>NW_028277042.1:20725208-21030885 GCF_059951505.1 Python bivittatus | reverse complement strand
CATTCCCCAACCAGTATTTATGTTTCAGCAGCATCTCTTTTGGAAAGAGAGCAATGGATGCTACTTTCTGGAAAATTTAGGCTTATCTCTGTGACCAAAATATTTATTTTATGATGTATAAGCATATCTAAAACAATGAGAAATCCATTCTGAGGTTAGAGGGGGAGAGAGAATGCACCATTGGAGCCAAGGACCTTCTCTTTTTGCCCTTGTTACCTGGAATTTGGAGTCCCTTCTAGGCACCATGATCCTTTCAGCAACATTTCTCAATCAGGCACAGTCTAGAGAGATTGGTTTACCTCACTTATCATCACCAGCCAGCCCGATGGAAGTGGAAGTCCAGCACATCTGGAGGGGGACCTGTTTGGTACAAAGGCTAGTTGGTCTCTTTTTCCTGTTCTTGTTGCTTTGCTCATCTCTTTCTTCTTCCTCTTCAGAACCATCTGCAAGTTCTGGTCCTGCTGGTTTTTGAAGCTGTTGTGTATCGATGCCAGGAATACTATCGCAAGCAACACCAGCTGGTACCTCCACTCACCCAGACCGTCTTTGAGGATGCAACACGCCAGAACCTAGATAAAGGCTTGCTGAACTGCATCAAGTACTTCATCAACTACTTCTTCTACAAGTTTGGCCTTGAGGTGAGTTGGACCCTGCTGGCCGGGGTAGGGAGAAGATGCTACCTAAGTTGTGTACATTGGAAAAGTCATGGTCATGACCACCATTGTGACTTTTATGCCCCTCCCCCCTCCATTGTATTTTCTGGGCATTCTCTGGTCATCACAATAGGAGGTGCAGGAACATTTTTTGAGAGGGGCCCCTGCAAGTAAACATATTTCTCAGGAGGCGACAAGTGGATGGCCCTTTTCTGCATTTCTTTATGTTTTATCCCTGCTTTTCCTTTGGGGTACTCAAAGTGTTCATCTCTCCCCAGCTGTGGAAATCCAGTAAAGCAGAGGGGAAGCCAAGGGGATATAAGGCTTGAAATGTCAAATTGGAACTTGTGGGACCTGGCTTCAAATTCCTCTTTGGCCCTGTTGCTCTCAGAGTGACTTTGGACCAGCCTTATCCACCCCACAGGGTGCTGGTGGTTATGATGAGGAGAAAATGAAGGCAGATTCCCCACTCAGGATAAAAATGCAGTAATAAGTTTTTAAAAAGGGGTGTGGTGTTTGGTGAAGAGAAGGAGAAGCTTCTTAAGCCTTGGAAACAGTCCTTGATGTAGAGTAGAGATTTCTCACCCATCTCCCAAGATGCCACCAGACCAAAATTCTCCAGTGCACCCTCTTCCCTGGCTTGTTTTCCTTCGCTTTCCCCAGATTTGCTTTCTAGTGACGGTGAACGTGATTGGCCAGCGCATGAACTTCATGGTGATCTTCCATGGGTGCTGGTTGGTTGTCATCCTGACACGGAGGCGGCGTCAGGCCATTGCCAAGCTCTGGCCCAAGTACTGTCTCTTCCTAGCTCTCTTCCTCATCTTCCAGTATCTTCTCTGCGTTGGGATTCCTCCAGTTCTCTGCACTGGTAAGACTCCGGCCTAGGGAGCCAGCCAAGTGTTGCCGTTGGTCTTCCTTTCCAATTTGAATGAGCGGCTGGGCATCCTCTCCGCTCCTCCACTCCTCAGTTCCCACGGGGCCATCGATGGAGCTCATAAAATGCACAGAAAGCAATTATTTGCATAGCAAACAACAAAGAAGGCAACCACAGTTGTTATACCTAGTGCCGTTCTGATCCTCGCACCACAAGGACATTGTTTAACCAGAATAAGGTCATCCGAAACATCCAGTGGACGGTTCCCCACTGAGAAAGGCTTGCAATATCTGGGGCATTTTAGGTTAGGAAAGAGCTGAGTAAGGGATACTAGAAGTTTATCAATTTCCCATGTGGTCGTGGGAAGAATTTTCTCCTTGAACCAGCAGGTCATTCACAAAAAGTAGGAAGATTCAGGACACACAGGAGGAGCTGGTTCTTAGTTGACTTTCCTGTTTCAAGATGCAATGACAGCCATCAGTTAAGCTTTAAATGAGAAGTATACAACTCCCTGGAGGAGATTACTAGCTGCTACTCAAGATACACCATCACCAGCATTGGAGGCAAAAAGTACCACAGGGCTTCCTTCTAGAAGGAAAAGCTTTAGAGAGGGGAAGATCCTGAAATAGAGTGGGGAGGGCCGCTTGGTTCCAGATCCAGGTGCTTTTCCCAACACACCTGTGTTTTTGCCTCCTGCCTGCCTAGATTACCCCTGGAGGTGGAGCCACACCCTCCCCATTACCTCCGTTCTCATCAAATGGATGTACTTCCCTGACTTCTTCATGAAACCCAATTCTGTCCATCTCATGAGTGAGTACCTGGAAATAGCCCTCCTGCTGTTGGAAAAGCTGGCAGAAGACAGTTGTTGTTTTCATCCTTACTGTGTAGTAATTAGTGGCAAGGCATGGCATGGAAGCAAACAAATACCTTCCCAATTTGGGAAGTGAGTTCGGAAGGGGTGTGTTATTTTGGTGTTTGACTGGGGTAATTAAAATCTTTCTCAGTGATCTGCTGCCAGCCTGAGCCTTAATTCAGGAGTGGCCCAAGTTCAGCACCAGGAACAGCTCCTGCGGGGAAGCTGGACTGGAGTCTCTTGGCTGTGCCAGTTTGGGGGGGCGTTGAAGCCATTGTGAATCGTTCCCCTTAGGGTGGGGATTCGGCATCTAGAACACCTCCCTTGAGGAGCTCGAGCATTGGTGGTTCAGTTTCCTCCTATTCTGAGAGAGGAAATACTCCAACATTGTGCTATAAACCCTAAAATGGGTTGAACGTGGTTAACAACTGAAAATAAATCCCCCAAACCATCCTCAAGCCCCCAAACTGTTCTCAAGGCCCTCCTCCTCTTGGAAAATCCTGCCTCGCCAAGCTGCAGTATATGGGTTGCACCAATTAGGAGGAGTCATGGTAGGCCACACCCCTTGGGATGGGGGGTGACTCACTAGTGGGCTCTGCCCCCGCTCTGAAAGGGGAGGTGCTTCTGCTAGCCACAGCCATATTTGTTTGTCTTTGGGTGTGATGGGCAATAAAATCCCCCCTCGCTTCCCGCAGGTGACTTCCTCTTGCTGCTCTGTGCATCTCAACAGTGGAAAGTTTTTGTCAATGAACAAACGGAGGAATGGGTGCAATTGGCTGGTGACAACAGGGAGCATCTTGAGCCCCTGCAGGGGGAGCCAAACCCCGTGCCCAATTTTGTCAATTGCAGGTGAGTGCAAAACAGCCCCCTGAGCTAGTATGAGCCGTGATTTGCCAGTGGGTTGTTTTTCCTGGCTTGCTTCATGCTAACTAGGATGACTTATCCTAGTTAAGGAGAATGAAGGGTGTTTTAATCAGAACTGCATTTAAATATCTTACAACTGGGATTAAACCAGTTGAGAAACCTCTAGGTTCAGGGCAGTCTGCCTAACCATCCAAGATCAATGACTTTCATTGGATTCTTGATTTGATTCAGCCAGATTCTTCTCAACTTTTCCTCTCCTTTTCCCAGGTCCTACCTAGACATGGTCAAGGTGTGCGTGTTCCGCTACCTCTTCTGGTTCGTCTTGGTCATTGTCTTCATCGCTGGGGCCAATCGCATCAGCGTCTTTGGTCTGGGCTACCTGATGGCCTGCTTCTACCTGCTGCTCTTTGGCACGGCCATGTTGTGCTGGTCCCTCCGAGCCCGCCTGATACTGTGGGACTGCCTCATTCTTTACAATGTGACGGTGATCATTGCCAAGAATATGCTCTCGGTAGGACTTAAGTTCTCTGCAAACATTTCGGTCCCTCACCATCATCTAGAGATGCAGGCTAATTTCAAAATTGCCTGGCGGATCCAGATTTTCTGTGCCCAACATCTGGATCTTTGATCTGAATGCAGACAGCTCCTTTTGGGTGAGGTGTGACTGCCTTTCTTTTTCTGCCAGCTCCTCTCCTGCGTCTTTGTCCAGCAAATGCAGAACAGCTTCTGTTGGGTCATTCAGCTCTTCAGCCTGGCCTGCACTGTCAAGGGGTACTATGACCGTGAGTATCTGCTGTTGTCATCCTGCAGCAGCTGAGAGGAGACCTGAGAGCTTCCCTTCCTCAGTTTTCTTGGTGGACCTTGACTCTGGAAAAATGGTGTGAACGGAAGGGTTTATAAATCTCAGTAGCTAAGCTGTTTCTCACAGCATTGCCCAACTGTCATTGAAGTGATAGAAGACCTGTCCATGTTACTGTTGCTTTGGCCAGTGATGGCTGGAGAACTTCAGAAGGTGCTAAAAGCTGCTCATAGGGAAAAGACTTTGGAGAAAGACAAACAAAGATACACCTTGCTCTGGGCATGTTGGAGGAGATTCAGCCAACCAGATTAAGCCACAAAATGGTTGGTTTACTTTGGCACCGTGTGTTATAGATAGCCTTTTTAATGTGTTTACTCAAGGTTATCATTTAGCGTGTTGCATAAACAATACCCAAAACTGGACCTATCAGGTTACATTTCATTGTGGCTTTTATTATTTCTAGTCTGTTTGCACTGACATGTGTATTCAGTCATAAAAAACAGATTTGAATGAAAGATGCGTTGTGCACCTGATGACACTTCTGATTTGCTGAGTTTGTAAAGATGTGTCCATTCAAGAGGGCCTGGGAAGAGCTTCCTCTACTCTAGAGATGCCCTGGAGGTTGGGAATGTGAAGGAGTCAAGGGTCCCCCATTGATGGAGAGCAGCTGGGGGGACAGTCATGTTTGGGCCTTGAGTGGGGAGGGGTTCAGGGTCCCCTCCTGCTCTGCTCCACATCTGAGCCCCTCCCTCCTTCCTTCTTTGCCAGCCAAGGATGTGGAGAAGAACCAGGACTGCGTGCTGCCTGTGGAGGAAGCCGGCATCATCTGGGACAGCATCTGCTTCATCTTCCTGCTCCTGCAGCGCAGGGTCTTCCTCAGCTACTACTTTTTGCATGTCTTGGCCGACCTCAAGGCTTCAGCTCTGCAGGCCTCCAGGTGAGCAGGGAAGGGCTGGGGTGAAGCAAGAAATGGGGAGCATCAACAGCACAGCCGCGGGCCCGCTCTCAGCTCGCTGCCCTGCACCACAGCACCACCAGAGATCTGGAGGGACGTGTTTGTCATGCAGCGAGGAGCTTTGCACATCTGGGAATGCGGAGTGTCACAACCCAGGGGGAGAGGTAGAAGATGAGGATGGCCTTGGTAAGCCAGCGGCCCAGTTATCGGGAATGTCAAGGGGAGAAGCAGCATCCTGCAGGCTGCCCTGCCCTGTCTCCACCTCACGTATTGTGATTCCAGTTGCCATAAATCCTAGCCACCCTAACTGGGAATTGTGGATATTGTAGTCATACAGGCCTGGGAGCAGTTTGCAGTAAACACGGAAAGCCAGTTACTGAGGCTGAAGAGCAGTGAACTGTGGCCTGTTTATAAGAGATGTTTGGTTCGGGAAATCAGGGATCTGGTTCAGCAGGGCCCTTTCTGACAGTCTTATGAACGGTAATGAGTAGGAATGCAACCTCCATGTTGAGCAGCAGTCCATCTTAGAGAAATGAGAAGCTTTTGCATAGAAGCAGAAAGCAGCTTTTCCCAGCACCCCTGTGTGCGCTGCGTGTCACGGACCCTGATTTCTCTCTCTGCAGGGGCTTCGCACTTTTCAAAGCCAGGATGATCAAGCAGATGACCTCCCACCACCAGGCGGAAAAGAAGTCATTGGTCCAACTTAAGCGGCAGTGAGTGTCGCGGGAGGGGAGGGAGAGGAAGACCCCCCAGCCAGGGAAGAGGGCCCAGGAAGGTATCCTAGCTTTGAGGACTGGGGTAGGAGATGCCCTTCCCTGGAGCAGTTTCCAAAGAAGTGGATTTCGTTTTAATTGTTTCCTGCCCTCCTGGAACTTGAGATGGAGGTGAACCACCAGCTCTCTCATCCGGGAGATCTCTGGCTTTAGCAGCTGGTCTGGCTCTCCTTTCTGAGGGACCTGCCAGCCCTCAAGCCACCAGTTCGCTCTGAAGGGTCTGCAGATGGGAACCACAGCTGTGGAGGGGCTCCAGGCCTCTGGGGGAGGAGAGAGATCGCTAGTGGTAAAGCTTCTGCCCTGGTGGACAGAGTTCCAGGAGCAAATCTGGCTCCTTCAGGCAGGGATGAGAAAATGCCTGCAGTACACCTGGAGAGGGCTGCCGGTCTAGCCTTGGCAGGGTGGGGCAAGGAGACACATGGGAACTGGGCAGGAAGGTTCTTGCAGGACTGAGCCATGGACTATGGCTCCTGGGGCCCAGAGAAATTACTCGAGGTGAGGAACCCTGCAGGCAAAAGAGAATCAGGATGGATGTTGGGATGGAGAGATGGAAACCCAGTGCCACAGCCCGGCTCCTGCCCTGTGCCCACAGGATGCAACGGATTCGAGCCAAGCAGGAGAAGTACCACCAGGGACAGCTGGCCAGGGATTCAGAAGAGACCACGGAGGCAGACACACCAGGTGTGAAGTGGGTTTCAGGGCCAGGCTGGGGAACCTCTGTGAAAACCCTCCAGGAAGTCCGTGGCTTGGCCCTCTGGCCTCCCCGAGGGCAGCAGACACCAAAGCGGCCTGTTCCACAGACACGGTTTTACTGGATGCCCACATTGAAGCAATTCCAGGGCCCTTGTTCTGGGCAGATGGTCCTACAAACACAGCGTGAACTTGTGGGATTCTCATCACGGGATATCCCGAAAAGAGTAACTCTTAGATGCAATTTGGACCAGTGGGAGGCTGATGGGGGAGGATGCGGGTCTCCCTTTATTCTTGCAGGTCCCACCCGCCTTCCTCCTATGACTCAGGGTCTTCCTGCCTGCAACCACAACGTAGCATTTCATTACACACCGCTTGGTCTCTATGAAGAGCGGTAGATGCTCTGTTCTTTCACCCGCTCACAGCCACATGAAGCAGGCACGACTTTGGGCCCCCAGAGGTTATGGGCTGCCTGCCGAGGAGGCCTGGGGCAGAGAGAGAAGTGGCGCTGGATGCTCTCCGCCCTGGGCTCACGGAAGGCATCGGTGTGCGTTAGGAGGCGGAGCGGCTGCTCGGTTGGGCTCGGCTGGCAGCATCCGTGACCAGCCTCCCCTGCCCCTTCATGCATCCCTCATCTGCCTTTGTACCCTGTTCCACAGCCTCAGGCGCCAAGAAGGACCCTGCCCACCCAAAGAAGCGCTGGTGGCGCCCATGGCTGGATCACGCCACAGGTACAGCCCAGCCCTAGCTCAGGGCTGGCGGGCATACTAACCCTGGCTCATTCTGCTCTGGGCGAGTCCTGACTCTGCCTGCGGAGGCCATTCCGGTTGCTAACCAAGGCATCATTGGGCTCTGAATCCATCACCTCCATTCTGCATGCGTCTCTCTGGCTGGGGGGCTCTCTTCTTCCTCTAGCTTCAGGCTGCAGCGTCTCTCGGGGCTGCTGTGGGCTGCCTTTCTGAGTCGGCGTCTCTCGCTGCCCGTGTCCTTCCGAAGACTGCTGCAGCTGCAGGCCTTGCCAGGTGTCAGAAGCCCTAGAACCCCTGGTTGCTTGTCTCTTGTGGCTGCCAAGGCTTTGAGGAGCCCCTGTCTGCGAGGAGGCCTAGTGGTGTGGCTGCCTGCAGATCCCAGGTTCAGCCCTGACCAACTGGGTGGGCTCCCCGGAAGCGGAACTGGGGCCGTCTGGACTGTGAACACCAGCTGGTTCACACCTGAGCCCTTCTGCGGCTACTCTGTGTTTGGCTTAGCCAGCTGAGGTTAAATTATGGTTTGCTGTAGCACGTGGACTGGGTGGAGTACAGAATGGGCTTGGATCATTGCTTGCTGTCAACCCAACTAGGTAGACCAGACTAAGAAGCCAATGCCATGTAGGTCAGTCCTACTTTTATTGTAAAGCTGTAGTAGCAGAATCTCGCAAGTCTGAATGTGCTTCCCCCTCCCTCCCACTCTTTATCTTTGTGAAAAATAGGGAGGAGCTCGTCTGAAAGGTTTACTCACCTTGCATTCTTGCCCCGGGCTCAGCCCCTTCTTATCTGACCGTTGCCTTGCTAGCAACTCTTCCTCCTGTCCTTCGAGGCCATTCCCTCTCCCCTCTATCCTCTACCCCTGCTTTAGGCATGTTGGCTGAGCCAGACCACCAGATTGAGCCATGAAAGGCTTGCGCGCTTTGGCACTGCATGCCGTAGATAGTCTTTTTGGAGTGTTTACCCAGCATTATCCTTTAGCGTGTGATACGGGCTCTGCCCGATGGACCAGGGTCTGGCTTAGTAGAACGCAACCTCCAAAGAGAGAGAGATCTGGTCCACCTAGGAATAGCCCTTGCCCTGCAGGATAGGAACCCACCCTGAAGAAGGGGACCAGGGCCTCCTAGGCACCATCCAGAGCACCCAACTGGCACCCACAAGGTCCCAGCCAAGGTGGGAGAGTCGGTTGCCAGGAACCCTGCTGAGATGTTGCCGGTCTGCGTGAACCGCTGGCGCAAACGCTTCTCCTTCCCCTTCGCCAGCTTCTTAGGCTTGCCTGCTTGGGAGTGTGTCTGCAATTTTTTGCCTCTTGAGAAACTTTGTGGCTCTGTGCAGCTTTTGACCCTTTCTGCTTCTCTTTTCTTCCTTCCAAGGAAAGCCACATTCTGTGGAGGGCAGCCCCACATCACCTGCTGTACTCTCCCAAGAGGAAGTAGCCCTTCCTTCTCGGGGGCCCGGAGGCTGCCGGGGGAGGCAGGGCCATTACAGGGGTAATGTGTTTGCACGAACAGAACTGGGCAAGGGGAGCGGACTCCCGTTTGGAAGGATCTCCCCTCCTACCCCCTCGAATGCCCTTTGCGATCAAGCTGCAGGCGTGGGGCCTTCCGTGAATTGCCCTCTGCCCCCAAGAACACCCCTCCTGGATTTTATGGGGGGGCGCCGTGGAGGGTTCCTTGCAAGCCCCAGGGTTGGTTGGGCTGGATCTTGACTTCAGGTCATGAGGTGAATGCAAGAAAGAGAGCAAAGAGGGAGGAGCAAGATCTCTGGGTCCGTGTGCGCGCACCCGTGCGTTTAGGGCATGCCGCGTCCTGCCTTATCAACAAAGCGTTTCGGGGCAGTTTGCCAACCCAAAGCACAACATCCAGAGTTAAAAGTAGCCAACACACCACCCAAAGCATAAAATCCAAAGTGCTGTAATTCACAAAAGCAGCCGAGGAGCTGACCGAGAATGCAACAAGATGACTTGACAAACACGGGGGAGTCCTCTGGAGCAGGTGGGGTCTCTGAATCCCCACCGTGAGGACAATTTAGGAAGGAAGAGCCAACTCCAAACCAGCTTTTGCCCCCTCCGAGATCTCTGGCCGGCCTTCCAGCGCCGTGGGGTCGGTCCAGGGTTGGGCCCGGAGCTGAGAAGGGCCCCTCAGGGCCCCCCTGGTTGAAAGGAGACGGCCCCTGTGGGTCTGGAGGCCTCAGCTCCTCCGACCTATAGCCAGTCTGCACTCTTACCGTCTTTGCCTGCCCTCTTTTCCTGTCCTTGACCTATAGAGGGGCCTTCTCTGTACGTGCCCAGAGGCACTCTTCTCTTTCTGTCACTTCTCCTGCATGTCTCTGTTCTTGAGGGAGCCGTGGCCTTCCCCAAACCTTGTGGGGCTGGTTGAGGAGGGGAGGAGGAGGAGAAGGGCTTTGACTGATGCTGCGTTTTGCTGTGGGGCTCACAGTGCTGCACTCGGGGGATTACTTCTTGTTTGAGACGGACAGCGAGGAGGACGAGGAGTCGGCCGTGGAGGATCCGAGGCCCCCAAAGCAGAGCGCCTTCCAGGTGAGGATGGGGGTAGGAGATTCCCCCCCCAAAGGCCTTGTGCAGAGAAGAGGCCAGGTGGGGAGCACAGACACAGATATTACTGAGTGTCTGGGAAGACTTACAGAAACTGTTTTACGATACAAGGTACAAAAGCTTCCTTATTCTTTCGTAGTTAGACTCACAGACGCTGGATAAATATATCAGCCTTTTTTTAATGACAATTTTCCTACTCCCCAATCCCGGATAGGCTGATGCATGAATGGAATATATTAATAAGAATACCCTCAGCACATGCTCGAAGTGGCTGTGTTTCTAATTGCTTCTCTTCCCACGTCCCTGGGTTGTCCCCTGGCAAAGCTGAGACCCCCTGAGGCAGGCAACCCTGGTGCCCTCCAGAAGCTCAGTCCCACCATCCTCAGCCAACACCAAGGAATCGTGGAGTTGCCTTCAAAGCACTGGGGTCCCAGGGTTGCCTGTCTCTGCCCCTGCCCTTGCCCACCTTGGGTCGTCCTGAGATGGTCCTCCTGGTGGTGGAATCTCCTGCTTTTGGGATGTTCTCAGCTCGAGGCTTCTCCAGGAGCTGAATGGAGGCAGTCTTGGCCTCTCTTCTCACCTCCTTCTGTCTTCTGGTTCCAGCTGGCCTACCAGGCCTGGGTCACCAACACCAAGTCTGTGCTGCGTAAACAACAGCGCCAGGAGAAGGAAGAACAGGAGATGGATCCAGCCCAAGGCACCTCTTCTCCAGGTGAGATCTTTTTTCCAAACCCCGCTTGGGACCACAAGGGGCTGCTTTCCTGCCACGTTCAGAACATGAGTGGCAACTGTACCAAGCTGAACACAATCCATAGCGCAAGGAGGTTGGTTTCACCAGCTCTCCCTCTTGCAGGTGATGAGACCAAAGGGGAGACTCAGCCAGGTGAATTGCCAGGTGAGAGTCACAGCCAGGAGGAGGAGGAAGAGGAGGAGGAGGAGGAGGAGACAGCTTCAGGTAGGACGAAGGCAAGGCTCACAAAATGACTCCTACATTTGGATTACGTTCTGTTAGGACAGTGTTTCTGAACCTCAGCAATTTTAAGATGAGTGGACATCAACTCCCAGAATTCCCTAGCCAGCATGCTGGCTGGGGGAATTCTGGGAGTTGAAGTCCACACATCTTAAAGTTGCTGAGGTTCAGAAACACTGCCTTAGGGAGAGGAGCAAGACCGTTTCTTATCTCACAACAACCCAGGATGGCTTAGTGCAGTGACTTCCTATCTGTGACCTTTTCAGTTTACACCAAGGGAATTTAACAAGAATTTGGTCTCTTATTCTTTTCAATGTTGGGGTCCTGTAGATGCTACTGGAGGCAAATGTCTGTCATATTGGGCACAAGCAGGGGCTGGGTCACTGACACTTACGTGCGAGTCCTCCAAGATAAGGGTGCACATAAAGAAAAACTTGGGAATTGATGGCATGTTCAGTAAACCATGGTGAAAAAACCTTGGCTTGGGGGAATGTGTGGACAAAGACTTGTTCTGTGCTACTCCAAAGACCTGGTAGCTCAGTTTGACACAGAGGGGAACAACGGAAGATCCTTTTCATAGCGTGCACAGTTGACTAGGAACTTGCTGCCCCAAGATGCGAGCGGGGTTGCCAGCTTACGGACGGAGATAGACGGATTGAAGAGCGTCTCTTGTAACCAACTGGATCCTCCATGTGCAGAGGCAGTTTGCTGCGAGCAACCAGAGGAGGGAAATATTGGCTCCCTCTTCTGCCTGGAGATTTTGTAAGCAATGCAGGCTGGTCTTATCTGCAGGGAAGAGCAACGTTGTGCAACGGGTGCTAAACGGCCTGCGCTTCCTGTGGGTGCTGAGCCAGGCCATGGTGGACGGCTTGACCCGGTGGCTGCAGGCCTTCACCAAGGAGCATGAGCATCTGTCCACCATCTTGGGCCTGGAGAGGTTTGTGCTGACACAGCAGCTGGATCAGGTGAGCGCCACAGCCAAGCCTGGGCCAGGGTGGGGGGTTGGAGGGGAAACTGGCTTGCTCAAGATGTATTCCCGTCCACGTAGGCAGAGGAGGTTCAAAGAGGCATCCTGGACAGGTTATACCAGCCGCCCCCGCCGGCCGACAACACCTCGGAGGACACAGCCTTGCCTGGGACAGTGGCAGGATCGCCCAACAGCATGGCTTCCAGGCAGGTGCATATGGGGCTGGGGGGGGGAGCCAGAAGCTGAGGACTGGGCAGCTCTGCCTTGTGGCACGTGGGGCTGTGGGCGCAGAGTCTGCCCCAGCGCCTGCTCCCCGTAGGGCCCAGATGCGAAGCAGGAGTTGAGGAAGGAGCGCCCCTGGAAGCACAAACAGGGCCAATCTTCCCAGGAACAACAAGCAAACATCTGGGACCAGCTGTGTCCAGGCCAGCTCAGGACAGGGAGCCCATCCTGGAGGCAGACCTTGAACGTGCATCTCCCAGGCTTTCTAGCCCTCAGCTCAGTCTTCTCCTCCACCTCCTCCTCCATCCTTGTTTTTCTCTCCATCGTCTCGTAGCCTTGCCTTGGGGGCAGGTGCGCCGATGGCCCCCGGGTGGTGGGTGCCCTCTCGTTCACTGGAGATGCTTGACAGCCATCTGCTAGGAAGGCAGCAGTTAAATTTGTTGTATTGCTGGGAGAAGGGGGTTGGATGACCTCTGTAGAGCCCTTCCAGTAGCGGACTAAACTTGGACAGTATTGAGCTGGGTTAATTTTCTTACTGGCTCTGGTGTTAGGTGTCCAGCCAGTGCAGTTAGCTTCTGGTGCAGTGTGTTGTGCAAACTGGGCAATAGGGTGAATTCAGTTGTCTACTCAAACTTGACCCTTTGGGTGACTGAAGCCCCTCGTTGGAAGAGGCTGCGTAACCACGATTATGCCTTCCACAGTGGCTGCGACGGGGCCGAGGTCTTCAGCGCTGACAGCACTGGCTACAACTCCCGAAGCGCCAGCGAGGAGCAAATCCCGGCCATGGATCCTCCAGACAACGCGGGGCTTCTTCCCAGCAGCTCCCAGGAGCTGCTGGCTTGTGCTAAGGGCCGGCCTCGCACCGCCAGCGAATTGCTACTGAGCAGGTATTATGTTGGGACAAGCAAGGACTCCCCGTTACGTTGGCATCTTAAGGTCACGTATGCCAAGGAGCAGCTTTGCCTGGGCTTCCATTTATCTCATCTGTTAGAGGTACACAACAGCATGTGAAAAAAAAATTCGGGGCACCTGCAGGAGAATAATTTCCGGGTGGCCAAGGGTGTCCCAAACCATAACACAAGACTCTTGGAATGGTCTCTTTCTAGGGGAAAACACGTAGCTCAGAGGTAAACACCGGCATTGTGTGAGAGTCCTCCGGTGGATACCTACAAATTCCAGAACTGCGTAGGTTGCTATTCCACTAAAGGATGCAGTCATTGATCACTGGAATATCTTTTATAGATCAAGGAGAATGAATATAAAACATTCTGCTGGAAAATACTGAACGGTATTTCTGCCATCCAGTCTGTTAGGACTCCAACTCCCAGAATTCCCAGGCAGAGTAGGGAATTGTGGGAGTTGCAGGTTCGGTACAATACATTCAGAAGCTATGTGAAACGTGCAGACTGTGGCGGATGCTGTGAGTCCAGCCGGGGAGGAACTTTGCTCCCACAGCAGCTTTCCCACCCTGCTTCACCCCGCCTGGTCCCTCTGCCTTCCAGGCACGTCTCTTTCGAGGAGCTGGAGGAATCTGAGCAGTTCTACCGTTCCCAAAACCGCTTTGTGCAGCTGCTGCTGGCCTGTTACCACTTTGTGGCAGGGCACTCGGACCTGCTGTGTTACTTCATCATCATCCTCAACAACATGGTCACCGCCTCGGCCATCTCGATCATCCTGCCCATCCTCATCTTCCTGTGGGCCATGCTCTCCATCCCGCGTCCCAGCAAGTGCTTCTGGATGACGGCCATTGTGTACACGGAGGTGGGGGCCCTTCTTAGGTGGGGAGGGGGAAGGAGTCATTGGAAGTCTCTGACGTTTACTTGGTTTGGGAGAAATGGCCTAGCAGATTCTCTAACTGGGTGCCCTCATTCCCCTGCCTGCAGGAATTGGAGCCCAGCATGCCACACCGGAGGGGGCCAGCTTGAGGAACTCTGGCTTAGGGCTCTCCATGGTGTTGGGGAAGAACAAAGCACAGCTGCCCCCAAGAAGGAGAAGGTGGCTCCAAAACCAATAGGAACCCCCTTTGTGGCTTTTTCAAGTCAAGGGGGGCCTGTCAGGGGAGATAAAGCTTGGGCCAAAAAGACTGAACATATTGGCTAAGAATACCCCGTGCTCATCCTGATGGCTGAGAATTGAGCCTACATATTCAGAGACAATTTATCTTTGAATATACCAGCGGTTGGGTTGCAGATAAGGAGGAAAGTTGTTGCCTTCCATCCTTGCTTGTAGAAGGAACTTCTAGTGGAAAATGCTGGAGCAACAAAATCTTTGCTCTTGTACTGCCTTGTGGAAGATCTTGAGATGGTAGAGCTCTTCTCCCCTGGACTCTTATGCCTCTCTTCTTGCACAGGTGATGGTGGTGCTAAAGTACCTTTTCCAGTTTGGCTTCTTCCCCTGGAATAGCTACACCACTATGGTGCGCTATGAAGGCAAGCCTTTCTTTGCCCCTCGCATCCTGGGCATTGAGAAAACTGACAACTACATCAAATACGACCTGATCCAGCTGTTGGTGCTCTTCTTCCACCGCTCTCTGCTCCTGGTAAGAGAGAATCCGGGCTCCTAAATTGGAGCTAGAATTCCCATCTGGGCTGGGAGAGCAATCTTGGATGACGCCAAGGGACATCTGGCGAAGAATGTGACATTTGGGAAGTTGCTAGTAATTCTAACAGGAGATGCAGCTGGGGTGGCTTGGGCTGGTTTCTCCCATGCTTTGCTCATCTGGATTCTGCAGCAGACCTTGGTCCCTTTCTGAAAGAGTTGTCCTCTCCAGGGCTACGGCCTGTGGGATCATGAAGAAGACCTGCTGGCCAGACCTCAGCTGGAGACAGGAGAATCACCAGCTTCAACCAAGGAAAAGGAAGAGTTGGAGCCTTTGGCATCAGTCAGCCCTGAGGCAGAGAACGTGGTGGAGGAGGAGAAGACAGAACCAGAGGTGCAGAAGGGGATCCGCTTACGGTTCAGGAAGAAAAAGGAAAAGAAGAAGCAGTTGAGCAAGTCTCTGGATGAGCCAGGGGAGGCAGGTACGTAGTGGCCGCTGGGGAAGGAGCCGGAAGGTGGGAGGCAGGAGACCCAGTTTATTTGTTTACGTATTAAATAGATGCATTGATTAAGTAGATTTATATAGCTGTCCGATTGACACATGATTCTGGACGGCTAACAGTCCATAAATAATATAGGAACAGTTGAAAACAGTAAATAATAAGCAGATGCATGTGGAGCAAAACCCAACAGGCTCGCCCACTCCCTGGGCCCAGTGCTCCAAGGAAGAGCGAGGTATTGAATGCCTTATAGAAGGCCCTCAAGGTTGGGGCCCTTTGAATCTCAGCAGGGATGGCCTTCCATAAGGCAGGCACCGTGAGAAAGAAGGCCCACTTCCTGGGTCCCCTGAGATGGCCAGATTAACAGAGAGGATCCTCACCCTGGCAAGCCTTGTGCCAAGAGATTTCCTTTGGCTGCATCTGCTGGCTGGGATGAGTCAGGAGGGTGGGAGGGATGAGGGGGATGAGGGTTTCGGTTGTACATGCCCCCTGGCTGAAGCACATCAGTGAGACATGCTAGGAGGGGGCCAGAGAGAGGCCAAGGGTTCATCCTGCTCTCCCCCTGCTCATCTGTTTCCCAGCCCCAGAGGTTCAGGAGCAGGAAGGAGAGGAGGAGGAAGAGAAGGAGAAGAAGAAGAAGAAGAAGAAGTCAGGCCCATCCCAAGAAAAGATTAAGGCTGCCAGACGCCGAATGAAACACTGCTTTGTCTCTGCGTAAGTGATGGATAAGTGGGCCAGAGTGCGGGGGAGGAGCGGGGCAGGTGACCATCTTTGGGTTGATTCTCCCCGCCAAGAAACAGGTTGTCATGCTTGAGGTCTTCCTTCCATGAGTTAGGCTGTGGCAGGTTCATACGTTGTGTTCAGCCATCGTCATCCCTACTAGCTAGATCAGACCGGGAAATCAACTCCGCAGGAAGACTAAAACTACTTTTATTGAGACGGGCTGTAACAACAGATTGTGCTGCGCCTCCCCCCACCCTTATACTCCAGTGAATCGGGGAGGCGTCTCTCTGAGCCAGTTCCAGATGTTATCTCATTGCTCTGGACTTAAAAGCTGTTTGGCCCCTTTTGCCTAGGCCACGGTTCCTGCGTATCTCCATCGAGGTCCTCCTCCTGACTCTCTACCACCATTGTGTTTGTGGCTCAGCACAGTGGGCAGCCTGCCCATAAGCCCACCTTCCCTTTCCTGCCGGGCTGTGGCTCTGTCCCCAGGCCCTTCCTGGCACCCTGCGGAGGCGGCTTTGTTCCGGGCATCCTGGCCCTTGGCAGTGCTGCGCTGGGGCAACCCGGAAAACACATATCCTGCGTCTCTTACTCAGCCCCCTTCACCCCTCTTCCTCCAGAGCAGAGCGCATGTTCCGGCCAGCGCGGCAGTTCTTCCAGGACATCCTGCACAGCAAGTACCGTGCCGCCACGGATGTCTATGCTCTCATGTTCCTGGCTGACGTGGTAGACTTCATCATCATCATTTTTGGCTTCTGGGCCTTTGGAGTAAGTCTGGCGGGGCCCCTGGGGATTTGCAGCTTTCCTCAAGCTGCAGCCAATTATTTTGCTGGGGCGATACTTCCCAGAAGTCTTGGTCAAGCTGCTGGGAATTCTGGGAGTTGTAGTCACGGGGCATCCAGCAAGCACCCATTGGACTATTCCAGCAGAGCTTTCGGCCTCTGTGGCTTCGGTGCTGAACTCGGTCAGCTGGGGAGGGACAAAGGAGAGGATGGAGCAGGGGTCCCCCCGTGGGCTTATCTTCTGCCTGAGGACACCCCCCCCCCTTTGTTCTTGCTGAGCTTCGGATAAAATAAAGAGTGACAAATTCCAGGTGCCCCTGAAATTCAGCACAGGGTCAGCCCCCCACCCTTTAAAAGGGGAAAGACAGCGCTGTTTCCTGGCATTGCCAGGGATGGCTAGTTGGAGGGTCTCTGGACAGGAGTTGAGCATCTCCTAGGGAAATCCGGGCGGGGGGTGCAACTGTGTTCTCCCATCCTTCCTACCCGTGCGTCTCTTCCTCCGCAGAAACACTCTGCTGCAGCCGACATCACGTCCTCGCTCTCCGAAGACCAGGTGCCACAGGCGTTCCTGGTGATGCTGCTGATTCAGTTCTCCACCATGGTCATAGACCGGGCGCTCTACCTGCGCAAGAGCGTCCTGGGTAAACTCATCTTCCAGGTCATCTTGGTCTTCGGCATTCACATCTGGATGTTCTTCATTTTACCTGCAGTCACTGAGAGGTGCTTGGGCGCTTCCTCGCTTCCCCCTGCCCCGGCCCGCGCCTGCTCTTTTAAGAGGAGGGGAGCGTGACCATCTTGGATTTCCCTCCTCAGGAAGTTCAGCACGAATACTGTGGCCCAGCTGTGGTACTTCGTGAAGTGCATCTACTTCGGTCTCTCGGCCTACCAGATCCGCTGCGGCTACCCGACTCGCATCCTGGGGAATTTCCTCACCAAGAAATACAACCACCTGAACCTCTTCCTCTTCCAAGGGTAACGGCTGATCCCCCAGCAAAATGGGGGAGAGGGGGGCTGGAAGAAGTAGCAGCCTGAGGTGGGGCCCTTTAAGCAGAGCCCACCCTGGCAGGCAACAGGACGCTCTGTGGGGAAACTGGAACACTTTGCAGAGATGTAGAACGTGTGGATCTTTCTTTGGGGGGAGCTGAGAACATAGATCCCACCATGTCCTGTGTCTGCAGCAGTCCCTACGTCTGCTACCCTGTTTCCTGACCACACGCTGCTCTAGATACATGTAGAACTTCATGTGAATGTGGGTCAGAATTGCTTGATTGATTCATAGCCCATCTTTCCTTCAGGCGCTCAGGTGGTGTGCATAATGCTCCTGGCTCCCATTTTTCCCCACAGCAAAACCCAGGGGCACAGGTTGGACTGAGAGGAAGCAGCTGGCCCATGGCTCTCCCTGGCTGAGGGCAGGCTAGAATCGGAGCCCCCACTCCGAGTCCAACCCCTGCACCACCTGGCTCTCAGAATTAGGGTGCAGCAGCAGCAGCAGAGGAGAACAACGGTTGGGGGAACGTGGCAACACAAAGTTCTGCAGAATTGTCCAGGGACAACCAGACTCCATGCCTGGAGAATCTGAAGCTGCATCTCTTGGCTGCAGGTTTCGCCTGGTGCCTTTCTTGGTGGAGCTGCGGGCTGTCATGGACTGGGTCTGGACTGACACCACCCTGTCCCTCTCCAACTGGATGTGTGTGGAAGATATCTATGCCAACATCTTCATCATCAAGTGCAGTCGTGAGACGGAGAAGGTGGGCCACCATGGAGGGGGAGGAAGCGTGACTGGGTCTGGGCTTCCAAGAGCAAGCTTTTCAGGGGTCTCTCCCCCAAGCCAGCACTTCAGTTCCCAGTCTCTAGTCAGCACGACAGCCTCCAGCTGTTAACAGTAAGGAGGATGAGAGTCGTAGCTCGGCACACCTGAAAGGGGAGAATGGGGGTTTTGGACAATGCCTAGGGTGCCATGAGCTGACCTGATGGTGCTGTGCCCCTCTCACCCTGCAGAAATACCCGCAACCCAAGGGTCAGAAAAAGAAGAAGATCGTCAAATACGGCATGGGAGGCCTCATCATCCTCTTCCTCATCTGCATCATCTGGTTCCCGCTGCTGTTCATGTCACTCGTGCGCTCCGTGGTGGGTGTGGTCAATCACCCCATCGATGTCACTGTCACCCTCAAGTTGGGTGGCTACGAGGTAAGAGGAGCTGCCTTGCCGAGGAGCAAAGCAACAGGCCACCAGACTTCCAGATGCTGCGGAACTACAATTCCCAGCGTCCCTCTCGGCTAGCCCTGCTGGCTGGAGCTGCTGGCAGTTGTCGCCTGACAGTGGACCGTGTTGATTTTGGGGGACAGTTGGATTTAGCTATTATAGCCGTTGTGGCCCAAGGGCGTTGCCAGCTCCAGGCCCCCAAGGACCACCCTGGGATTGGGCGGGCTGAGTCCCCACCAGCGACTCTGCATCTTGGGTGCTTCTCTCTTGGTTGATGGCCCCCTAAGGCAGCTGTGAGAGCCGTGCCATTGAAACTGAGGGTGTGTGTGACAGGCTGTCCTGAATGAGGATCGATGGTGTCACTGAAACTCTTGATCCCCTCCACCCCTCCCCGTGTTTCTCCTTCAGCCCCTCTTCACCATGAGCGCTCAGCAGCAGTCCATCCAAGCCTTCACCTCTCAGGACTATGAAAAGTTGACGAATAAGTTTGAACGGGAGCCGGTGAGTTCTAGCAGGACGGAACGGCGGGGAAGGGGGTGTTCCCCCTGTCCCAGTGGGTGGGAGGACGAGCATCTCTCCCTGGCCCATCGACGTTACTGCTCCGTGCTCCTACCATGGAAGGAGCCAAAGCGTGGTGGGCTTGGACTGAGCGGGCGCTGCTGGGTTGGGCCATGCTGACCCTGGCCTCTCTGCTGCCCCCAGCTGGCCATGCAGTTCATCACCCAGTATGGCTACGAGGACATCGCGTGGGCCCGCATCGAGGGCAGCTCAGGATCCCTGTGGAGTATCAGCCCTCCGAGCCGGGAGCAGCTCTGGCAGGAGTTACACAACGGTTCCTCAGACATCACCCTGCGCTTTACGTGGAATTTCCAAAGGTACCTTGGGATCAGGACCGGGTCAGCCTACGCAAAGTCCATGGCCAGAAACCCTCTTTTGCAGGGCGGTGCTCGTCCTGCTTCACAACAGATGTGAGCTTTTAGCTTAGCATGGTTTGCCTGGAACTCAGAAGTTTGCTTCATCTGGATTTTAAAGATGAGCCTTCCTAGGGGCAGAGGGGAAAAGGGGCCCATGGATGAAGGAGGGTGACAGAGGGACCTGAACTGGAGCGTTTGTCCTCCTCCTGTCTTTTCTTCTGCTTCTCTTTGATACATCCTGCTCCTAAAATTCTCTTCCCTTCGTCTTTCTCCTCTTCCTCCATCGCCAGGGATCTCCGCAAAGGAGGGAAAACAGAGTACACCACCCAGAAGCACACCATGGATCTGGACCAGAAGAGCGTTGTGAGGCAGAATTTGGCTGGGCTGCTGCAGGGCACCCATCATGCCCCTGTGTGAGTTCTCCCCGCCCCTCCTGGCAGGGCACCCTTTGCCAAGTGGGCCAGAGTGAGCTTGGGGGGCCAGGAAGGTGGGGACAGGGGCATTTGATTGCATGGGTCTAGGTTCACACACTGCATTAGGACGTTGAACTGCATTGTCTGCAAATGCAGTCTGTGTTTTCAGACTTCCCTGGAAAGAGCCATTTTTTACCCTGCTCTGCTTGGTCTTTGTTCCAGACGGATATCCCATCTCTTCCCACCCTATATA
Source organism: Python bivittatus (assembly GCF_059951505.1). Taxonomy (NCBI): domain Eukaryota; kingdom Metazoa; phylum Chordata; class Lepidosauria; order Squamata; family Pythonidae; genus Python; species Python bivittatus. The sequence continues at coordinate 21,010,643 of NW_028277042.1, read as the reverse complement.
CGTGCACCCAGCGGCCCCGAGGCTGACCCTGTTGAGGCTCTGCTCCCAGGTGAGGACGCCGGGTGGAAACTGCCTTTGCACAAACTCACAGTTGCCATTTAGTTCCCGTTTCTCTTTCTGATGGGGGTTCCTGGTGCTGGCTGGAAAACAAGCCGGGGGCCAGAATTAGGTCCCCCACCCAGCAGAAATGCCCGCGGGACATCACAGGAACAGCCGGGGGAGCTGGTTTCGTCTGGCTTTGTAAGGTGGGAAGGGGAACAGGAGGCGAATGGCTGTTTCCTCCTTCCCCAAGAACCCAAAATCATGCCAGAGAAATTTTTGGCCCAGGCAGGGCAGTTTTCCAAGGTGAAAATACAAGCGGCTTGCCCACCATCGCTGCTTTCTCCCTTATTTTTGCAACAGAGCTCCAAAAATAGTATTGCACAAAGTCAGGAATTTTGCTCCTGAATTTTGGCAGCAAAACTGTGGGATCCTGGGGGACTGCCAGTGGGGTTTGGGAAAGCTGCGTCTGCCCCAGCTGGAAGCCTCCCCTTGAAGTCCAGACGGCCCCAATCCGTGCTACCGACAGCAATTGAGGCAGGCAACGGAAAGGTTAAAATGGCAGAACCATTAAAAAAGGAAGAACTAATATAGTTTGAAAGCCACGATGAGGACACCAGAAGCAATTAAACTGGCCGGATGAATAGATATGCCTTTGATGCCACTCCTAAAAACCAGTGCGATTGGGGCAGGGAGGACTCTGAAGAAGTGGGAGCAACTCATGAGGAAGAGCTTCCTCAGCGCCCAGATCAACAGCTGGTGTCTTATTCAGCGCCTTCTTCCCTCTCCCCATCTCCTCTTCCAGACGAGGAGAAGAGCTACCTGGATGTTGAAGTGCAGCTGAAACAGCAGCGGGTCCGGCCTGGGAACAGCAGCACCAGTTTCCTGGAGTGGTGGATGATCCAGCTGGTTGACTGCCAGTCGGACTGCCACATCCTCCCCATGGTCATCTTCAGCGACAAAGTCAGTCCTCCCAGCCTCGGTTTCCTGGCAGGATACGGGTGAGTGATTGAGTCCACCAGCCCGGTTCCACTCCTGTGAAAACTAGGTGTGTTCTGAGCGGGGAGAGCGGCTTGTGCAAGTTGTCACAAGGGTAGGCTGGCTTGGCCTGTCCGATCCAAGGACGTGGCAGAAAAGCTGTGCCCAAGCTCCCCAGGAAGAGACCAAGTGCCCCACCCGAGTTGAATGGGGCTCCCTGGGCTCCCCTGGCTTTGCTCCAGCTGGTTCCACTAAGACAGCGCTTGGAAGATGGTTAAATGCTGCCCCTTGGTGGGTGGAATGGAGCCACGCTTCCTTTGCGCGCAGATTCCAATAGCTTGCAAATAACAACCTAAAGCGGGGGGGATGCTCCCCAATCCCCCTCCCACCTTGCACGGCCACCTTGCAAAGCTTGTTTAAAAATAAACAGTGGGGTTCAGAATTGCGATGCTTCCTTTCCCACTTTGAAGTGACGTAACCCCCCCACGCATAGATCAGAGTGGCAAGCTTGGTCATCCAGTCCCTTCCCGGGATTTCATCTGGATGAGCAAACAGCTGAGATCTTGCCCCATGCTAAGCCCTGCGATCAAGGCTTTCGAATCACGGCGGATTCTGCCAAGCCAGTCTGCTGAAGCTTCGTCCATTGTGCGAATGCGTCGAGTCTAGAGGCCTTTAACAGGCTGTGGGAAGACAGCAGGAGGGTCGCGCATTCGGGTAGCCATGCAGGAGCACTGTACGACTCTTTTTCTGCTCAGGATCATGGGTCTCTACGTCTCCATTGTGCTGGTGATTGGCAAGTTCGTGCGGGGATTCTTCAGCGAGATCTCCCACTCGATCATGTTTGAGGAGCTGCCCTGCGTCGACCGCATCCTGAAGCTGTGCAACAACATATTTCTGGTTCGGGAGACGGGAGAACTTGAGTTGGAGGAGGAGCTGTACGCTAAGCTCATCTTCCTGTACCGCTCGCCAGAGACGATGATCAAGTGGACACGGGAGAAGGAATGAGTGGCGGTGGGACGGCCAGAATGGAGCTGAGCTCCTTCGCCCACCAGAACAGCCTTTGGAGGCGGGGGCCCAGAGGGTGCACTTAGCCAGCTGCTGGCCCTGGACGCCACCTCTTTCTACCCCACCTCTTCTGCTGAAGGTTCTGGGGGTGGGGAGCCCATAACCTGAGCCACACTTGCAGCCCACTGCGGTGGGAGAGGGGGAGACACACAGTCGCTTTTTGAAACACATTTCCCTTTTTTTTACAAAAGATACCACCTGCTCCCTCTCCCGGTCCTGGACTCCTGCTTCCTTCTCCCATGGGGACCAGGAAGCGTTTGGAAATGAATCACTGTCCTGCTGCTGAAATGTCCAGATGCTGCCCCCTCCCTCCCTCCCTCCCTGCCACTCTTGGCAAGCGCCCTCGCTGCTGGGAACAAGGGGCCGTAGGGAGTCTACAAACTATTTTTTTCTATAGGAGGTCATTTTATTTATACAGATCTATATAATAAAAACAAAGCTGTGATTTCAAAAGGTAGTGGGGAGTCAAGGTGGGCTTCGGGGATCGAAAGAGAGGAGTTCCTCTGGTGAAGCAACGGAGCTCTGGGGCTCTGACTTCTCTGGAGGTGATCTGGAACAGTCTTGGACAGAGAAGGAATTTAGATGAAGTCCTGGGAGGTCTGGATGGGGGTGACCGCCAAGAAGGAATCTGTTTTCCTTCAGACCTTCCATAAGGCTTCTATGAGCAAGGCTGCTCCCTTTCATGTTTTAAGATTTGAATCCTGTGTACAAAAACAGAAATGCAGTTCACTTGCACATCCAAGGAGCATGAAGTGGCAAACGGCACATCTGAAAGATCTGGATCCTTCCTTAGCTCAATCTGGCCACTGTCAAATCCACAATTATTTCTTTGCTTGAAGAATACTCATGGAACAGCGTCAGGCCATCAAGAGCATTCACAGTCCTCCCACGCACCTCCTGGCTTGTACTCCTCTGGGCCGTAAACCACCCGATGCGAGTTAAGCATCATCTTCGAGCAAGAACTCCTGGATTTCTTGCTTCATCGCAGCCCTGCAAACAAAGTGGAAACAGGGTGTCATCACAGATCTGAGTTTGCGTATCACACTGGACTAGGGGTTGTCTGAATAGCCAGAGAGAGTTCATGGGGCTCCATGGACAGTTGGAGGAGGAGGAGCCTTAACGGACTGCCAGCAAAAGTAACATCCTGCCCGCCCCACCACTGACACTGGTGAGCTTAAATTAGCTGTGGAAATACTACTGGCGTTTTCTAATCTATTCTCCAATACCCACATTCTCATGCTAGGACTCTGGATCGATGGAGATGCAGGCTCGGCTGGAGTCTACTGAAGTGCGTTTCAACCTTGGCAACTTTTAAGACGTGTGGACTTCAACTGGCTGGGGAATTCTGGGAGTTGAAGTCCACACGTCTTAAAAGTTGCCAGGGTTGAAACGCACTTGTCTATTGGATGGCCACCTGTTCCAGGGACAGGAACAAATGCACTCTTAAGGATTTGACCTTTTCTCCTTGACCTCAACAGCCACAAGAGTGCAAGCAGTGTCCCATTATTACAATTCTTTCTCCCCTTCCACTGTTTTGCCAATTCTACCCTTTCCACTAATATCTCAGCTGCGACAGCGGAAGGCATGTAGCTCAGGCTGAATTGACAGGGGGCCTCAGGGGTCTCTGAGCTTGCTTTTCTTCTTGGAGTTGTTTTGTTACTAGGCTACATGACAACATCAATGCAGTGGTAACAAAATGGCTGCAAGCACCCCATAGTCTCTCTGGGCTGTATAGCTGCCCTGGAGGAGAACAGCACAATCTCTCATGCTCCTCCTCAGGAGTTTCTCTCCTCCCGCACAAATCCCTCCAGGCAACGGCTTTGCCCTGTACCTGCATCGCTGGCGCTCAGCCTCCTCGTGAATGTATGGTGGGAGAGACTCCGTGCAACTCTGCAAAGGAATTGTTGGAGTGAGTAGAACCAGCCTGTCCTGCATGTGGAGCAGGACCCACCAGCCTTGTTACTTTTACAAGTAGCAGCCCCTGCGGGGGATGAGGTTATGCACAACCTGGGGCACAAAACCATCGCAGGGCACCCCAACAGTCACCCACAGCACAACCTGAAGTTCCTCAAAAGCCAGGATGGAACCCCAGAGACTCCCCCCAACTGAAACGTTTAACCTGAGGGGAAGGGCTGACTGATTAAATATGCAAGGCACTGATTTTAATTCAAGCCCATAGAGCTGTTTGTCCTCAGCCTACCTACTTGCCTTGGGCCCAGTCCTGAGAACAGCTGCACACCTTTGCATCAGCAGATGCAGGAGCTCTTCTGGTTGCACAAACCTTTCCTTGCACACTTACCAGCTCCTTGACTGTTAGACGGCAGCCATAGCAGAGCAACGGGAGAAGCTGGGAGGAGTCTCTGTGGGGGGGAAGCCAGAACATCAGGCTCTGCTTTACACCAGTGCTGACTAGTGATTTATTTGGGACAGAGGACTATGGAGACCAAGGGCCCTCATCCACACACGACACTATATGCTTTGTGGGGGTCCTTACCCCACCACTGGAGGTCTCCCGCAACAGCCTGCCTGGGTCCTGCCCGTTTCACAGCAATTCTCAGCTGGCGGCCTCGGGCAGAGCTGCTCTGATAGCAGCATGGACTGCAAGGAGGATCCGTCCTCTGCAAAGAAACTAGAGTTACAAACCTTGAAAGCTCGTCCTCAGGCCAAGAGGCAAGATGTCTTGACAGCCGAAACTGAATTTTTATACTTTGCACATTAGCGAACTTCACAGCATCCAGAGCGCAAGGACTGGACGTTTCCCCTGGACGTCACATTAAACCAGGAGGCAGTTGTCTCCTGATTTTGTCAGCTCCAGCGAGCAAACTCTCCTTTCTGAACCAACAAGTTTTCATTTACCCCCATGCCTATTGGGCAAAGCAACAGGGAGGGAAAGACCTCCCCGCTTCAACTCCTGGGAGCAGGTTGCTCCAAGGAACACTGGCTGCAGTCCTGGCTAGCATTTCAGCTCTTGCCAGTTCTAGAATCCCCAGCAGGTGCCGAACATGAATCTAGAAGTGAGTTTCCCCCCGAAGAGGGCCACATACCAACATTGGTGTCCAGGGGGCAAAGGCAAAGGAGGCACTGGGCCGGTGCTGTTGGCACACCCGAGTCAACTTCTCGAGGAGCTGCACTGAGCTTTTCTCCTGTCCTGGAACAGGGACCAGAGAGGACATCAGGGAGACTGCTGGAGGGGAAGCCCACCCCCTGCCTGGCCCATTCAAGCTGCCTGCACCTTGTGCAGGGAGGCCACAGAACCCCCTTTGGGATTAGAGGCCACTTGCTTTAAAAGAGCACTTGTAGTCCATACAGCAGCTGGAAGGATTCTTCCTATTAAACGCAGGCAGAGGGCTGACCTGGATTTGCAGAAGGCAAGCCCAAACGCCTGCACGTTCTCTAGCCTGCTAGTTTCTTTTTGCCCGCAGAAGCTGGGACATGTAGCCAGAGCTGCAGAGGGCACAAGAGTGTGTTGGAAGGGAGTGGTGCCTAGCGGACAATGCTGTTGAGCGTTTAGTAGGATCATCATCATCAAGCACTTTATCCTTTACCAGACCAGGGGAGGGACGCTCACCGGTAGACTGTGCTAACAGTGGAGGGAAATTCAGACTGCAACTTGCAGAGGAAGCTCTCTATCAGAAGGTGGATGCTGGCTCGATCAGAAGCCTAGAAGAGGTGAAAACATCTGTCACAGCTGCCACCCAGATCCTCCTGACCCACCGAAGGGGACTCAGTATGGCAGGGGACCCTCCGCTGTCTCCCACCAGCTGCTTACTTTGGTGCCCAGTCCAGGTGTGAAGATGGTGGGCACCCCAAAGAGGTAGTTGTAGAAAATAATTTCTTTGGCAGGATACTCCCGCATCGGGCGCAGGATCAGAATGTCGCCGTGGCGGCTGTCCGAGAAGCCCTTTGGGGAGGAGAAATGAAAAAGGGGAGGAGGAGCAGGGCAGGATCAGAGACCCAACAGATTAGAAAGGCTGAAATGGTCACAGGAAACTAACACTCTAGCTCCACAACATTACAGGAGGATTCTGGAAACAGACTGATCAACAGGGGTAAGGCTCCAACCAGTTTATCTGGCTATAGGATGGATGCCTAAATCGCCAAGACCTTGCTCTTCTACAATGTTATCGTGTGTTTGCTTGGAAGATATTCTTCAGTGAGCTTATCCTGGGTGAAATGTGGAGTCCTAGCCATTTGACTTTACACAACTTTAGGAGTTTAGATCAGCACCTTCCCTCTTCAGGGGCCAGACTTGAGTTTAATGCTGGCTTTACAAAGCTCAGGGCAGCTGCTTGCGAGGATGGAAGGGTCTAAGCCAAAGGAGATGCCACTCCTGAGCGGGGCAAGGAATCTCCTGGGGGAACCGAAACATGGAGCAAACCACGTCCATGGGTGGGAGAATCACAAGCCGCTTTGTTCTCACCGTGTCCATAGCCAGGAAGGCTCCCCGTCCTAGGCAGAGGTTGGTCAACAGCTTGACACTCACACGGGTGCAGCTGTCTCCCACCATCACCTTGCTGTATCCATTTCTCCGAGCCACGTGTAGGATCAGGTGAGTCCTGAAAAGCAAAGGGATTTTCTCCCATTCCAGCCAAGAATCCGGTATCCAGCCAAGGCCCAGAAAAGCAACAAAACATTGTTTTGTTTTCCTAGAAACAGCAGCCTAGAAGGACCGGACAGAATAGCCTTGCGACTATGAAACCCACTTTGTCCAGTTAGGGGCAGCTTGCAAAGCCATCCTGCTACCAAGGGTGTCAGCCCATTTCCTGAGCCAGGGTCTGGGACCGAACGACCCTCCGTTATGTCACAGCACTAGGTAACGAGCGCATAAATACACCCGCAGTGCTTCTTTTTCGTTCTCCGTTCTCGAGAGAAACCCTTGATGAGAACACATCCAGCCCACATTGCTGGCAATACCATCTTCATCCAGGATCTGGGCAAGGAGCTCACCGGAGGGTCTGCAGAAGCTCCTCTTTTGCAGTCAAGGATTTGACAGCCCCGAAGAGGCGGGACAGTTCTGTGTGAGAAGCAGGAAAAGAGCTGGTGTCTAGAACCGCCAGCCGTTCTTTCCATGCACAGCCTTGCAGGCTACACTCTGCCAGCCGGTCCTCGAGGGAAGTTGCCGCACCCTCCTTCTTCTCACACTGCTGCCGCCACCTCGTGAAATCAGCCACGGCTTCCTTGTAGCTGTGAGCCTGGTCAGCAGGACGGTGGGAAAGCGAGTTCAGGACAGAAGCAGGAAGGTCAAACACCTACGAAAGAGAACGCAGAGCATACGCTATGTCGAATGCTGCCTGAAGGATGGTGCCTCAAGCAGATGATGATAAGCCTACACCACTGTTTCCCAAGCTTAGCAACGTTAAGATATGTGGACGACAACTCCCAAAATTCCCCAGCCAGCCATAAAGTCGCTGAGATGGAGAAACACTGCTCTGATTTAATCGACTAAATAATAAAAGCACAATTTCCTTGCAGGCAAATCAAACCAAACCAAACCAAACCAGCCAGCTGGCTAAAGCTAACGTTGATGCCGTACCACCAAAGCATCTGCTACGAGGATGCTGAACCTCAGCCACAGTTACCTCCTCCAAGAACACCAGATGATAGGGAAACCCTGAAGCTTGCAGGATAGCCTCCACCTGCCTGCAGGTTTTCTCCCGCTCGTCCAAGGTCCGTCCACACACAGCTCCCTCTGCGCAGCAAAACCGAAAGCGTCAGCAAGGCGAGGTGGCCAATCCGAGGGGGCTTCAACAGGGCAACCTCTTCTTACAGCCCTGGGAACGTTCCCTACCATGATTTCCTCAACCAGGGGCGGTGCTGGACCTGCAGCCAGTGACTGGTACCCTGTGCAGTCTGGTGCCCCAACCCAAAGGGAAGATTCCATCTTTTTTCTCAAGAAAAGCAACTGCCTGTTGATCTAGAAGGATGAGTTGCCCCTGATTTCAACCTTTCAATCCCCAGTAATACTCAATGGTTAGTATGTCCAAAGATCAACTTCCCTAAGCAGCCCTCCGCATCACTCAGGGAAGGGGCCATCTTCCCTGGACACAATATTTCAGTCTGAACAACCTGCCTCCACAGTGACCCAGGCCCCAAATGCAGCGAGAAGGCACAGAGCTGCCAACACAAACCATCAATATAGATTATTCCTGGTTTGAAGCGAAGCTTCTTTGCTGCTTCTCGGTTCAGGCCCTGAGAAAAGGAGGAAAGGCAGGCTTCAGTGTGAAAACTTGAGATGCGTTAATTACTTCACTGGGGTCCTCACACTTAATCTACGAGGGGCTTCTGCTATTTGGCTGCCCCTCCTGCTCGGAAGTCATGAGCAAACAGACCTCTTGCACCTGCCGCAACATCGAGCTGGAGGTAGGACCACCCGAGAAAGCCAGGAGAACCTAGAAAAGTAGGGAGAAATATCATAAAACGTGTTTCCTGGTTTCAGCTGCCGTCCTGCCCACCTCCCTTGCCCTGAAGCGGTAAGGATTACGACCCGGACAGGACCTTCTCTCCAGGATAAATGCAGCGGTTCTTCCCAAGCATGGCACGGAACTTGTGAACGAAGTACTCCTTGAAGCAGGCCCTGCAAAACACGTACAACAGTGCGGAGAAAAATCCAGGTTCGTTCACGACCCTCGGCCTGCGTTTCGGCAGGCCGGGAATGAAGCTGACCGGGGTGAGCAGAAGGGCTCAGGAATAAATCTGCACGGAAGCAGCTGCCGGGAAAAGGAAAAAGTCTGCACGGGGACGGCGGGGTAGGGGGGCTTTGTTCCGGAGTACCCAGAAGTTCTCCCCACCGCACTTACTTGCAGAAGGCGTCTCCAGCGCGGAGGACCACCACCGGGGAGCCGTCCTTGCACTTCACGCACTGGGAGCCGCAGCTTGGAGAAGAGAAAACGGAGGTTGGTTGCAGGGTCTGCCCAGGCGCCCAAATCTGATTCTCGTACGTTGAGAGGGTGGCAAAGGGCAATTCCTCTTTCGTTTAAAACAGTGTTTTTCCACCTTGGCCGCTTTAAGCTGGGTGGACTCCAACTCCCAGAATTCCCCAGCCAGCCTGCTGGGGAATTCTGGGAGTTGGAGTCCACCCAGCTTAAAGCGGCCAGGGTGGAAAAACACTGCCTTAGGGCGCGCTAAGCCATGGTTTGTTTAGCCTAGTTGGCTGAACAAGCCACCACCAGACTCGGCATGGCTGTTACGACTGTTCTTCTCGTCATCCCGGGCACCAACTCCCGCAATGGTGGCTTGTTCGACACCCCCGGCTTGGTGGCACGCTTCCCCTCCGACCGAGGGGAGGCGGGCGAGGCTTCCTCACCGGTCCCGGGGCCTCTCCCTCGGGGGCGGCCCCTCGCCGCAGCCACCCTCCCCGCCGTCGCACATCGCCTCCTCCGCCCGCCGGCGCCTCCTGCTGACGTTTCGGCGGCCGCCCTCGGCCGGGAGACCACAACTCCCAGAGGAGCCCTTCGCGCGGTCGCGCGACCCGATGACGCAGAGCTCGGGGAACCTCGCGAGAGCCGCGGTGGAGGAAGCGCCGGGACCGTCCCGGCCTGGGACGCGGCGGGGTCGCAGGGGCGATGACGTAGTTGGGATGCGCCGCCTTCCCTGCCTGCCTCCCCTTCCGCGATGGCGGCCGCGATGTTCCGGAGCCTGCTGGTCTCGGCGGGGGGGTCCCGCGAGGCGCCCCCCGCGGCCGGCCCGCCGGGCGCCGCCCCCGCCCCGCCGCCGCCTCACCCGCCCGAGCCCGGCGCCGCGCTCGAGGCCCAGTTCAGCTGCCCCATTTGCCTGGAGGTCTACCAGCGCCCCGTTCGCATCGCCCCCTGCAGGCACACGTGAGCGCGCGGGGGCCGCGGGGGCAGGGGGGACGGGGAGGGCTGGGGGGAGCGGCGCGGGAGGGGGGCCGGGCGCGCGGGGCCGGGGGAAGCGGGCGGGGGGAGGGAGGGCGGCCCGCGGGGGCTCCCCGGGCCCCTCGCGTGGGGGTGCAGCAAAGATGGCCCTCCAAGTGCAAGTGGCTGGCGGGGGGCAGCTGAAGCGCCTGGGTGGGCAGCCCCAGGGAGGGACCCGGGGAGCCCCGCTTTCCCTCTGGCCGGGCGAGACCGAAGGTTCTGCCCTGCGTTCTTGATTTGTGGGGTTCCTGGGGGGCCCAGCTGGCGCTGGGAGAGGAATTCCCAAGCCCAGGACGCCCAAAGGAAGGAAGGCGCAGGACAGACCCTCCTCCCGCCCCCCCCCCGCCCCAGGGTTACGGAGGGCTGCGCTTTGAGCGAAACCAGAAATCTTTTCCTTGGAGTGAAACGTTCTGAGAAGCGGAAGCTGCGGCTCGGGAAAAGTGAACGCCTTCCAAAGAAAACGCAGCGGCGCTGTGGTAGCTGTGAGTCCAAAGACGGAGCAGCACAGACTGCAGAAGCTCATTGGGGTTTTGACACGAAGGACTGATGATTTGACATTAGTCATTTAGTGCGGATGCTGGCCCAAGCATAAAAACATCAGAAATATGACGTCGGATGTCAGGATAAATAGCCAAAATTAACAAAATGACATGAAAACTCTGGTCAGTGATGATTGAAGTATACATGTGAAGGTGGCCGTCTTATACCTGAATGGTCTTGAGTGATGAATGAACACATCTGGATTCTCTGCAAGCAGGACAGGAGCTGCAGCGCAGGAACACACCTTCCTGAGGCTGTGATTTGAAAATGGGTTTCCCTTGTTACCAGAACCCTTCTTGTTTTTAGTGGGGGGTGGGGGGTGTCCTGGGACTTCAGACTCTTCCTTCTACCTGAGATGCACTTATTGTGTAAGTTCATTTGTTCAACTGGGCATAGTGGTTGAATTACTAATCACAGTTAGTAGTTGCAGTTGCTACTAACTGTCACGCAGTGGAAGAAGTAGCTTTCCTTTTTAGATTGGTCCACTTCTCCACGCTCTGCTTATCTATTCATTAAAAATATTTGCGCACTGCTCTTTAGTTAAAGTTCTCTAGGCCCAGGGTGAGGTGTTTCCAGTCACCTCTTGCTGGCCTTCCCCACGTCCTTTTTGCTTTATCTCTTGTGAAAACTTCTAGATCTGATGCTGTTAAGTATGGAGCAGCCCAGAAAATTCTTCCTCGAAAAGTAAGTAAGGCCAGGAAAGTTTTCCTGAGAAAGAATTGTTTTAAGGAAGCATAGTCAGCATCTGCCCATTGGAGCAGGAGCTAAGGAGGAAGCAGGCCAGTTGGCTGCTTAAATAATGTTTGTTGAAAGTCCGGAGCACTATTTCTACTTGTTCTACTTGCTCCCATAGTTCTGAGTCCATTTCCACTCCAGTGGTTATTTTGCAGAGTTTATTCAAATGAAAATGCTTTCATTTTGCAAGTATAAGAATTTCTACATTGCCACGAACTCTCACCTATGACCCGTGGCTTCACTTGGGTTTTTGAAAGCTCTTCTCCATAGTCCTGCATCCCTGGAGAGAGATTTTCTGACGGATGCACAGGAGCACTTGTGATCATTAGTGGTTATAAAGGATGAGAGGCTATAAGTATCTCAGTAAAAGCAGTTCCATAAATCGCTGCAAGTTGCTTCTTGTCTTTCTGAGCAAATGACAGGTACCAAGTAACACTGGTGTTCTGTCTTCTTCAGACCTGACAAAATTCCTTGCGTATAATCCAAACCATTTGGCTCTACCTGACGTGCTTTAAAATCAGAAGACCTCCTTCCATATATGCAGCAAACGCTCTACGTATCTTTTCAATTCTGTTGGTGCATAGTTCATGATCTAGTACGTATTAAGTTGCTCTCTGTGCCTTTGGGCCTCCTTTTGGCTGAAGCCCACCAGTCCTTCATCCTGGGAGAGAAATCCATCCTCTCTTCAGGTTAAATTTTGAGCAGTGTGTGTAGTTTTCCCATAGTTCTCAATGTCAGAGTCTGCACACTCAATCCCAAAATTCAGTAAATCCTCTGGAGACCAAAAGTTCCATCAGAGATTTCTTTATTCAGGAGAAGCATACAGCATCATAGTTATTCTACATAGCAAAGCCTTTTATGGCAGGTCAAGCAAACGGTTAGAATAACATTCCCAGTATTTCACTATTGATCTATGGTTAGCAATAAAAGCAAAAGTATGGTTGGCAATAAAAGAAAAAGAAAAACAATTGAAGGTTCTGGTTTGCGTAGATCCTGACACTCAAGACTATGGGAAAAAAGAGGCTTCTTTCTTCCATAGGTTCTGTGGGGAATGCCTGCAGCCATGTCTCCAAGTTCCTTCTCCTCTCTGTCCCCTTTGCCGCGTGCCTTTTGACCCCAAAAAGGTGGAGAAGGCCTCCAGTGTGGAAAAGCAGCTGTCTTCCTTCAAGGCACCATGTCGAGGCTGCAGTAAAAAGGTAATCTTAAGGGCTTGTGCATATACACGAAGGTAAATTGTGCCCAGGTTCATCTCCTTCCAGGCCAAGTTAAGACATACCTGGAAGTAGATGGGTAATTTGATGCATAATAAGCCACCTTTTTGACTGAGAAGCTTCAGTGCCACAAGGAACGACTTGTGACCAAAACTGAGTTGCTTTACACTTATATGGCCACATACATCCTATAGATTTTTTTTTTTTTTAAGAAAAGGGGTTATTTTGCAGGAAGAGGGCATTTTCTTGTCAAGAATGCAATAGCTGCAACAAAACTACTTTGCTAGGTAAACATATACCATGCCAACATTTAGGGATTTCTATGTATTGTTCACACTTGATCAGAACTACCATCTGAGCTTAGGTAGGAGAGCTGTGCTTCATTTGAAAAAGTGGATTCAGTTCAGCTCAGTGGGTTCCTTTCACCTTCTATGTGTCTCTATAGATTTGTATGAGTTCATAGCTCTGGTTCTTTCTATTTGTCACTTCTTCCGGAGATCTCTGTGCAGGAATCTTTCTCTGGAGGAGAAAAATTCCTTTAAAAAGGTTCAGGCAGAATTAGTGTAGGGCCCTCTAAAAATTAGTCTTTGTCTTACCTCCGTAGGGAAAAGTTGCAGTCAGTTCAGACAAGGTTTTCTTTGCAGGGCAGGAAGAGGGGTGGGAACGATGAAGGCAGCAGGGCTAGACCACTTTAAGCCATCCTGGTTTTGTGAGTGGTCTGCAGTAGGGTAAAACAACTACAGAAAGCTCAAAATGTATGTCCATCCTCTCTTTCAATCCTCCTTGTATCCCAGGTGACACTTGCAAAGATGAGATCCCACGTCACATCGTGCGCTAAAGTCCAGGAACAAATGGCCAACTGTCCGAAGTTCGTGCCTGTGGTCCCAACTTCCCAACCCATTCCAAGGTATTTCCTTCGTGGTTGCTTGGAGCCGCTCGCCAACTCTCTGGCTTCCAGGCTTTAGAATACCTCCTGCACTGTGAGGCAGGGTTAAGGGAGAGAGAGAGAGTTGGGCTTCTCTTTCATAAAGAACTTGGAAGTATTGTTCCCATAGGTCAGTGTGTCTCAGCCCCAGCAACTTTAAGATATGCGGACCTCAATTCCCAGAATTCCCCAGCCAGCATGTTGGCTGGGGAATTCTGGGAATTGAGGTCCACACACCTTAAAGTTGCTGTGGTTGAGCAATACCACTGTGGGTGACACTCTTGACCATTGTTGTCCCTTGCAGCAATATTCCAAACCGGTCCACGTTTGTCTGTCCCTATTGTGGAGCACGGAACTTGGATCAGCAGGAACTGGTGAAGCATTGCATGGAGAACCACCGCAGCGACCCCAACAAAGTGGTGAGTCACGTACATGTCCCCGTTGGGTTGTGGTGACATGAAAAGCCAAACTAGCAGAAAACTGGGAAAAAGAATGAGGTTGTCTCTCATTTGAAAGAGGACGTGCAAGAGAAAAGGCCAGTACTTCTGAAGGGAGAACTTTTGCCCATTTCCTCCCCAAACACCCCTGTTTGTTCTGTCGCTGGAGTAACAGCCCTGCTTTGTGAACCAGGGACAGTCAGACCCACCTCCGCATCTCCAGTGGCGAAGACGCTTCTCAGCTGCTGCAAAAGCTGTGCTTACCTTGTACAGTGGGGCAAAAAAGTATTTAGTCAGCCACCAATTGTGCAAGTTCTCCCACTTAAAAAGATGAGAGAGGCCTGTAATTTTCATCATAGCTATACCTCAACTATGAGAGACAAAATGGGGGGGGGAAATCCAGAAAATCACATTGTCTGATTTTTAAAGAATTTATTTGCAAATCATGGTATTTGGTCAATATCAAAAGTTCATCTCAATACTTTGTTATATATCCTTTGTTGGCAATGACAGAGGTCAAACGTTTTCTGTAAGTCTTCACAAGGTTTTCACACACTGTTGCTGGTATTTTGGCCCATTCCTCCATGCAGATCTCCTCTAGAGCAGTGATGTTTTGGGGCTGTCGCTGGGCAACACGGACTTTCAACTCCCTCCAAAGGTTTTCCATGGGGTTGAGATCTGGAGACTGGCTAGGCCACTCCAGGACCTTGAAATGCTTCTTACGAAGCCACTCCTTCGTTGCCCGGGCGGTGTGTTTTGGATCATTGTCATGCTGAAAGACCCAGCCACGTTTCATCTTCAGTGCCCTTGCTGATGGAAGGAGGTGTTCACTCAAAATCTCACGATACATGGCCCCATTCATTCTTTCCTTTACACGGATCAGTCGTCCTGGTCCCTTTGCAGTAAAACAGCCCCAAAGCATGATGTTTCCACCCCCGCTTCACAGTAGGTATGGTGTGAACTCAGCATTCTCTCTCCTCCAAACACGACGAGTTGAGTTTAGACCAAAACGTTCTACTTTGGTTTCATCTGACCATATGACATTCTCCCAATCCTCTTCTGGATCATCCAAATGCTCTCTAGCAAACTTCAGACGGGCCCGGACATGTACTGGCTTAAGCAGGGGGACACGTCTGGCACTGCAGGATTTGAGTCCCTGGCGGCGAGTGTGTTACTGATGGTAGCCTTTGTTACTTTGGTCCCAGCTCTCTGCAGGTCATTCACTAGGTCCCCCCGTGTGGTTCTGGGATTTTTGCTCACCGTTCTTGTGATCATTTTGACCCCACGGGGTGAGATCTTGCGTGGAGCTCCAGATCGAGGGAGATTATCAGTGGTCTTGTCTTCCATTTTCTAATTATTGCTCCCACAGTTGATTTCTTCACACCAAGCTGCTTGCCTATTGCAGATTCAGTCTTCCTAGCCTGGTGCAGGTCTACAATTTTGTTTCTGGTGTCCTTCGACAGCTCTTTGGTCTTGGCCATAGTGGAGTTTGGAGTGTGACTGTTTGAGGTTGTGGACAGGTGTCTTTTATACTGATAACAAGGTCAAACAGGTGCCATTACTACAGGTAATGAGTGGAGGACAGAGGAGCCTCTTAAAGAAGTAGTTACAGGTCTGTGAGAGCCAGATATCTTGCTTGTTTGTAGGTGACCAAATACTTATTTTCCACCATGGTTTGCAAATAAATTCTTTAAAAATCAGACAATGTGATTTTCTGGATTTTTTTTCTCATTTTGTCTCTCATAGTTGAGGTATACCTATGATGAAAATTACAGGCCTCTCTTATCTTTTTAAGTGGGAGAACTTGCATAATTGGTGGCTGACTAAATACTTTTTTGCCCCACTGTACCTTTTGTTTCCTGTGTACCGGGAAGGTACCGGGAACAAACAATATGTGTATACCTCTTGTATGAAAACATGGAGGTGTTCTGGGCATCTAAAAGCATGCCTCACCTTGTATCAGCTTTATTGAATTGCTCAGTTTCCTAGGTCCTTGCGATTGTTTCAACCCTCTGTAATCCCCATGGCTGGAGCCAATCCTGACAATTGGTGTGTGCTTCTCATGGTTTATTGGCTGATGGTGTTGTTGGTTGTTTTAGTATCATCACTTGTCCCTGAAATTTTATGGAGCATAGAATATTAATACATGTGAGTTTAGGGTGCTTTATGGGTAGCAAAGGATGCCTTTTCTAAGCCGGATTCTGCGTGCTGTGCAACAGGAAATCATTCTGGTGTTCTCTTTTTTCTCATCAGTCACACCATTGCTTTTAAATGTCACTCTGTTCCTGAAAATTAGTGGTTTTCCTTCTTCTTTGCTGACAGTACTTTTTTTCTCCCCCTTCCTGGGTGCTCCAGGTCTGTCCAGTGTGCTCAGCCATGCCTTGGGGGGACCCCAGTTACAAGAGTGCCAACTTTCTACAGCATCTCCTGCACAGGCACAAGTTTTCCTATGACACGTTTGTGGTGGGTACCGTGTTCTGCAGCATGTTATTTTAACAGATTGTGCCTGCTGCTTCCAGGCCCAAAGGCAGCGCAAGAATCAACTTTAGTAACAGGAGCAGATCAAACTGCCGTTGAGGGAGGAGTGGTAGCAACTTGGGAGTGGTTTCCCCTTGGTGCTCTTTATGCTCTGCTCTCGCAAACTGCCTTCGCTCTAGACGGCCTCACGTAAGATTGTGAGCTTTGCATGAATTTGTTGGCATGCAGAGGTGTTTTATGTGCCCCCAACCTTTCTGGGTGTCATAACTGGGGCACAAAGTCCAGATCCAAAAATCATTGTTCCCCTCTACTCTGTCCTGGTCAGATCCCATTTGAAATACTGTGTCCAGTTCTGGCACCCCATTTCCAAAAGGACAATGACAGATTAGGGTGACTTCAGAGGAAGACCACCAAGATGGTGAAAGGTCTGGAAACCCAGCCCTCTGAGCAAGGATTGGGGCACGTTTAGCCTGTAATAAGGAGAACCAAGGGGACTTATGACAGCGGCCTTCCCATTTCTGAAGGGTTGTCACACAGAAGAAAGAGTGGACCTATTATCTATTGCCTCCAGAGGGCAGGACCAGACCCAGTGGGTTAAAACTACAAAGAAGGAGATTCAGGCTAGGCAGCTTGGAAGAACTTCCTGAAATGAGAAAGTATGAGCTGTCAGCCAGAGGAATAGGCTGCCTCATGAAGTGATGAGGTCTCCTTCACTGGAGATTGCGAAACAAAGGCTTTGCCAAGGTCACCTTATCGGAGATGTGCTAGTGGATTTTGCAGAGAGCCAGGGGCTCTAGATAATCTAGGGTCATTCTGAACTCCAGCAGGCCGTGCATGAAAGGCGGGGACTCTTCTGCTTTTTGCGACAACATTGTCCTCTCTTCTTTCCAGGACTATAACATCGATGAGGAAGCAGCCTTGCAGGCAGCCCTGGCGCTCTCCCTCTCAGAGAACTGAGGGCCGCCAACACTGCTGAGCAGCAGACAGGAACTGTTGCAGAACTCGCCTGACTTTCTCTCCTGTTGGAGTGATGCCCCGCTCGTCCTGCCCATTGGCACCTGGAGGGTGGCTCTTGCCGTTTCCTCAGCTTTTGTCTTGCCTCATTCGGTCAGGGAACCTCTTCCTCGGGGCGGGGACAGCAAAAAGGGGCACTCTCCCTTCCCTGGTTCAGTTGGACCTGCTCTGTACTACTGGTTGGACGTTCCCCGCGCAACTAAGTACAGATGGTATACTTTATTAAGACGCTTTTAATACAGTTTTAGCACCATCGGCCCTCATTCCGTTAGCGGTTTATATAGCAACAAAACATTTTGTGGGGAAACTGTAGTTTACATTTTTTTATTGCCTGTGTCTTTTTGTTAATTCACTGGATTTTTTTAATTTGGGGAAAAAATTCAGCATGGGACACTTAAATCTTGTACGAATATTTATTATGCACTTGGGTGCAAATTGCCTGCTACTCAGTCATTGTGGCAAGGAATTTTGGGATAAAGTCTTGCATGGAAAGCAGCATTTCAAAGAGGTTTGTGATGCCCAAGCGAGAACAGAAGGCCATTCCTGACCATAGTTGTTTAGCCAAATCTCTCTCTTCTCTCCCCACAACTGACCTTGCTCATTTTGTATCTGCTTTTGTGATACTCTAGAAGTTCTTTGTGGTTTTTTTCTACATCTCTCAGTGTAACAAATACTCTTCACATTTTATAGAGAGAATACAAAGCAGTTAACCCTTGATATTGCAATATCTGTGTTTGACTAGAAACAATAGTATTTTTATGGAACATTATTTTTCAAAGTATATTTTTTAAAGAAAAGTGGCCTGGGTTCCAGATCTTCGGGCTTTTGGGAGGAGAGTCTCAAACCTGGAGTGAAAGAGGCTTTTGTTAATTTCTGAGCAATGGGTCGGTGGTCTTTTTTTAAGGGTTTGAGGATTTTCGTTCTCTGCAAGAAAAGTAAAACAATGAAATTACTTTTTGGGGACAAGGAACCTTTTAGGGGATTATTGCAAGTTGTTATTAAGTGGAACTGCTAAGGCTTTATTATCCAGGTGTTCTGATTGTGAGTCGGTGGGCCTGAAGTAGACTGGAAAGAAATAAAAGCTGTGAATAAGCTACAACTGCGGTGTGCACATG
Source organism: Python bivittatus (assembly GCF_059951505.1). Lineage (NCBI taxonomy): Eukaryota > Metazoa > Chordata > Lepidosauria > Squamata > Pythonidae > Python > Python bivittatus. The sequence continues at coordinate 20,992,235 of NW_028277042.1, read as the reverse complement.
TGTCTTCAGGGTGAAGAGTTCTTCAGAGCCGCCAGCCGGCTTCCTTTAGTGTTCGTTCGGCTTGTGAATACAGCCACGGGGATTTCTGTGTGTTGGGCAAACCGATACTGTGGCTTATTCAGTGAGGTGTGACTATACAAACCATGGCTTGCCATACAAGCCACGCCCCCAATTGAAACTGGCTCGTCTTTCCTTATTGGGCTTTCCCCAAGGAAAGTTCCAGAGGCAGACGGCCAAGCCACAAAGCAGCTCAGCGTGCTTGCAAGTCAGGCGAGAGCGGGTCTTGGTAGTTAAGACTGGCCACCCAAGAACACATGAAGAAATGGAGAGATGTGCCAGTCGAGGGACAGGTATCTTTTATCTTCTTGAAAGTCTGGATTTTTGCTATTGGCTTATCGCAGAGCAGCTGGCAAAATGGTAAAAACAGCAGTCTGTGTTGGAACCAATCGGGCCGAGAGACAAAGCACTGGCATGGTGGCACCCAGGTTAAAAAGTCTTCATTCTTTGCCTGTAAAGAAAATGGAGTTGTTCATTTCTGCTTCTTTTTGAGTTGTGACCGCTTCACCACCATAAAGTTATGCTGGTGTGGAAATGTGTAATGGTTACTTAGCTGCGGAAGAAGCCCACTGACCCTGTGTGCATTTCCATTTCCTTAGCAGCCTGCATGGAGCACATTTTAAAATGGGGCTTTGGCGTCACCATCCTGACAAATCAAGCTGCTAGGCCTCACTGGGACAGAAGAAAATCTTGGAAACCACTGAGTGCCATTGGGTTTGGTAACACCTGACGGGGGCGGATGGGTGGGTTGAAGAGAACACGTGGGCCGAGAAGTTGGACTCTAACTCGAGTCAGCTTTGGAAAAGCCGTGAGGTTGCTTTTACTTCGAGTGACCCAGGATCCCAGTCTGAAGAAGGATGACGACTTCCAGCATTCAAACCAGCTGAGATAACTTGAGCACCCAGCAGGGCCCTGCAAAGCACCTCCTTTTTCTAAACAGGTTCCTTAACCACCAGTGATACAAGTTTGGTACCATCTTCCCCCAACCCCCAATCTCCTGTTGTTAATTTCTCCTTCACCAGTCAGGTAGCTGTATCAGTGCTCTGATGACATTTATTAGGGTGATGCAGGACTCCCAAAGCATCTTATCTGCTGCCCTGCTTCTGTCAGGCTCACAACAGTGACTTGTGGATTCTTTGTCAACCAAGTCTGGCTTCAAGGCCTATCTCCTTTGGCAAGTTCCTTCAAGGGGGCCAGAGGGCTTTGTGGCTTTATGACCCTCCCGTCCCTCCTTCCGTCCCTCCTTCCATCCTTCCCCACATCCACCCTGTTCGCAGCTCCCCGTTGGCCTCCTGAAAGTATGCAGAGAGAAATGGAAAATGCATCTCTGTTGAGAAAAACTGCAGGGGAATATTTGAGTTTGGTTGAGAGTCGGGTTGTCCTTCACTTGTTAAACCTTTCAGCTGGGTTTATTTTCCCCCCCAAAGTGGAAGGATATTTCAGTCGTTTGCATGAGTGTGTAAGGTTTTCACACTAACCTTAGGGATGAGGTGATGGAAAGATATATGTAAAGGTGCCATTGCAATCATCTCCCCCCATTTGTGTCCTTCTCCAAAGATTCTCAAGCTATTGGCTGTTCTTCCTTGGTTGACAGAGGAGAAGACATTACACTCAGAACCTTTGAGCACTGGGTAAAGTCTGTGTGGTCTGGGGGGGGAGACTTCCTGCCTCCCACCAATATTTGATGGCTTGATTTGAGGTCCCCCACCCCAACACACACACCTCCAAATGCTTTCCCAGTCCAAATGGTTACTTTGGAGTCTTTCCAGGAAAGCGGGCGTTCCTCAGACAGCCCAGCCTTATATAGCCTCCCAATTCAAGGCTGTTCATGCATTTGAACAGACGTGATCCGCACGAAGTGCCACTTAACATTTTCCACTAGGTAGAAGGGCTGGCCGGTGAGGTCATTGTGCAAGTGCCCTCCAGAGCGGGCAGGGAGAGGAAAACAAGCCTGTCCCTTCTGGTGCCTGCCTGACCTCATGTCCCCTAGTCTGCTCCTCCAGCTGTGCTGGCCTGTCTTTTGCCTCCTTTCGCCAGGAGCAGCCCTTCCCCTCCGCCAAGGGCAGCCCTGCGGGGGTGGCAGCGTTCCTGGGCTGCTTGCCCCGGGGCAGCTCTCTCCCACCTGCCCCCCTGCGCTTAGGAGGGGCTTCCCTCTGAGGGACCGGGACTGCTCATCAGGTCTGCCTGCAGCTCTCGGGCCCCCCACAACCAAATACGTGAGCAGTGCAGGGTTAGGTATCAAATGACTGGCCAGTAGCCAATGGACAGCCGGAGCCCTGCCACATTTTCCAGCCAGACCGTAGGCCGACCGGGGCCGCAGGAGCAGAAGGTCTGCGTAACAGCCTGCAGAGATGTTCAGCGAGAGCATCTGCCCTGCCTGCAGAGGGTTTCTCTGCCAGGGAGCGTCTCGTAACAGCTGCCTGGAAAGCTCCAACTTGTGGCAGGGGAGTAAACAATAATAGAGGGCTGGCTGACCCTTCTGACGCATAAGGAATGCTCTTCCTCTGTTCCTAAAAATAGAGCCAGCCTGTGACCGCTGATATATATTTGGAACTAAAAAAGTCCATTTCATCCCCCCTTTTGAGCAAGCAAGGGAGAGAAAAAAATCATAGCGCTGGGCCAGATCTCCAAGAAGGAACTCGAAAGAAGAGGAGTTCTGTGATGCTGTGGCCAGGTGAGGGGCTGGGCTGTTCTCAAACGCTTCTGCTGCAAATCCCTCCCCGCTTCCTCCCTCAGGTTTTGCAAATCTGCCCCTCCCTCTTCCAGTGAAGCAACCCTCCCCAGCTTTAAAGCCCAGCCGAAAGGGTTCCTCATGGGTCAAGGGAGGTGAATGGAGCAGACTGCAGGCGAAAGCCCAGGACTATCTTATTGTTCAGGGAGGTAAGCTCCTGCCCTACAGTACGTTAAGGCTGAACGTTGGCCCAGATTAAAGTCCCCCCAGCCCCCAGGCTTTACGGCAGTCCTGGCTTTCTTGGGTGTTCCCTTAGTCCATACAAATCAGTGCCAACTCTATTTTGCTGCACCAACAGTCTGATCTCCCTGCAAGGTTTGGGCTCCGAGTCCAATCTGTCATTGAGTCATCCTGAGTGTCACCCACGCTGGCTGCAGCTCTTGGCCTAGCCCAAAAGCACAGAAAGGGCACAGGCGGCTTCCTGAGTGCATCACCAGCGGAAAATGCTGGCTCTCTTCTGTCCTTTTCGTGTCTGAGAGAGGTTGTGCCCCCTCCCACTCCCCAAACATTCCCAGTTCAGCTGTTGCACCGCGGGGACTCCCCGCCATCGGGTGGGTGGGGACAGGTGCCACCTTAGATGCTTATCAGCGGAGCGGGCCAATTAATGGAGGAACAGGCTGCCGATGACTGCAGCTCGCTCTTAACGGCTGCCTGATCTCCTCTGGGTCAAAGGCTGCAGTGGGGGGCGGGGGACGGAGGACCACCCCCCTGCCACGTGCATGAGCTTCCTGGGTGTGACTGGTTGGTGGACTCAGTGGGCCCTTGGCCTGGTCCTCCTCGGGGCTCTCTTGGCCACTCTGCATCCACTTCTCACAGGTGGCTTCTGAGCAGCAAGGAGACAGAAGCAGCACCTCCTGCCCCAGCCCCCTTACCCGCCTGGCCCCCTCAGGGCCACCGGCAGCTGGGGTGGTCTTTCCGGGAAGATCACTGGTCCCACATCCTATTTCCCAGGCAGGCCCCCAATCCTCCCCAAAAGCCCCCCTCGCAGACTGTGGCAGCTTGCCGGGGGTACTGGCGCCGCGCACTCTGCCCCGGGGCAGATGGCCCCGAGAGACGCCTTTTCCACGAGCTGGTCCAAGCCGCACGCGTCCGCGCCGGTGGCCGTCCCCGCGCAGCTGGTAGCAGCGAGTTCCAGCCATCAATTGGGCCCCGAGTTTCTCACCGCGAGCATCGGGCCTCCCCCCGCCCCCACCACTTCCAAAAAGGCTGCAGCGGAGCAGGACACTTTCTCCGCAGAAACTGCGCCGTTCCTTGCGCCCTGACTCAAAGGTAAAGCGGTCGGGGGCGGGACTTGTGGAAATCCCCCCCTTTGGATCCCGCGCTGGGCGTTCAGACGCGTCTCCCTTCCCTTGCGCAGCTCCAGAAGTGGGGGGGGCGGCGGGTTAGGAGCAAGGCGAGCGCCTTCGGTTTAAAGGGGGGGCTGCCTCTCTCCGCCACAGTGGTGGGGACGGTGACCGGCCTGGGCCCTCCTAGGGGAGGGCAGGTGGGGGCTCCCTGGCCCGAGCGCGGCGCTCCCCCCCGCAAGTCCCCTCGGCTTTGCACCTGCCGGGGAAGGGGCGGTGCGGCGGAGGCGCCCGGACGGCCCCTCGGGCGGCGGTTGGCTCGGCGGCGGGGCCATGCTAATGAGGCCGCGGCTTTATGCCACCTGCCCGGCCGGCCGGCCGGCCGCCTGCCCGACCGCCCGCCGCTCGCCATGCCGCGCTCCTTCCTGGTCAAGAAGCCCTCCAGCACCCGCGTCCCCAACTACGGCCAACTGGAGACGCGCCGCCAAGGTAAGCGACGCCCCGGCTGGCCTGCCGGTCCGCGCGGCTCTGCCTAGTGCGCTCTTGCGCCCAGGGCGCACGGCGCGCTTTGCGGCGGTGGCACTCCCTCCGCTCTCCCCGCCTGCCTCCGCCGCCCCCGGCTGCCCAGCTGCTGCTGCTGCTGCTGCTGGCCGGCTTCGTCTCCAGCCGCCCTGCCCCGCGGGCCGCTCCGCTCCGGCCGATCGCGCCGCAGTCCGAGTTGGTCTGAGCTGCCGCCCCGCAGCAGGGCGTGGCGGAGGCGGAGGGGCTCTTCTCCCTGGGAAAGCGGGGGCCACGGGCTGCTCAGGGCGCTCTTGGGAGGCGCCCCCCCCCCCCGCCAGGCTCCCCGCGTGTCCGCCGAGGGTTGGGAGCCGGTGGAGACCTCGCTTCACTGGTCTTGTCGCCTTCAGCGCGCGGGGAGTTTTCTGTCCCGGGGGGCTTGGAGGCTTCCCCGCGGCGGGTCCGCAGTAGGCACTGGGCGCTGGCCTGCCGCCCTGGCTCAGAAATGTCCGTCTGGGGTGGAAGTTTTTCCCTGCCCTTGGTAGGCTACCAAGCGATGCCTTGCTCGGAGGAGAAGTGGCGACAGGTGGGACTTTTTACTTTAGAGAAACTACGATATTTGGGAGTGGAGAGGAGAGGTGTAGAGAGGCAGGGAAGGGTCCCTCTTGCCCAGCTGTTTCCCCACCTCTTGCAATGCTTTGTGCCTTTCCTCCTGACTGGCACCATGCACTGCACACACACACACCCCTTTTTTCCACTGAGTCCCCGTGGAATGGCCTTCTTTTCCCCCCAGCCCAGGAATGGCCCAGCCTTCAGTTACCCTTAGCTGGGTGGGTGTTAAAGAATTGCTCCCCCACCCCCCACCCCCCACCCCCAGTTTCAGTCCTGCCCCAAAGCAGCCTCCAGGTGTGCAAAATCTGTCCGGGTTTGGCTTTGTCACCCATGACCTTGGAGCCACGCCGGGGCTGCAGCCACTGGGGCCAGAGGCAGGAGAGGGATCAGCAAGGGGCATGAGGAGCCAATTTCTTAATGTTCCTCTTGGACACAAATGAGGTGTTAGGGATGGAAGTGGTGAAAGTAAGAATTTTGGCCCTAGGGCGGTTAAACTATTCAGAAGCAAGGTGATTCCACTTCAGCTCTCAGCAGCTCTACCCTTATAAAGCACACAGCCATATGCCCTGCAGTCCACATTTATGGGAAGAATTCTCCAACCCCTCCATTTATCCCCAGCACCCTACTGAGATTTGAATTAGCGTTGCCTTTCATAGCCACCCGGATGGTAATATGTCTCTGGCTGAAATCAAACTATGGGATTGTGGGAGGAGAGGCGTGTTAGTTTATGGCAGCAAAAAATCAGGAGGAATCTGGTAGCCCCTTTTCCGACTAACACATTATATTCAAAGGCAGAAGCTTTTGTGGACCGCATTTCACTTCATCGGGTGTGCAGAGTGGCTAGACTGTAGGAGTCTGGCCACTCTGTGCATCTGATGAAGTGACTTACAATTTCTCTTTTGCAAGTTGAGAACAATTGTTCAATTTGTTCTTATAGATAAATTAAATTCCTCATGGAAAAGAAACCATAACCAATTCTTTCTCCCTCGGTGGCCTCGCAGTTCACTTCAGTTCACTGATGGATATGTAGAAAGCTATCTCTGAGGCCAAACAGCTCTTCCTTGAACTCGGCTTACGAGCAAACAGATCCAAAGTTCCAAATTATGTTTAGGGAACTGTTATCACATCTCCTTCATTAATCGAAGCTACTTTCCCCCTTAAACAAAAAGAAGTTTAAATTAATTAGGTTCAGTGCCCTATCCTCGAACCTGGTGGAGCTTCTTCCTCATCTAGATCACCTCTGCATGTGCTCAGAGGCAGTCATCAGAACAACAGCCCATGCCCTGTTGCACTGCCCACTCTGTCAGGACTGCTGATCTCTGTTAGTGCCCCTGGTCCTTGCTAGGTCCAGCAGCCGCACAGTCTGAGATTGTCCTGTGGGTGTTTCTGGGTTCTGCTCCATTGCAAATGCCATCGGGGAGTCGGTGGGCTTAAACTCCCCCCAGCCTCAAATCAGCGGCCACTGTCTAAAAGGGTAGGTTCCTGATGCAAACTCCCTTTGGCTTTTCACTGTTTTATTATTTTCCTGTTGGATGTATGCATGCACCTTATTTGATCCCCTGTATTCTTCTTCTACTTGTTCTGGTATACTTTTTTTTTTTAAATTGGTCTCTGACTCCAAAGAAACAAAAATGTTTTCCTGCTGTAGTTTTCTGGTGACTCAGAGACGGGTAGGCAGCGCTCTTTAACTCAGCAGTGGGGGGATTCTGGAACATCCAATGAAGCAGAACAGAAAAATCATGCACTTTTTAAAAGTGTGGCGCAGTTAGGGGATTCCTGGTCATCAAGTGGGCTGGCAGTTGCCAACTGAGACAGCTTCAGAGACGAGGAGGAGAGTGAGGCGCTCCTTGGTAACTAGTAGTCACGGAGACTCTAGGAATGGCTAGGTTCGATCTCCGCTTGTTGGGGTACATGCATGGAAAATGCCCTGGAGCTCAGGTGGGCTTCCCATCGGAAGGTCTGGCTGGCCACCCTGCAACCCCTACGCGGGTGAAGAGGGGCCCCGGGCGGGCTCTTCTCCCCAGTGGCTTCTGCCTACTTGGGGCTTTTGAATGTAAATGTTTCCAAGCGAGGCAGTGATTCACTCTTCACTTTTTTGCACCCTGGAAAAGAATGCAAGTTCAACTGGAACGCAGAGTCTCTTCCAATGGACCAAGGAGGGTGGGAGAAAGGGGATGGCGTGCAGTTATTTCAAATATTCCAAGTGCCCTCTCTTTGGTATAAGATCCTGTTTGATTTAGGATAGTCATGAGAGGGACTCAAGAGCCTTATGGCAGGCAATGACGTCTTGTCACATCAAAGCAGTGCTGTAACTGGGGGTGTTCTCAGGGCACATTTTGGAAACTTGCTTAAAAAAAAATATAACTCTTTGACCTTCAGGCACATGTGTTTTGCATGTGGGCCCATGCACGAGTTTGTTGCTCAACTCTGTTCATGTACCTGTAAAGATGTTCATCTGAACAAGCCATGAAGAGATACTTCTGTTCCAAGGGTAGAGCCCTGGAAGCGGGTTTTTGAGTTAAAACCTCCATACTCAGATAAGGCTGTGTGAAGTGCAGCCTTGGTCTTTCTTTTTTAGGAACAAGGCCATGTGTAAAGGCTGCGATACGTTAAGCTAAGAAACAGCTGGTTTAGGATAAAAGAAGCAAAAACATTTGTTCTGGGAGCGGAGTTTACGAGGACTGTGTTATAAGATGGTTAGCCAAGGTCTGCAAGCTTACGTTCTGCACCCCTGGGCAGGTTTGAGAAAGGGCACCAGCTGACCTTGGCTAATCACAAAAAGGCTAAGCAGGGTCCAGCTCGACTAGGACTGTACTTAGAGGGGAGGGCTGTAGTCCGTCTGGGAAAGTCGCACTGCCTCCAGACCCGGCCAGATGAGGCTGTCTCTGAAATCCCGTGGACTTCCGTTTGCACACTGAAGCCTGTTTCTGTGCAGAGGGTTAAGGAAAGGTGTGTGGCAGGTGTCTCGAAGGGAAGGCAGGAATGTAATTTTTATCAACCTCTTTTGTGCTGTTTCCATCCCCAGAATCCAGCAGGCCCAGTCACACCTGGATGGCCTGGGCTTTCTTTCTCCAGGAGGGCACACCTTGCCCATCGGCACCCTGTGAAGCCAGCCCTCTGAGAAGCCACGGCTTTGCTCCGACAAGCCTCTCCCCCGCTCTTCTGCAGAGCAGGGAGGCCAGAGGGGAGCCCGTCTTGAACCCCCAAAGCGGAGAGAGGGCCGGAGGCAGCCGGGGCTCAACCACCCCTCTTCGGGACAACCCAAACAATCTCAACCTCCCGCCAGCCTTCGGCCTGCTCCCCTGGAGGAGCTGCCCCGGTCTGGGTCGCCTGGCAGAGGCGGAAGGACACCGGCTGCCGGCAGAGCCCGGCGGGAGGACCGATTCTCTGGAGAGCTTCAAATGTCTGGACTGCCACAAGCCCTACAGCACTTTCTCCAGCCTGGCCCGGCACCAGCAGCAGCGGTGCAAGCTGCAAGCCACAGCGACAACAAAGCTCTTCAGCTGCAAATACTGCGACAAGGAGTACACCAGCTTGGGGGCCCTCAAGATGCACATCCGAACCCACACGCTACCCTGCGTGTGCAAGATTTGCAGCAAAGCCTTTTCCCGGCCTTGGTTGCTCCAGGGACACATCCGGACACACACAGGTGAGGGAGGGTGCCCTGAGGAGGGGAAATAGCATAGAAAACGGGGGGGGGGGGCTTGCACGCTGCTGCAATGAAACGCAGGCTGGAGAGCAAATATGTGTATGGATGTACTGTATTTGCACCTAGCCTTTCTCTTAGGAGCCCAGAGGGGCATAGAAGGGCGTTCCCTTTACTATGTTAGGCTTACAACAATCCTGCAGAGCAGAGGAGGGTGCATGCACGCACCCAAATTCATCACAAGAGTTCCGTAACAGAGTACAGATCTTCGGCCCATTCCGTTTCTCCTTGTTCGACATTTGGCTGTGGATCCTCAGCTCTTCCTTTCAGGGCACTTGGCACCGCTCAGAGAATCACCTGCTCTGCTAAATGGCATGAGCCAAGATTAAATCCTGGTTATAAAAAACAGATTCTGGGCTCGATCTGGAGAGAAACCCAGTTGCAGTGAGAGGGACTTACCTGGATTACGCTTTTGCCCTTTTGGGTTCAAGGGGAAACTGAACTGTGCTTTAAGGAAGCCAAAATCTGTAGCCACCAGAAGCCAAACAACCCACTAGCGAGGTCGCACTCACTGGCTAAATTAAAGATTGCTAGATAAGTCACAAATTTCTGGCTCCTCTTATCAACCAGGAGATTTCTCTGCAGCCCTGCTTTATGGATGTTCCCCAAACAGTTTTGCAGCATAGTGACCCATAAGTAGGCATGCGTTGCTCTCTTTCCACAATATCTCTGTCCTTTGTGTTATTCTTCAAAGCGTTATTCAGTGCATCTAATTATATTAAGTTTGCCCATTATATTTTCCTTTCATTATGGAGCTCAAGTCAGCAGAGATGAAGTTCCCACTCTGAAGTGGCTGCCTAACCAGATCTTAGCTGGATTCAGTCTGGTCGGTTCTGCGAAGTGGCTGGAACACACGCTCTGCACCAGGCCGTTAAAAAACCTTAATAAGATTTACCGTATTCTTTAAAGATATGTATTATTTAATCTTTTAAAAGCAAACAAATAAATCCTTGCTTTACCTAAAAAATGACAAAACGGATAACAGCAAAATAAACAACTAACAAAACCTGTTTGGAGCTATTCTCATGAAAAGCAACAACGATTATGACATGGAGAGAGTAGCAAAATGGAAAATGATGTTAAAGACATCCTGTGGAATCTAGCAGCACCAGTCCGTGTCTAAAAGCTTAGGGACCAAGAAGAAAACTGAAAAGGTGCTGGGAAGAACATTCTGAAAAATGATAACACAACCGAGGTCGCCTGTCCTGGTTTCTTCTTCCTTCCTCTTCCTCACCTGAGGAATGCGGCCCATCAAGTTTCCGAACATCTTCTACAGTGGATTTTCTACTCTTTGCGCAGAATGCAAATTTCACAGTGGAAGGAGTGACAGCCCAGTCCCTTAAGCTTGTTGGTTGAGGGACGTGATTCTCGCTTGGACGGGGAGAGGTGCTGGGGTCCCATGCCCAGACAAAACCCGTCTCCACGGAAGAGCCCACAGTACCGGAGTAGGTCTGTGCTTTTGTCCAGCAAAGGCCTGGATTTGGTTCACCGAAACGTCCCCCTGAAAGGATCAAAGAGACACGAGTGGGGAGGCCTCCTTCTGGCCGAACCCCTGCAGAGAAAGCAATACTGGCCCGATGCAGCTTCGCCGCTGGTGGCCAGGTTGGTTCATCCGCTTCGATGTTTCCTTGGTCCGTCCTGCTTTAACTCGAGGGCTTCTCCTTTTCACTGCGGGGCGGGGGGAGGCCAGAGCAGCTCCCTGGCAAGGGAGGAGGTCAACATTTTAGGCTTTTTAGCTCAGGAGGGAGAGGTTAGGCAACAGTAGAAGTCTATAGCAAATGGCTAGAAAATGTGGGCAGAGAGTTCTCCCTTTCAGAACTCGAGGTGGTCCACCAAAGCTAAATGGGGGCAGATCCAGGACTGATGAGAGGAAGGACTTCTTTGTAGAACACATTTAGTTAGGTGGTGGGATTTGCTGCCATCTGATGTGAAGATGGTCACCAATTTCCATGCTCTCAAAAGGGAGTGGACAATTCACGAAGGATCGGGTTGCCTTTGGCAACTATTAAAAGATACAATCTTAATTGAGCTGAGCTGAGGACTTCTGGTGGCTACAAGGACACCCTCATTCATTTTTCTTGGCAATGATATATGACAGCGTTTGCATGGCTTTCAACTTTTCGGACTGGTCCAGAGCTCTGGGATTGCCTGATGGTCTTCCATCCAGGCACAAACCAGGTCTGACGCCGTGTAGCTTTTCTCAGCTGGCCAGGTGGTGCCATCTAAGTGGTCTGATGAGCAAGTGCTGTCTCCCAAATCCATGACATCCTATGTCTTCCATGACAGCTGCTCAGGAGCAAAAGTGAAAGAGAACAACCATTTCTGCTCAGTTTACTTGCGTGCTTCCCAAATACAACTTGCCGGATGGAGGCAGTCGGATCAAGCCTCTGGGCTCCGCAGAGAATTTCATTTGAAAAGCTGGGGAATTCTGGGAGTTGAAATCCACGTATCTTAAAGTTGCTAAGGCTGACAAACACTGATCTAGCTATTCTATGCACCCGATGAAGGGAGCTGCCGTTCACAAAAGCTTCTGCCTTTTAATTCAGTGTGTTAGCTTGAAAAGAGGTGACCCGACTCTTTCTGATTTTGGAGGTCGATAGGGCCAGAGTTTCCGCCTGACGCCTGTCCTTGCGTGCCCTGTCCGGGCTCACCTGTTGGCCTTCCTTTCCAGGTGAAAAGCCCTATTCCTGCTCCCACTGCAGCCGGGCCTTTGCGGACCGCTCCAACCTCCGAGCCCACCTGCAGACCCACTCAGAGATCAAAAGGTATCAGTGCTGCGCCTGCTTAAAGACCTTCTCCCGGATGTCCCTGCTTTTGAGGCACAAGGAGGCCGCGTCCTGCGCTCCAGCATCCTGAGGCCGGGCAGGGAGAGTCTGTCAGCAGTCTGGAGGCTGGGTGGCGTCCTGCAGCAGGAGTCTGACCGCACGCACCCACGTTCCCAAGAAGCGTGGTTTGACCATGGTGGGATCTAGGTACCTCTCTGTTTTTAAAAAGAGGAAAAGTGCCCCACTCTTTTACTTTTGTGCAATAAAGCAGCAAAAGGAGTTGTCTCTTAGGCTGATTGTAAATCCCTTCCATGGACTCCTCTCTTCCTCTAAATCAACCCAAACAGCAGTTTGGTGCTAGTGCATTTCCTTGGGTCCAGGACGGCTTAGTTGCTTGAGCACCGCAGACCTTCTTTGCCAGCTGGCTTCCTTCGCAGACCAGTGCTGGAAAGGAGTTCAGAAATGCAAATGCACCATCTGCTTCGGTCTGCTGGTCTTGGCACTAAAAGATGCTCGTTTTGCGTTTCTGGGCTGAGTTTATTACGGCTTTTCTAGATGCTGGTGAATCCGGCCGATCATGAGCTCCTTTGCCGGAGTCTGCGGGAGGTCCAGCTGCTTCGTGGAGCAACACAGAGGGCTGGCCAAGACGGGTGCCTCTCCCTAGCAAAGGTGAAGAAGGTGGTGCTTCATAGGATCTGCTCAGGCCAAGCCCAAATGCAATTTGGGGCAAGGCAGGCCACCCACAGAATCTGGGGGGAATGCACTAGGGTTCTTCCCAAGAGGTTAGCCAGTGTTTCTCAACCTTGGCAACTTGAAGATGTGTGGACTACAAGTCCCATGCTGGCTGGAGAATTCTGGGAGTTGTAGTCCACAGATCTTCAAGTTGCCAAGGTTGAGGAACCCTGATCTAGATGGCCCCTGCTGGAGGCAGAATATTTCCTTTATTCCCTTATGCCTGCCGCTGTAGGCACGCAGCAGGTCTCCTGCTTCCGAAATCATCCATATTTTAACTGGCTGATTCTCTGGATATGTGCTGTGATCTTTCTGTCTCTGACACGTACTTGCCTAATCAGCAGAGCAAAAACGAAGCTGGTGGACTATGCCATTGGCGCCAATTCTGATGCTCGTGCAAGGAATTTGCATTCAGGCGAAGGCTCCCAGCATGGGATTTCTCCGGTGCAGGAATGAAGGGCACCACACAGCTCCCCAGAGCCCATCCCAAAGCGATCACCAGGTTATTATTTTTAACGTGACAAAGGGCAGATTTTTTAAAAGGCGGGGAGTAATCCCACTAGCAATATTTAACAACTGCCATTTCATTTAAAATGCAAATAAAACAAAATATAAGGCCATGTTCATCAAGATGCAACCCACTTTTTTGAGTGTACCCCCAGTGGGCTATTTCAAGGGCAAGAGGACCCCTAAATCTGAAAAAAGTTCTGCACGATTTCTGCTCCTCATGAAAAAGCTGTCAGTGCAATCAGCTTTGGAGTGCTGTTATTTTTTTCTGCCTGTTGTTCTGGCACACACCCATGTTTTGCACAGGACATCTGGAGCAGTTGCGTGCTTCTGTTTCTATCAAAGCGCCTACCAAAGTGGGTGATGTTGGAGCAACTTGTAGGCAGCAGCGAGGCCAGTCTGGCAGGATGGGGAAGCAACAGGCATAGTTGTAATTTGGGCAACAGGGAAGGAGGACAGCCTTTGCTGCGGCCAGAGGCTTAAATAGGGCTCAGGGATGCCTAAAGAAAGCTGCATTGTAAACTCTGCGCTATTTTGAGTCCCCAAACTTCTAAAAACAGCCCTTCCACCTGTCGTCGTGAGGGCCAGGGCAGGAAAGTATGTTGCTGCTTCTAAAATAAGCCAAATGTTTTTCCTCTCTTTCTCGCAGCAGATGGAAAGTGCTTATAAATATAGCAGCAGGGGCAGAGAGGGGGGCTCGAGACCCGCACCTGCCAATCTGCCAGCGAAGAGGGGAACGTGAGGATCAAATGAATGAGTTTTTCCATCCTTCTCAGGCGGCCTGAGCTGGGATGTGCAGAAGGGCACCATCTGGGTTCCTTTGTTTCGGTGGTTCCTCAGTCCACAAAGGGTCGTCCTCACGAGGCGCCTTTGCTGGCTGGGAAGAAAACTGCCTGAGGTCCCCGTCCTCAGATAAATCGATAAAAGCCAAAGAAGAGGGATAGTCTGCATTTGGAGTGATTCCTGCTCGGCTGTCTCCCCAGCATGTCTGCCTCACCTGGGCAAAGGCAGCTAGGATCTAAACAAGGGAGCGCAGCTGGATTCAGCCCTCAACTCAGCTCAGCCGTCTGGGCTCAGCTACCTTCCCCCAATCTCAGCCTTCTCGTGCACAATGTGAGTGAGAATATACACTGGTTAGGGTCACACAAAGTACTTAATGACAAATCTAGCAGCTCCATTCACGTACTGTACTGCAGTATGTGAAGCTTATTAGTTCATTGGGTGGTGGTGTTTTGATCAGGCTTGGTCTGATGTATAAACCTAGCCTTTTGGGTTGGACTATAATTCGGCGTATAGTAATTGATGGGTTCATTATGTGCTACCAAGCCAGTGTCAACTCTTAGCGCACAGATTGATTTTCTGCAGGACAGTCTGTCCCTAATGTGGTCCTTCAGGTCTCCCAGTGGTGACATCATAACTGAGTCCCTCCACCTTGCTGCTGGTCATCCTCTTCTTCTCTTTCCTTCCATCTTTCCCAGCATTAGAGCCTTCTCCAGAGAGCTAGGTCTTCATATAATGTGTCCTGAAGTAGATAATTTGAGCCTGGTCGTTTGTGCCTCTAATGAGAACTCTAGTTTGATTTGTATGGTGATCCACTTGTTTGTTTTCTTGGCTGTCCATGGTATTCTCAGGAGTCATCTCCAACCCCAGTGTTCAAAAGCATCATTACTGTTTCTATCCTGTTTTTTCAGAGTCCAACTTTCGCTTTGATAGTGTGTCACAGGGAATACCATTGCTTGACTCATTCTGATCTATACCTGCTTAGCTATAGACACATCATGGCACCTGAACATCTTTATAAGACCTTCATGGCTGCTGTACCAAGTGCTGGTCAGTGACGTGTTTCTTGACTGTTGTTCCCTCACTGTTGATGGTTGATCCTAAAAGGCAGAAGCTATTTAGCACTTCGGTAGGACAACTGGGGAGACCCAAATTCAATATTCAGCTATGTAATTACAAGCCTTGAGTGACAACTCTGGGTCGATTTGTTTAATGATCCATCGGTTTGTTTTCTTGGCTGCCCGTGGTATTCTCCAACACCAAGGCTCAAAAGCACCAATACTCTTTCTACCCTGCTTCAATGTATAGTACAAATGCAGAACAATTTGGCAATGAGAATAAGCGTGTTGTGCAACCAGCTGTTGAACGGTGAAGACATACAGATGCAATCCCATTTCGATTTGCAATTACAGGATAAAGACGGATTGCCGTCTGAAGCCCTGGGCTTTTCTCCCAGGCGGGCTTGTCGCCGAGGAAAAGAGTTGCTCTGTCCAGGACGGCCGCGCAGGCGGAGGCAGCCGGAGTTTCTGCGTCGGGGGTGGATTTTATGGGTGGGGAACTGCGAGCAAACTCTCCTGCGCAGCGGCTGACAACGACGGAAGAGGCTCGGCGCGCCCTGGTGCGAACGGGCCGCCTGGGAGCCGCTCTCCCCCAGCGCCCTCCTGCCTTGCCGGCGAGGAGGGCACCGGGGCCCTCTTCGCAGGGGCGCCGCGGCCTGGCTCGGGGCGGCTGGGCTGTCCCCCTCCCGCGACGAGCGGAAGCCGGCCGCCGGGCCCTGAACGCCGGGCCCAGAATAGCCCCGCCGCCTCCGGCCGAGGAGGTCGCCCGGGCCGAGGAGGGCAAAAATAGCCCGGCCTTTCCAGCTGGGCGGGCTTGGCCAGCCGGCTGCCCGCCCCGGACGGCTGCGCGGCAGCGGCCCCGGCCCCGGCCCGAGGCGAGCCCCGTCGCCCCCGCGCCGTCCCCGCGCCCCCGCCCGGGCCTTCGTGGCGGGGCCGGCCCCGAGGCGGGCGGCGCCGCCCGAGCAGCGAAGCAAAGGACCCGCCGCCGCTGGGGCGAGCGCGACCGGGCATGCGCGCTCCAGGGCGCTGCCTCTCGTGTCATGGCGGCGCCGCCGCGCACGCGCGCCTCGGCTGGCGCCGCGTGGGAAGCCGCCCGGGTGGGAAGCCTGTCCCGCTCCGAGGGAGCCCCAGCGTTCCGGCCCGAATGAGGCGAGCCGGCGGCCCCATCGTCCGACGCGCTCCGGTTGGCTGGCGGCGGCGGCCGGAGGGGGCGGGGAGCGCGCTGATTGGGCGGCGGCGGCCCGGCCGGAGCGCCGCGAGCCAGTGGCGGGCGAGGGCGTGGCGGCGCTCCGGAGGAGGCGCGTGCGGGCCCGCGGGCGGGCGCGCTCGGCTCCCAGTACGGGCGGCGAGCGGACTGGGGCGGCGGCGCGGGCGCTGGGCGGGCTGGGCCGGGGTCCTTCCGAGGCGGCGACCGCCTGGGCCGCCGCAGCATGAGTCCGCCCGCGGCCGGAGAGAAGCGCCCGGCTCTGGTGACCTGCACGGCGCCGGTGAACATCGCGGTGGTCAAGTACTGTGAGTACCGCAGCGCGGCCCGTCGCGCTTGACCCCCGAGAGGGCCTGCGGGGGGAGGGGTGGCTCGCGGCCAGGCCGGCTTGGATGGGGGGCCACCAGGAGATCTCGGGCCAACGCCGTAGGCTGGACCAGGAGGCCGAGGGCACCCGGGGGTCGCGCCCGGGAGGTCTCGGCGGGCCGGGCGGCTCCTGCGATGGAAAGTCGCCCCCCCGCGAGAAGGAGCGCCCGGGACCCCTGAGCAGGAGCGAAGCAGGAGGGGCGGGAAGAGCAAGCGGGGCGAACAGGTGGGGCGAGGACCGCATTTCCCCAAAGTAAAGTAGCCTGAAGGGCCGCCTGCTTTTACCCACACGGTCCAAGGAAGAATAAGGGGCAGCCGCTCTCCCGGGCTGCGATCCCGGGAGTGAATAAATGCGCATGCACAGGATTGGTTGGCCGGAGGCAGCCGCGTGCCCGTCTTGAGGGCAGAAGGTGGGGTCCTGCGCCTCTTTGTTGGGGAGCAGATCCCAGCTCCATCGGGCACTTCTTTGTGGAACGCACCAATACGTGGGAGATCTGGTTTCCCCAACACACCCACCACCCACTCTGGCCACCAGATCAGTAGGTGGGAAGGAGGAATGAGCTCCACAAATAACAGCTTTGTCTGCAAGCCGTAATTGGAGCCCTGCCTGCGGGCAGCTGAGAGAACAGGTCGGAGCAGCTCTGCCCGCCCTGCACGATTCATGAGGCGCTCCAGCCCTTCCTTGCAGATTCAGCGACCTGCCTGGGGTGCTCAGGTTGCCCCCAGTCCAAGCCGTCTTTTCCCTCTTTCCTCATCCAGGGGGAAAACGTGACGAAAAGCTGATCCTGCCTATTAATTCATCCCTCAGCGTCACCCTGCACCAAGATCAGGTGAGTCCCAGACTGTCAGAAGTGACCGACTTAGGCCCCCAGATGAACACGGTGGAAGGAAGCCCGGCTGGGTTAAGACAGTTCATAACCTCCTTAAAAGCTCTCTAAAATAGGAAGCAGCTGGTGGGCTTCCCCGGGCTGTAGTAGGCTAGCAATAGCGATGGAAAGACACAGTTCTTTTGCTTATTTGCTAGTTTACTGAAATGTATTGGCCGCCCAACTCCAGTGGGCTCTGGCCGGCATACAGAACTAGAAAAAACACAAACACAGCTAAAGACAGACTTACTCTTGGTAAGACAGTTGTTATTACAGATAGTAGAAACACTGTTAGCGCAAAGAAAAGCAGTGTCTGCAAACTGTAGGACTTAAGCCGCCCACGTGGGAAGCACAACGGTCAAATCCTAAGACTCCTTCTCTGGCCTGTGCCCCCTGTGACACCCGTGGGGTGTTCTGGAAAGGACCGGTTTGGTCTCAGGCCTTTTACTTCTGATTTAGCCCTCACAGCGACTGATATTCTGGGGTGCTGATGGAGGCTAGGGAGCCGTTCCTGCAAAATGCGTGTCCCACCACTCCAAGTGCACAGATCGCCCAAATTCCATAGTTTGAGCCAGTTCCTACATGGCGATTCTGAAAACCCTTTTGAAAAAAGTAGTATTTCCCCATTGTGAAGTCAGGGTGGCAAAACTCAGCACCTCCTCCTTAGACCTTAAAGACTTTCAGTGCTTTTTGAAAATATTGAAACTTTCCAGGGACTGAGAAGAGAGCCATCTGTCAGCAGGGAACAGGCTTTTTCAACATGGGTTCCTCTATTTTAGGAACATTTTCCCTACAGAGATTTGCTGGTTTATTTTGCTGCACCTCAGCGACCAGATTTTTTTTATTATTATTATTATTTGCACAAGGGATTTGGTAATTATTTTAGTGAGCAACAGTGAAGGCTGAAGCAGACTGAATTTCGCATTTGATGCTACTTTATCAAGAGCCATTGCTACAATTTTAACTGAACGCATTTATTGTTAAGGCTCCTGCTGCTGCTGTTCTTAGCTCATTTCTGCTTATTCTGCTTCATTCTGCTTAGATCCCAACATATGGTTGTGATGGCCACTTTGTTTAATGTTTGGAAGCGAGTTGTAGATCCCCTCATGAATAAACTACCAGAAGAGATCCAGGGGCTTCACTGGATCATCCAGTGAGGGTTTATTCATGGAAGGAAGCCCCAGGATGCTCAGTAGGGTTACTCTCAGCTGATCTTAACATCTTCCAGGCTCAGGTTGGGACCCACCTTGGCTTCTGTATGGTGGGTTTGAACGAGTTGTTCTGTTTCAGCTGAAAACGACCACCACAGCCGCCCTCAGCCGGGACTTCACGCAGGACCGCCTCTGGCTGAACGGGGAGCCGAGTGACATCGAACACCCCCGTCTCCAGTCTTGCCTGCGGGAAAGTAAGTGGAGGAGGAGGTGGTGGGCAGCACCGGGAACAAACTGGGTCGCACGGCTTAGGATCCTGGTAGGGGCAATTCAGGCCAATGCACATCTTTTGATGTTTTGGGGCTAAAAGGTGAAAGAACGGCTCTGCAGTCTTTCCCCCTGGAAGTTGGGGCCTAGCCTCTTTGAAGTTATACTCTATGCCAGCATTTCTCAACCCTGGCGACTTTAAGGTACGTGGACCTCAACTCCCAGATTCCCCAGCCAGCCAGGTTGCTGGGGAATTCCGGCTGGGGAATTCTGGGAGTTGAGGTCCATGTACCTTAAAGTTGCCGAGGTTGAGAAACGCTGCTCTATGCCCAAAATGGCCCAAAGCCATTTTGCATTTTAATGGAGGCAGGGGTGTGGCGGGGAGAGAAGCCTGTATAGGACTCCTAATGTTTCTGATTCTTGGTTTGGAAGGATTGAGCTCAAACGAGCAGAGCACCTTCCTTTTACCTCTAAGGATTTCCAGGGATTTTGGAAATTGGTTTCAGCCCAGGCATGGAGCCAACTTGCTTAGGATGGCAGAGAGAGACGCTGCCTGGTTCAATGTGTTTGTAACGATCTGCCACCCGCTGATCCCAAATCCAGTAACTTCCCTTGCAACCAATATTGATTCGAAAGAAAGTTCATTTATTGAGAGCAAGTGTACAGTTCCAAATCCTTGCTAAGACTGAGCCTAAGTGCGCCAAAAGTTGTTTTTCTTACTTTTCCCTCCTGCACCCCCCTTCCGCTCTTCTGATTCCCTTGCTGGTACGACCTTGAGCCTCCCAGCGCCTGTGATAAGGAGCCACCTGCTTTTAACGGTTTCTCATTCCTTCTCCCCCCTCCTTTTACAGTGGCAGAACCACAGCATGTAAAAAGCAATTTCTAAACTAGCCATCCTAACAATCTACGATTAAATCTTGCGAGGATTCTGACAGTGTTCTTATTAATATATGGCAATTGTATTTCTTTAAATGCCCCTTTCTAGAGAAACAGGGGCAAACTTTATTACAGTATTTCAGCAATTCCGGACTGTTCACCGTAGGAAAAGGGGGTATCTGGGGTTCTAGTTCTGCTTATGAGACACAGCACAGAGGAAACGTTTAGCTGTGGTCGTGCGTCCTTGTGAGAAATTCGCCAGCCGGTTGCAGGTTCATCCCAGACCCAAACCAACCCTGCGGGGCAGTCTGTTTCTCTGTCTTTCCCCAGGCAGCCTCAGCTCCCTTGCATCTCTCTTGCAGTCCGCCGTCTGGCTAGGAAGCGCCGTGGCGAGAGCAGCGGTGGCGGCGAGGGGGACCCCCCTCCCCTGAGCCAGGGTTACAAAGTCCACATCGCCTCGGAGAACAATTTCCCCACTGCAGCGGGACTGGCGTCTTCTGCCGCCGGCTACGCCTGCCTGGGTGAGCGAGGCTGTCGGGGTGGGCGTGGGAGTCCTTGGGGCTTCTGGCCTCCTGGCTTGCCTCCGTGTTGTGGCAGGGGAGGGGTGGCCTGAGGGAGCCGTTTCAGGGAACCTGGGCTGGGGCTGCAGACTGAAGTCCAGCCAGCCGTGCTTCGAGTGGTCTGTGGATCACTCCAGCCTGCTGATCCCTTTGTATCCATGGCCAGTTGGGGGGCGAGCAGGCTTTGGAGCCCAGGGTTAGGTAATCTGGGCTGGACTGCAACTCCCACGTGCCCCAGCCAGCTTGCCCAGGGACAAGAATTTGGGGAGTTCTGCCCCCAGACCCCTGAAAGAGTTCTGCTGTGGGACTGGGTATCCTTCATTTCCCTTGCAGTCTCCACCCTAGCCCGGCTGTATGGCGTGGAGGGAGACCTTTCCGAAATTGCTCGCCAGGGCTCCGGAAGCGCCTGCCGGAGTATGTTTGGGGGCTTCGTGCAGTGGGTGATGGGGGACGAGGCCGACGGCAAAGACAGCCTGGCCCAGCAGGTGGTGCCAGAGACGCACTGGCCTGAGCTGAGGATCGTGATCCTGGTGGTGAGTGAGGGGTCCTCGCTACAGAGGCCGGGGGCTGCCGCCGCCGCCAGTGTTTGGGCCACCCAGTTCCTAGGGCTGAGTGGTTGGTGCTTCCTGTGCCCCCCCCATTGTTTCTCTTCCTCCCCCGTGGCAGGTGAGTGCGGAGAAGAAGCTGGTGGGTAGTACAGCAGGAATGCAGGACAGCGTAAAGACCAGCCTCCTGTTGAAGGTAGGGGACACGGCTGCCCCGTCCTGCAGCCCCACACGTATCCCTGTTGGAGCCTCCACCCCATCAGCCCCTGTGGAGATGCCAGTGGACTTTGCCTTCCGAAGCCCATGTGGGTTTTAACATTCTAGGCAAATGGTTTCCCCACCCCTCCAGCGAAGGTGGCTAATAATCTTAAAGCAACTCTCTGCTGTCAGAACGATGGCAGATGGGCAAATGAAGAAGGCCAGAACCCCAGGGCACGTCGTAGACGCCCAGAACCCAGCAAACCTAAAGGCCTTCATTTGCAGCAGTTGCAACTAACCAGCTTGAATGCAGAGGAGAGAACATGGTTTTTGTCAGCCCTGAAGAGGGTCCTCCGGTTCTCTGGACTCGGTTCACGGAGGAAAGCCGGCATCTCCCCTTCCAAGCAGAGTCTAGTAATGCACTGATCATCAGGAGACTCATTCACCCCCGATGCTTCTCCTGAGGGGCTCCCCCGCCTTGTTCTCCTCTTCCAGCACCGTGCCAAGGCTGTTGTCCCGGAGCGCATGGCCCAGATGATCCACCACATCCAGCAGAGAGATTTTGAGGCCTTTGCCCAGCTCACCATGAAGGAGAGCAACCAGTTCCACGCCACCTGCCTGGACACCTTCCCCCCCATCTTCTACCTCAACGACGTCTCCAAGCAAGTGATTGCCCTGGTGCACCGTTTTAACGCCCACCATGAAAAGACCAAAGTATGTGGGGCAGCTGTGGCGCCCAGGGGTGGGGCGAAGGGGCCCCTCGGGGCAGGCCTGGCAATTCCTGTCTTCAGGAAGCAGGTCAAAGGATTGTGGCTTGGGAAAATTTCTGAAAAATTATTCCCTCTACATTTTATCTGTGTAAACGTATCCTTAATCCCCCAGACCTAGTTCAGCTGCGACAACCCTGTCATCAGAAGAAAAACCAAGCAAAGCAGATGTACATTCCCTGGAAAAAAGATCAGACATGCCAGTTCACCCTCAGGTTGCACTTGAGAGCTGTCAGGCAGACTACTGTATTAAACACGAATTGAACCCTAGCCCTTAGCTGCCCAGTTGCATTTATTGTGATGTTATTGTTATTTTATGTTTTTAACGGCTGCTTGCCACCCAGAATCACGAGGTTGAGATGGGTGGCCACATACATCGAAATACATGAATAAATAGAGTTGTCCGTTTTATTTATTTTATTCTATAATAAAATAAATGAAACGGACAACTCTATTTCTCATCACCCGTGTGACTCTGAGCAGCGTACAGAGTTAAAAACAAAACAGTAGAACAAAATAACCCCCAAATTGTGAATTGTTTAAAAAAAAACAGCAAAAAATGATTAAAAACATAAATGTAATTACGGGAGAGCACGCTCAGTTTCCCTCACCGCACAGCCCCTTGGCAGGTCCATACCCACGTTCCTGGATCCCCAGGCTAGTTGGCAAGGCCCTGTTTTTGGGCCCTCCCTGAAGGCCAGCAAGGCTGGGGACAGTCCGACCTCGGGGGGGGGGGGGCTGTGCCGAAGGGCGGGGGCCATGGCAGGAAGGCTCCCCTCTTGGGTGCCGTCCGATGACAGTCCTTGGTGGGCGGGACCCGCAATGTGCCCTCCTGCGGGAGCTGGTGGGATGAGGAGGTCTGACTGGGGAGAGGACTTTTTGTAAGCATGTGGCGGGGTCTTTCCCTCCCCCTCCCCAAGACACAGCAGGAGAAGGTCGTTCGGCTTTGCTTGGCTTTGCTGACATTTGGGCTTGTTGGCAGGTGGCCTATACGTTTGATGCGGGTCCCAACGCGGTTCTTTTCCTGCTGGATGAGACACTGGAGGAATTCGTGGAGGTGGTCAAACGCAGCTTCCCCCCCAAGGATAACGGAGGCCAGTGAGTGAGCCCAGCTTTTCCGCTTATTTGGGAAGTCAGAGTAGCACCCCGTGCCCCCTCCCCAGCGTCAGTTCCCAGGTGATTGGCTGATGAAGTCTTTGCTCGCCATCCCTCTGACAGTGTTTGTGGCTATTCCTGTGTCTGACTTTTTTGCACTAAGCAGCAACTTCTTGCTTGATATTTGAAGAGAGAGGCATTCAGGAGAGCAACCCTGAATACCCCTGGAAGGAAACTGCTCTGTGCAAAAATATTAATTCTGGTAGTACCAGTGCAATATCTCTGTCTGTCTGTCTGTCTGTCTGTCTATCTCATAATCCTATTAGCCCACTTTTCTATTAAAACAATAACTGAAATGACGTCTGTTGAAAATCATATGGCAAATGCAACAATGGTAACGTATTTATTTTTTGGTAATCGTCTTCAAAGATAGCAAGAGGCAGCAGTTGTCAAAGCTTGTTGGAGACGTCCCAAAATGGCAGATCCAATTAGGAAATAGATGCTCAGGAATCTGGCTCCTTTGAAGCCATTCGTAAATAAAGAAGCCTGTTTAGGAGAAATTTCTTCAATGGAGTCCTTGGGGTTCTCTGAGCTTGGTTGTTTTCTCGCAAACGTTTCATTACCCGGCTAGGTCACATCTTCAGTGCTGTTCAACCCTGAGCTACACATTTTCTCTTCTGAAGTTCTTCAGGTTTTGCTCCCTTGATTTCGTCTCCTCCAGCCCCGTCTCTTTTCTCCTGTGGGGGTCAGGACAGCCACAGACCCTAACTCCAGGGTTTTCCCTTCATCCTTCCCTTTTAGGTTTCTTAAAGGTCTTCCCGTGAAGGCAGCGAGCCCCCCGGAGGACCTGCTGACAGAGGTGGTGCGGGATCCCATCCCGGGAGCCATCCGGTACCTGCTGATCACCAAGGTAGGAGCCGGGCCTGGTGGCACCCAAGTGCTGGGCTCTGGCTGCGAGGGGCTCTCCTCGGACAGCCTCAACAGCAGGGCACACTGCCGCCTCTTCCTCCAGGGCTGGCAAAGGCTCTGCCAGGCACTGGGGGAAGAAGCGGGCGGAGGGGGGGATCTGCCCATCCAAGCACCCACTTCCTTTCCCAGCCTGACAGAGGGCTCCCGTGTTGTTGGGTCTTTTTTGAGTCACAGGGCAAAGTTTCTCAGGGGGCATCTTTGAGTGCCTTTTAGTTCCTTCTGGTAAGAGACAGAAACCCGTTTCCCTATTTGAGTGGTGGCTTTTCATCGAGGGCCACGCTTCTGCTCCTTTTCTTTGTTACCCTTTCTGCAAAGGAAAACTAATATTTGCCCACGCTTAAAACACTTGGAACAATTGTGCTGAAGTGTGATGGGCCTGTAGGGCCAGGCTCCTGTTTTTTAACAGCCCTCAGCTGTTGTCCCTCTAGGTCGCCCTCTTGCCTGGCCACACCAGCATTTTGGGAATTCTCTTATTTTTTGCCGTAATGATGATCTCCCCCCTCAGAGATCCAAGCATTTAAATACAGTTGAATATAAAAATAGGGGAAAGTTGCAGAATGTGTTTGGGTATTTATTAAAAAGCAGCTTTTTATGCTGCTTCAGTCATGTGACTCTAAGCAGCTTACAAACACCACCACTCAGACAGTTAACACAACAATTAGAAATGATCAGTATGTCAAACAATAAAACGCAATTGACAGTTATAATACTGCACCGGCATATTCTTTGCCTGGCGTCTCCTCTTGTCTGCTTTCCTCTGGCACCGTCGTCTGCCTGCTGTTTCACTTACCCCCCTTTTGCTTTTCCTGTCGGTTCAGCCTGGCCCAGGACCAGCAGCCGTGGAAGACGGGAGCTGCCATCTCCTGGGGGCAGACGGGATGCCGCGAAGCAGCCGCTGAGCCGAGCCGAGACAAGAGGTCCCTCTCTGGGGCCGCGAGGGGGAGGGAGGGAGGGAGGCGATTCCAGAAGAGACCCCTTTTGAGGGTCTCCTCTTCTCCTCTCCTCCTCGCCTGTCCCACACTCTTCCCTTTGATGCAAGGCCTCCAGTCTCTGTGGAAGTCGCTGGCCCAGAAGTATTTGTGTAAATAAATAAGCTTCAGTTTCTTCGACACTGTTTTAATCTTTGAGAGAGGCTTCTAAAATAAATGAGGGAGCTACTCTGTGCGTGGGCTCTCTTGTCTCAGGGATGGGCATCACCGTGGGTGGGCATTGCCCATTTGTTCTCCTTTTTCGGTTATACTTGGGCTTTACACCCGCCTTTCCCCCCAACCAAGAGCGCTGGAGGGCGCTGACAGTGGCAGAAAAGGATGTTGCACAAAGACACTCACTGGAGAAAAGCGCGGATACGAAAGTTAAGCCCGGTTATAGAATTTTGAGAAACCCGCTGTGAAAACGTTAAACGGCCTTCGGCGCTGTCCTTGCCCAAATCCACCTGCAGAGCCCGCCCCGGGGGAGAGGCGGGGGGCGAATTCCAGCCGGGGCCAGTCCGCGGAGCGGAGCGGGGCTGCGGGGCGTTTGCGCCTCTGCCTTCTCGCGCCGGCGGGGGCGCCCCTTCCCCGGCCGCCTCTCCATCGCCGGGGCTCCGGGCGCCCCGGCCCCGTCCAGGGAAGCGCGGTCCTCGCCGGACGGGCGGGAAGAGGCGAGTCCCCGCGGGGCGTTCCTGGCCGGCCGCGGAGGAGGAGCAGGAAGGACGCGGCGGCGGCGCCCTCCCGCCCCCGGCTGCCTGACCGCGCTGCCCGCCGCCCGCCGGCTGAGTCCGGGGCGGCGGCGCGATGGGGCGCATCGAGTGGGCCATGTGGGCGAACGAGCAGGCGCTGGCGGCCGGCCTGAGTGAGTGTCGCGGGGAAGGGGCCGGGGCCGGGGCCGGGGGGGCGAGGAGCCGGGCGGGGGGAGGAGGGGGCGCGGGCTTCCCCCTCGCGGCTGCTCTGGGGGCTCCCTCCCCCTCCCCCTCCCCCCCGCGCCTTTCTTTTGCGACAGTTTCCAAACTGGGCCACAACGTTTCTGGAAGCCCCCGCGCCAGCCTCGCTCTCCCGCGGGCGAAGTGCTGGGCGGACAGGCGCCTGAGTGGGAAGGGGGCGGGGAGGGGTCCCTGCCGCCCTCCAGGCACCGGGCTCCCGAGCCCATTACCCGGACCATCAGCCGCGCCCGGACGGCCCGCGGGGCCGACCGACGCGGGTCCTCCGGCGGCTTCGCTTAAAGCTACAACCCTTGTCGTGCAACCGTGTGTGTGTGAGTGTGAGTGTGAGAGAGAGAGAGAGAGGCAGGTCCAGGTGTGGTCGCAGCTTGCTTGTGAGCTTCAGGGGTGCGTGCGATGCTTGGCAGACGCCTTCCGTAGGCTGCAGAGAGGGGAGACCGTCCGTCTGCTTTGGCCCTTCACACTCAGGGCCTGGACCCCATCTTTCCCCCCCTTTTTTAACCGGGGAGGGAAGGACCCCCCCCCCCCGCTTCCCCCAGCCCTTTGGTGGCTCGCCTGGACAGAGAAAGACGCGCTTTCAGTTGCAGGAGGGAGGAAGTAGAGCCCGTGAAAATAAGGGGAAGGAAGTTTTGAAGAAACTCTGCCATTGCTCAGGAGTGATCTGGCACGTCCTTTCGGGCACTTTTGCTTTCTCTGCACACTCAAGTCTCAGAGGACTGAGCTCCTTTGGGAGATGGAGAAGGAGGAAATAAAACTTCTTCCTTCTTTTTTTAAATCCCAAAGGCCCCCTGCCCTGCCCCCTTTCAGTCACTGCTCAGCTTCACAGGTTAACAACAGAAAGTTGCTGGTTAATTGGACAGGCAGATAATTTGCCCAAGTCAGCCAAGTGGCACGCAGGGGGGAGTTAGCAAACTGCTCCCTGATTGCTGCAACTGGTTAAACCTTAGGTGTGGATTCACCAAATATCCCCCCAAAGGTTATAAGGGGAGAGGTAATCACTTGTTCTCCTTTGAAGTTACATCCCTTGAACTCTTCACGGTAGAGAGAAATTAATAGCAGATGAGCACAATTGTTCATATTGTAGTTCCAGAAGTTTTTATTCCAAACTTGTATCCCAAAACTCTTTGGGTTTCCCAGCAAGAGATTTTTAACATATGGAGTGCTTCCATTACTTCCCTGTGTTGTAACCGAATCCGAGGGCAATGTGAAAAGGAGATTATGGGGTGCCCGAACAGGTTGGGGTTCCTGCTAACGCTGAGGGAGAGAAGAGAAGAGCCCGTCTGCTGGAACCCTCTCTCTGTGTCTGAAGCAAGGCCAAGTTTCTCCCGACGGAGGCAAAAGGAGACGGGGTCTTTGAACGCCCCGACTGGCCTTCCCTGGGCTGCCCCCGCAGATGGATTGGACACCCCCAGAAGAGAATTGCAGGTCCAGGAACTCTGGAGGGCAGCAGGTGGAGGAGAAATGCACAGCCCCACTCGGCGTGTGGCCCAAGCCGTGGTGGACTTGCTCCAGGGACTTTCTAGCAGATGGCAGGCCCGGTGGGGCTCTGAAGAAGCAGATGGCTTGGAAAGTTCCCCTGGTTGGCTTTGCCGCAGGGGGATAACCTGCTCGCCCCCTTCTTCTGAAGGACGTGGGGATCCCCCGGAGTCCATTTCTGAAGACCACATGGGGCAGGGAGTCCTTTCTGCAGGGCCCTTCCTGCCTGCATTGTTAGCCATAGGCTGTGATGGCCACCCAGGGCCTGTGCGCTGCCCCCTCCCCAACCCAGTGGTTCAAGCATGCCTCCGGGACCCCCTGTTCCTCTTCATCTGATGCCCCCCCAGCTCCGCCTGCCTCCTTCCTGCAGTGGGGGCTCAGAGGGACCTTTAGGCTCCTTTCTTTAAGGTGTTATCAAACCCAAGAGGAAAGCAAATATTTTTGCAGAGGGCGGCTTCTCCTGCCCCCCCCCAACAACGTCTCTGTTGGGAGACGTGCATGCTGAGCACTTCCTCCTCAAAGTAGGCCCATGATGTGGGGCTCATCCAGCCTGAGCAATGGATCCAACACCCTTTGTCCCAGGCGAGTGGAAGACAGCTCATGCCCTAGTGCTGTGCCAGGCCTTTGCATGAACACAGCCTGCATGTGGGCTCCTGGTTGACCCTCCGCAAGAGGAGGCAGATGGTGCGGCTGCGGGAGGGGGCGGCTTTCACTTCCCCCTTTCTGGTTCTGCCTCCCCAAAAGGGCGGCCAAGCAGAACAGCTGCCCGCCTTTCTCTGCCGGGGCCCGGGTGAGTCATAACGGCCCAGAGGGGGCCCTGGGGTTGGATTGGAGAAAAGACCCATCAGTCCAGCCCAGTCCAGGATCCGGATTCTCCCAGGAGTTTGAACCCCCAAGGAGGGCGCAGGCACGCCCCACCCTTCCGTGCCTGCCACAGAATGCTGCAGCGCAGAGCATCGGTGCTGCCCTTTCCCAGGATACTCTGCTCCGTTTTATCCTCACCCCCGCCCCAGACTTCATTGAGCATCATGGGACTGTGAGGCACTCGGCTCGGTCCTCTTTGGCGGATGACGGGGGCTGGAGCCCAACACACCCAGGAGGCCCCGCTGGGAAAGGGCTGCCCTGTTCTCCTGGCTGGTGTCAGAGGTACCGGCTCAGACCAGAAACCCAGATGCTTTGGATGGCACAGAAACGCATGAGAGGTTTGGCCCCACATTTTACTGCTCTTCCCCAGTAGCTGGTGTTCAGAAACACCCTGTCTCTTGTGGCAAGGAATTCCAGAGAGGAATGCGGGGAAGAAGCGAGAATTCCTTTTTGCGCGGCTTCTGTCGCAAATCAGTTGAATCCCTGTCCCTTGCTTGAGGTGTACATTTCTTTCTTTGGGCCTTTTAAAGATGATTAAAAGCCAGGTTAGTATATTTCCTAAACGTGTATGTATGCAAAGTTCCTCTCCATCTGCCATTTCATCTGGGTTCAGCCGTTGATGCAAGTTCCTTGTTTGCTTAATTTTGGATTTGAAATGCGCATGGGGGATCGAAAAGTGAATGGGGTAATCACAGACGAAATGAATTCTCTTTCTCTCTTTTGTTTTCAGTTTTACTGACCGGTGGCATTGTGGCTGTTGCAGGCAAGTTCAAAATCTGGCCGATCGCCGTTTACGCAATGTATCCTTCCGTGAAAATGTCGTCCTCATGCAAATTCTCTCTTCCCTGTAGCCTAGGACAAATAGCACCCTCACAAGATGGATTGCCTGTGTCTATTTTAAAATGATATCCACATTAAAAAGAGCCTGAATGTTAAGTGCAATGACTCCCTAAACTTTATGTCAAGTTTAGCCCACAACCATCACATTTGTTTTATTCCAAGCTGCTTGCAAGGATTATAATATTTCAAACAGTGAGAATAAATCATTATTTTGGGTTCCAAGACAGAAAGTAGAAATTAGGGAAATCAGATTGCTTTGCTTCCTGCAGAGTTTGATTGCAAAATTTTGAATGTTTGTGGTTGAAGAATCTGTAAATGTCATAGTCCTGAGTAGGATGGAAGTGTGAAAGTGAGGCTCTGTTTGCCAAACAGGGTCCAGGAAATTGCATTCTGTCGCTGGTAACTGCTGCACTGCTGGGTTTTCTGCAGAGTTTCGGAGAGGAAGAAGATGGAGAAAAGGGCGAGGCCAGCAGGAGCACAGATCATGAGGAGGGAAGCCCCGTTGGCCGGTTTCCAGGCTAAATCCACGTTTACGGAATAATTTATCCGAGAATCCGAACATGACACGCAGTGCTGAATACCGGCAAATACAAGCTGGATTATCAGCCGTAGTCTTGGGGAGCGTTGTTTGCAACACCATCTTCTCTCTGTTTCCGAAAGTAAAATCAAGGGACGTTACTTCCCGGAGGTGCTGGAAGAAGAATTGTCTCTTTGCCCCCCGACAAGGAGCCGGAAACAGGAAACAGGAAACATGCCGAGATTCAGGGGGAGACGTTCCCACCGGTTTGCCACTCAGCCGGTCCACCCCAGCAAGTGTCTTGGCTCTTCGGATGGCCCCCTCCCCGCTTCCATCTCCTTCCCCCCGAGAAACGCTGTTTCTCCTGTCCTGGGTTGGGCGGGGGCAGCCCTTTCCGCCCCATGGCAGTGCCCCTCTCCCTGCCTGGTTCATCTCCATGAGATGCGTTTTCCCTTCCTTGTGTTCCTCCCGCACTGGGGACGGCATGGGAGAAGCGGGATCCTGGGCAGGTGAAAAACGTAATCTTGCTTTCGGACCACCGGCGGGTCTGACCCTTCACAAATTGTAAGACAACAGGTCTCTGCCCCAGATGGCTTACAGCTTAAAATTGGCAGCCTGAACCCCCCCCCCCTCTCTCTCTCTCTCTCTCTCTCTCTCTCTCTCGGCTGCCTTGGAGAAGCCTCCGCAAAGAATTCTTCCTCTTTTTCCTTCCTTAACCCATTTGTCTACAGAGTTGCGGGAGTGTTTGTTTGCTTTCTGGAGTATCCCCGAGGGAAAAGGAAGAAAGGATCGACTCTAGAGAGGTGGTGAGTGTTGCGTTTCTTAACTTTGTGATGATGGCCCTCAATGAGCTGGTGAATTGCAGACTGGTGCTGGGTGAGAAACTCAACCTGCTGGGAAACAGCTTTCACTAAAGCAAAGGTGAAGCTTCTAGTCCTCATGCTGCAAAAACAGACCTTTATGTTAGGGAAATATCAGGGATTGGACAGAGGCCAGGGGTGTGTGATTATTCTCTCCTCCTTCCTGGTGCTAATACTTCGAGGGCAAATTATGTAAATGGAGGATGCCCAGTTTAGTCTGGATTTCTTTTAAAGTAGGCGAGGGAATATGTGTTCAGTACAGAGAAATGCGCAGATTGCTCTTCCTTGCAAAACTTTGGGGACCATGAATCTAGAAAATAAATAAAGCAAGTAACTACAGTAAAACATGAGCTGGTACCATACACTTACTATTACAAATGACAGATGAAGCAGAATGCCAGCAAGTTGGGTCATTTCTTGCATAATTATGTTTTACCCAGGGACAAATCCAATTTGCATGAGGAACTTTTTGGTGAATGATGAGAATCTGCCCGTTGCACATGCGAATTGTAGGGCATCTTGTTCCAGATGTGCATGCAATTTCACTCCATAGTATTGGAGCAACAGTGGTGCAAAACTGATCCTTACCAGATGCAGGAAAGCCATCATTGACTGGGTTGGGAAGAGGATGTGCGTTTCTGAGTGTCACAGAACGCTTCTACCCTTGAACTAATTGGGTGCTTTCTTCTTCTTCTGGCTGTCTTTTTGTTCTGGTCTCCCGCAGGGGCCAGAAATTTTTCACAGCTGCTGTGAAGACGTGTGGACCCTTAACTAGGAATTATTATGTCCGGGCCATTCTGCATGCATGGTAATTCACATCGCAACCATTTTTATAGTTGGGCACATTTTACACCAGTCAACAAACCCAGGGCAGAATTTTCAGCCGCAGCTCTCCTGCTCAGGGTTTGCGGACGTGAAGGTGGGAGGGAGGTTGGAGATTTTTACTCCCACGTGGGTTGTGCAGATCCAAGATTGGCCCTGTGCCCCTGTATTCCCATAATTTGGGGGATCTTCCGCAACTCCCAGAAGTTAAACTCCAGTTGAGCTCCTGATTGCGGGTTTAACTTGGCCAAGATAATCCTGCAGCGTTGTCACTGCAGCTGTGGGGAAGGCCCATTGACCTGATCTTGCCCCCCAGTTAGATTCTTAAACAGGCAGATTTCTCTGCACGTTTTCCCTTCTCCCCAGACCACCACCACCACCTTGAAGGCCACAAAAGGAGGTGGGGTGCTGGCTGGGTGCCAGCCTGTGCAGTTTCTGTGGTCATGTGGAGGGAGTGCTGGTGTTTGCTTATGGGGAGTTTCTGACATTTCAAGGGCACTTGTGGGGCATAGTGAAAACACTTCTGAATGCGTGTGGGGAGAGGGGGAGGTGAGACTGCTGGACAAGAGTGCATTTTTTAATGTAAAAAATGTAAACCCTCCTCACTTACCACAAACCTCGACAGGCTGCAGTAGGGAGTCCTGATTGTTGACTGCTAAAACTACGAACAGATTCCATAGTTTAACAATGCCCTGTGTCAAGCAGCCACTTTCTCGGCCCTGCGTCACCCAGCTTCTTGAAGAGGAGATCCCGCTTAGGCAGGTTAAGTCCATGGATGCCCATCATGGCTAAATATGAGCTCTGGCTTCAGAGGAATACACCTCTCAATACCCCATGGCCGTGGATCTGGCATCCGGCTTGAGGAAGCTGGTTTGATGTGCTGAGCGCTTAGGGCCTTCTGGATAACCAAACCACCCTTGCTAAACCTAACCACTGCATTTCCTGCTAACCTTTTTCTCTTTTAAACTTCTGCTTTGGCAGCCTAGCAGTTCCTGCAGGGTATATGCTATCCACGATCCTTGGCGCCGTTTGTCTGGCTATAGCGAGTGGCATCTACTTACTGGTAAGTGGGCAACCAACTACCATACCCACAAGGATTATAATGGTTGTTCTCATAATTAGGGTTCACCCCCCTTCTTTTGAAAGAGCCAAGAGCATTTTAGACAGAGAGAGCATTTTAGACAGAGAGAGAGACAGATCAAATGTAGGAAAATACAACTCTGTGAAATCATATTAGATCCGTCTTCTTCCACTTGTATCAACCCACCTTTTTTTAAAGGATGCCTCCTCCTTTGGTGCCCATTAATAGGCCAGTTAAAAGGGGTGGGTTGTCCATAAGTTAAGCCAGGCTTTTTCTCTGCCCAGGCGTTTTGGGCCAGAATTTTGAGGTGGTTCTTCCAGGCGGCAAAGGGGCTTTACCTGCGCAAGGTGGGAAAAGGCCTTTTGTGGTCCTCTGGCGCCCTCTGCTGGCTGGAATGGATGGGACACTTAAATACACGTTGAGGACCGCGTGGTTGTCGCGCAGGTAACAAGACACCGGCGTGCGCATGGCTGGGCCTAAAATGATGTTTGTCAGATTAGTATTTGTTTGGCTGAATTTCCAAGCCACGCTGAGCCCAGGGACTGAATGTGGGGGGTTGCACGATACGTTGAGTGGGCTCTTTCCCTCCAACACGAACCACAAATCAATAAATCCGTGAACGAAGACTAAAATCCAAAGCTTGGTGCACTCTGCCCATGCGCCCCGTGGGTCTTTATCTCGTTTGGCTAAGTGTATTGCATTTTCTTTCCATTTCTTCCTTCGAACCTCATTTTGTTTGGCTTTTTCCTGGGCGCTGAAACTCAGAACAGCGACATTTCCTAACTGTCCTTCCTTTCCACGATCGGCCCCCTCCGGCTTGTATTCCTCAGGCTGCCATACGTGGCGAAGAGTGGCGCCCCATTGAATCGAGGCCTCAAGAGCGACTCCAAGTAGGAGCCACCATTAAGCACCCCCCCAGCAACCCGCCACCCCGGCCCCCTGCAGAAGCTCGGAAGAAGCAAGAGGAGGGGGAGCCGACTGACCAAAAAGTTGAAGTGGTTGCTTAGGAAGCTCCCCCATATTTTGTTAAAGATAGACTGCTGTCATAGGGGGAGACTCCACTTCTGCTTGACCAAGGCACGGGAATTGTCCTCCAGAATCGAAACTCGGGCCAGATGCTTCTCAGTCAGAAGGATGGCCGTACCTGAACTTCTGCGAGCCCCTCGGGGGCTCTCTGTGGTCTTTTTCTTACCTTTCTTTGCTCCCTCCCTGTGAACGTTCGTAACAGGCAGGCCTTGCGTGCCAAGGCAGACCCAATGCTGATTTTAAGCCAGAAGGAAATTAGCTTTAGGTAGGTGCATTTATAGCAGATATAACATTCCTGAGGCTGGATTTGAATTTGAAGGAAAGAAAAGGTTTGAAACTTGCGACACTGACATAAGGAGTCGTTCCAAGGCTTTTGCGGATCACATCCGACCCGGCCACTCCAGCAAAGTGCTCGGCTTCGTCTCTCCCACTAGGAAGGGATCAAGTTGCTCCTATTTCGGGGCAAAAGCACCCCTCCGCCTTTCCCTCCCCTCAGCCCCCTCTTCTCTCTCCCCTCTTCCTTCCCCCAGTCCAGCTTCTCTTGCACCCAGGTTGGCCAGCGAGACAGCGGGCCTTTTGGACCCCCTCTTCTCGTGGGTCTTATCAGCCAACCAATGGCCTCTGTTCCTTGGCCCCAAAGTTTTGCCCCAAACCCTCCTGAAGCTGGCGCCCACCGTTTTCCCTCGGCTCCTGCCCTTATTCTCCTTTTAAGTCATTCCTAGCTTCCCTTCCCCATCTCATCTCAACCCTGGGCAATTCTTGGCAATTTCTTACACTTTTCTCATTTCCCAAGGCCGTCTGATAGACCCTTTTGCTACAAATCGTGTAGACATCGTTTTTTAGTCCAATATTCTCACAAACATCATTTTTGATTGCATTTGGCTTTCCGCGTTTATTGTATTTTATCTTGACTTCCAAATCTCCCGCTTTGTTAAATTCCTCAGTTTAACATGTGGAGTCTAATCTCCCCCTGCTTGTTTTGAACTAGCTTAGTTCTTCTTCAATAAACCAACTACTGTTTTCAGGACTTTGTGATTTTTTTGGCTCGGTGTTCGTGTTTGGGCGGAATTCTAGGTTTTCCATATGCATCCCTAATTTGCATCACAAGATTCTGCATCTGGATGCTCAGTTTACTTGGAGGGAATGCACGTTCAGGGGCACAAACGATGTGGAGCAGCTGACGGAAAAGGCCCGTTGGGTTTCTCCCCAAAGCTGTTTGGCTGCCAGGCAGGGGGGTGACAAGGCTGGTGCCACGTGGCCTGGCATTGCTGGTGCTTCTCCAGCACCTTGGGAGCTCCCCCACCCCTGCCAGCTCCTTGGGCTCCGCGGCTCCTCGTCCCACCGGTTGCTGGGCTGAGCTTGGCAGTGGCCAGCGTCTTGGTGGCCACGTGGGCTGAGAAGAAGCCAGCATTTCTGGTAGGGCTGGTCTTCCTGCCCTGAGATCAAGTCCCTCCCCTGCTTGTTGGGTTGCCTCAGGCTGTCCCTGTCCCAGCGCTGGGTCCTTGAGTGCGGAGCAGAAAGGGGAGATGCGCTTGGGCTGGGCTGCTAGGCGGCTGGCAGCAGATGGGGCCCGATTCCTGGCTGCCCATGCCTCCTTCCTGCTGTTGGTCCCATCATCCAAAGCCGTCTCAGCCACGCTGTCCGGGGCATCCTCGCTTTAAGCATCTCTGGAAGGAGACAGAAGGTGGAAGGTCTCCTTTTGAGCTTGACTCTGTCAGTTGCGCTCCATCTACAGACTCCCTGGTTCACTTGCAAGCGTGCATGGAAAATCCTCTTTGTGCACAATGCTTACAGCAGTGTTTCTCAACCTTGGCAGCTTTCAGAGGGGTGGACTTCAACGCCCAGAATTCTGGGTGTTGAAGTCCACCCCTCTGAAAGGTGCCAAGGTTGAGAAACACTGGCTTACATAGTTGCTGCCTTTTAAGCATTCCTGGCTGCTAAAAAGGGAATCCAAGGAAATTTGGTGTGCTCTGGAGTGTGCAAATTCAAGACTTGGTGGTGGGGTGGAGGCCTGGCGCTGTGCTAGGAGCTCTGCAGCCCCCCCCCCCGACAAGATCTGAGCAACAGGATGTGCCCTTCAGTTCAGCATCCCTCAAAGCCTCCAAGGGGGCCTGAGAAGCCCCTCGCAGGCACACGCAATGTTTGGGACCAAGATCTGCGGCTTATTGTAAGGGGCAGAAGAGTGGCTGGTGGTCCCAAGAGGGTGGACGAGGCAGCCTGCCTGGTTTGCCCCCAAATCCCTCCTGCCCTGATGAACAATCCGGCCCCGCTAAAGGGCTTTGTTCACCCTGCGTAAAAACCATTAATTGGATGCCCCTTTAAGATGGGTCTCAAAGGGGGCAGGGGAGGGGAGAGCTGTCAAATGAAGGGGGGAGGAGAGAGCTACCAAGGGCTATTGTTTGCTGACAGCTGAGTGGAACCTCCACATTTTAAAGCAGTGTACCTTGAAATGCTATTTTGCCAGGGAACAAGAGCAGGGCGGGAAAAGGTCAGCGGCAGGATGTTGGACCTCTGGTGATCCAGCGGAATTCCTGGGATGTGTGTTTGCCAATGGCTGGGCGATATTTTGTTTGTTACCGGTGCAAGTTGCCCCTTCTTGGTTCAGACATGCAGTATTTACTTCCATGCTTCCAGTTAGGGGAGAGGAGGCTTTACGAAAGCAAATCTTGGCAGGCACTAAATGTATTTGTTTACTATAAAATATGTGCTGCGCAGTCCAGCAAGGCTCTGAGTGGCTCAGAAATCCTCCCCCTCAACACAAAAATGGCAAAAACCAAACTCTGGCTGCCTCCTCCTCCTCTCCTAAATGTAAGTATATAAATGATATAAATAATGCTCTCGCACTGTGAATAAAGCCATCTGAATCAGCTCTTTTCTGTACAGAAATAAAATCTTTATTAATGAAAGGATTCCACACCCGAGGAACAATAAATATTGTATTGAGTTACAATAAATACATATAAATAATTCAATAATTTAAATCACATCACAGTCCAAGAGGGGAGCAAAGGCCTCATAAGAAAAAGGAAATAAATAGTCATAAACCCACCGTGTCCCAGCCCAGCCCACCTTACAGGGCTGTTGTTGGGATAAAATGAGGGCAGACCTTCACATCAACCCCGTGAGCTCCCGGAGGAACCTTGGGGTCCCCGTGCAACATCTCCCTTCTGCGAGGGAGCCCCGTAAGGCTCTCCCAAACCCCCACAGGAGGCGGATCAGGACCAGTCCTGGCTTATGCAGTCCCAGGGTTTTGGGGTGCTGGGGTGGCCCAGGGACAGCTAAGGACCCTGCCCCCAAAAGGAACAAAGGGGGCCCCAAGGTTTGTCCTGCAAATCGGCCTTACCATGTTGGGAAATAATAAATATAATAGCTGGAAGCACATGAAAATCTCAAATATAAGTTAACATAAATACAAATACAAATAAATAGGATTTTCTTTTTCATCAATTCGTATCTCCTTAAGAGGGCGAGATGCTTTTCAACGAGAAGCGCAAAAGTTGGAGCAGCAGAGCTGACGGCCGCTCAAGCACGGTCCGGTGCTGGCCAGCTCGCCCTCCCCAAAGTAGGGCGGTCGCGGCCAACAGGCTGAATGCACAAGTGCTTTAAAACAAACACCGTTCAACACAACCGTCCACTGATGAAGACTGGAGGGAAGAGGGGCGGCAGACCAAAGCACCGGAGACCCAGCCCGGGGTCTGCTCAGCTGCTGTAACGCGGGACAACACAGGTACAGGCCACTGGGACGTTGATGTACTCCTCCTCGAAGAAGAACCCGGCCCCGCTGCCGCTGTGCGTGCAGGCCTTGCGGCGAAGCACCATCATGCTCTGGAGAACTTCCACCGAGTTGAGGGAGGTGGTCTCCCGCCCCGTCTTGGCATCGATGCAACCTTTGCAGAGGCACTTGGCGAAGGCCAGCTTGGAGGGGTAGCGGTCCTCATCTTTATTGATGCTGTTGAACAAAGGAAGAGAGAAAAGTGGGCTAGGAGACCTCGGAAGCCACCACCGCTGGTCTCCCCAGCCTTCCCAAGGGATTCTGGGAATTGTTCGCTGAGAGGTCTCCTGGGGATGGAGAAGACAGGCTGCTCACAGAGGCTTTGGGGACTTACAGGAGAGCGTCTGTCTCGTGGGAGGACAAGGCTCGTCCGGGCCAGGAAGGGGAAGCTGAGGAAGGACGTTTGCCCGCCAGCATCCCAAAAGGTTGGAATGCTTCTCTTTCTCCATCCTAAGGCACGAGGTACCCCAGGAGATGCCATCCCCCAACAGGCCTTGCCTTCGCGGGGGTGGTTTGGCTCGACCTCTGTGTGTGGGGTGAACCCAGCGATTATTCGTCAACCACAGCCTGTGGACTTCTTTAGACCCAGGAATACTTAGAAGGGATCTCAGCCAGGAAATGGGAAGCAGACTGAGGGCGATTCCAGCTGGGCCCCCGCGCTGAGAACTTCCCACGACCACCCAGGTTCCCCTGCCCCCTCCAACTCTGATGCCAGCGTCCTTACTGGTATTCCCAGGGCGAGATGGATCGCTCGTGGACTTCGCCATTCTGCACATCCTGGAGCTTCAGGTTAGGGCAGCCGTGGCTGTGATGCCTCCGTGGGCGGCTCTGGCTGTTTTGCTCGTTCTCCAGGAACGGGACGAGCTGCACGGAGTCGTGGCGCTTCCACGAAGAGGTCCAGCTCCGGAACTGCACGGGCATTTCACCGTCCTGCAGCTCCTCCGTGCTGAAGCAGCCCGGTCGCCTGGCATCTGCCCAGGCGAGGCACATCAGGGCAACCAGGAGGGACCACTGGAGGAACGAGAAGAGAGGAGCAGGCGGGAGTTAAAGAAGGCGACTTAGCACGGCCTTCCTTCGGCATCCTTTCCCCCACCAAAGTCTCTCTCGCATTCCTGAGGCGTTATTTCTTGATCCAGTTTATACCAAAAAGGAGCCTTTTGTCTTCTCTGCCGTTGCTGGATTGATCAAAATCTCCCAAGCTTTATTATCAGGAATTAAACCACAGAGATTATCTCCCCAGTGGGAGGTTTAGAATCTGACAATCCCAATATTTTAAAACGTATTTTCTTACCAATATTTGAGCAGAACGTATTCGAGTGAGGCTTCACACTGACTAGAGAGTAAAGCCTATGGCTCGAGAGGGTTTCCTTCCAGGCAGGCGGCCGTAAAATTGGGCGGCGAGGGTGCTTGAAAAGAAGCCGCGGCCTTTGGGTTATCAGTGCTCTCCGCAAGTGCCATCGGGGTTTCAGAAGCCGGGCCGGCTGGCAGCGGGAGACGCTCCGCCTTTCTAAAGGCCGGCTCCCCGAAGCAGCGGATTGAGGAGGAGAAAAAGCGAAGGCGCCACCTCCCATTTCCACTCCCCTCTGCACCTGCTTTGCCTCAGCAACCTCTGGACCTGGACGTGCGCCGGGGGCTTTAAGCGCATCTGTGCACATTCCACACCACCGGCGGGGTGGGCAGACCCAGAGGCCCCCCGGCCCCTCGCTTACGAGGCTGGCCAGGGCCCAGGTGCCCCCGGCCAGGTGCTCTGACTCGACTTGTTCCAGGCATTTCCTTCCGACGCCTGGAGGCGGCAGAGGCCGCCTTCTTACCATCTTGGCTGAACCGTCCAGGGAAGAGGCTGCGGGCAGGCAAGGATGCTCCGGGGCTGCTTTCGGTAGCCAGCTGCCGTGCCAAGGCTAAAGGTCCGCTGCAGGACCAGTGATCTGAAGCACCTTGACACCTGGCTCCTGTTATATACTTTCTGGGACCGGGGTGTTACACACCTGGAAACTCCGGCGTCTTTTCCCTCCTCCTCTTGGGGAAATAGCTGAGTCGACTCATTTCCTCCTCGGCTGCCCAGCAGGGGCGGCCGATTGAACAACCCGTTTCTTGATCCTGCAAACCTCTCGCGCTCGCCGAGCAGCTCAGCCCGAGCCGGCCCCCTGAGCACCGGCAGGGTCCTCCAGCCCTGACTCTGGCCAGGACGGGACAGCTTTTGGGGGGCGAGCTCCCGGGTTAGCCTGGGGCCAGGAGGATGGGAACTGGAGCCTAGCCACACGCAAAGAGGCACCCATTTCCCACCTCGGTCTAGAATTTGGGAGGCGGGAACAGGCAAGCATTTCACCAAGCCAGGTTTAATGGCTTACGCAAGTCACCTGTTGGTTGTCTTCTCTTCCAACCCTTTATGAAGAAAGAGAACATTTTCTTCTTTCTCTAGTTCCTTATGGACAACTAATTAGCTTGCTATTTCAGTTTCGATGTCATCTTGGTTTATCCTAGAAGGAGAGGGGTGTTCCTGTCTCAAGCTGCCCCAGCTTATTTTGGGGGGCTGTGCCTCCTCTTCCTCAGGTGGAGTGGAAACACAGGGGACCTGGGATGGGCTACCAAGGCCGTACAGCAATGTAAGGACACTGCTGGTTTAAGGCAATTTCCATCCCCCAGACCAAGAGCTCTGTGAAAGTCCAAAGCCTCCATATTTTGCAACCAACATATATATTTGGCTCGGTAGATGTGTATGTACGTGTGCAAGCAGATACACAAATAGATCTCCTGTTTCCCTTTAAACAGCCAAATGGAATCTCTTGAAAAGAACTTCAATGAGTATATTTATCCCTTCGTTCTCCCATCCTTCTGGGTCTCCAGGTTCTTCCAGGGGATTCGAGGAAAGGAAAAACAGGATGTTTTCAAATGTAAGGGCGGGGGGGAGTGGCAAGCTAGAAAACGCTTAGCTAAAAACTTTAAATCATGACTCCCGAACCCGGCCAAATATAAACCCTTCTTCGAGATAGTGCCCAAATTCAGACGTTGTTAAGGTGAGGTCGCACAAGATTGCTTGTGTTTAGATGACACACTTTTCTCCCTCCCCTGATTAACGAAGCCCACCCTACTTACCTTGGCCATTTGGGGGCTGGGGGAGAGGAGACCAGCACTATTCTAGGCCAGACCAGCTCAAAACACAGGGCAGGCGTGGGATAAGGGCGGCCTCCTAATTTATACGGCCCTGGGCACATTCACAGCACCAGCGTCTGCTGGAGGCCATTGGCTCACTCTCTGCTGGGCGTTTAGCTCTGCAGCCCCGGAATGGGCAGAAGCCCTCGGCTGCCTTTAGGCCCAGTATGCATCATCATCATCATCATCATCATCATCATCATCATCATCATCATCATCCTGATTGTGATTGGAGCCCTTGGAGCAATGCCTAAAGGATTCCCTCGATATTTGGAAATTTTGAATTCATCAGACCTGAATGCCCTAATTTTCCAAAAAAAATACCCTGCTTGGAACTGCCTGTATCCTCAGACGCTACATTAATAATTCTTAGGTCCTTGGTTAGGACTTGAACTATTAATTTTTCACCAATCTTTGACTGTGAATCTAATTGTAGATTACCCATATAATAATAATAATAATAATAATAATAATAATAATAATAATAATAATAATAATACAATCCCAAAAGATCTGAAGCACCACTTGAAGGCCATCGGCATTGACGAAATCACCATCAGTCAATTGCAAAGGGCAGCTTTACTGGGAACAGCTCACATCCTGCGATGATCCCTTTTACGCCATCCAAGAACAACATCTGCCTATCCCAGGTCCTTGGGAAGGACTCCATAGGGGGATAAAAATGCCAAATCCAGCCTCCACATCTGGCTGACGTGCGACCAACAATACCTATAATTCACAGTTCACTTGTGCAAGGGTGAACTGGGATAAGGCCCTTGTCTGCTGTTGAACCCACCTCTAAGTGACTCCCTCCCAAGCAGCCTTGGTGGGAAGCAAAATTAGAAGTCTCCATTGCATGGATCTGCTCGCAAGCAAGTGCAAGGACAGTAATGCTTGTGCTAAATGCTGGTGCTGAAAAATGTGCATTGAATCCCAAGTTGTGTTGATCCAATAAATTAGTAGTACCCATTTAACTCTTTGCAGCTTGAACTATCATTGCTACTGCTGCTTTAACATTTATTCGTTGCCAAGAACGGAGTGGTGGTGGTGAGCATCGGCTTAAAGTCAAACCAACGGGCTCACATTGAGATATTGGAAATAAATCTCATTTAGAAATCAAGATTTAAAGTTATGATCTGGAACAAATGGATAGGAGGAAAGCTTCTGTGGAGTCTGAATAAATAGGATTGTGGCAAGCCTACAGCTAGGGTCTCCACGAGCACAGCCCACGGGCTCTCTCTGGAATCAGGCTGTGCCATCCGGATGATCTGCAGGCAAAGAGGAAAGCTGGGCTGGAGGGGCTGCAGGCTGTTTAGCAACAGAGGCTGGCTGGAGGAGGAAGGGAAGCGGGAAAAGGCTCTCTGCACCAAACTGGGAATAAGGGAGAAGCTTATGGTAGATATTTGCGTCATGGTTTACGTTTAGAGATGAATGCTTTTTTGGGGTGGTGTTTTTTTTTCTTTTTGGTTTTTCCGAAAAGCGACAAGGCAGCGGTAAATGAAATGCACCGGGTGTTGCTGGATTTGGGTTACTTGTAAGTTTGTTAATTCCAGAGCCGGGGGGAGCCCATGCTCCAAATTTACGGTGCTCTTAAGGTCTCCCTTGACTTGATCGAGTCGCTCTGCGGAGGCAGAGGCTGCGTGTTTACATCCGTGGGCCAAACAGAAGCCGCGGAGTTTTCCGTCTGGGGCCCTGAAAGGAAGGGAAAATAGTTGATTTTCCTGGCTGATGCACTGCTCTGCACACGGGTTCCTGCAAATAGGGTTCCATTTTTACCGTGGGATGCCTAAGCAAGATTGTTAGGCAAACAGCTGCGAGGAGCTGGGAGCAGAATCCTTCCCAAGCAGTTAACGCTCAGTGCCCTTGCTTGGGAAGGGGTGGGCGAGCCCAGCTCCGTCCTGAAGAAAGGGAGAATCTGAGCAAATGCTGGCGAGGGAATTCCCTGTTTCAAGAAGCTTCTGTGGACTGAGGGTGAGGGAGAAAGGGGCAGAAGTGGGAAGTTCTCAGTTGGGGGGACTTGGACAGGCTCTGGCAAGGGGTGGCCGACCTGACGGGTTATCCCAAGGACATGGCTAGTGTCCAAAGCTGGTTAAGGAAGGCTGAGGCAGGACAGTCCGTCAAAGTCCCGCAGGGGCTGTTTTCACACTGATCCACCATGCGAGTTGCTGGCTTTGAGAGGATGTGTGAACCCCGCCATTCTGGTTTTGTAAAGCAAGTGGTCGCGGAATCAG
The DNA here is from genome assembly GCF_059951505.1 of Python bivittatus. Classification (NCBI taxonomy): domain Eukaryota; kingdom Metazoa; phylum Chordata; class Lepidosauria; order Squamata; family Pythonidae; genus Python; species Python bivittatus. The sequence goes on along the minus strand of NW_028277042.1, from coordinate 20,950,088 downwards.
AGAGGGTGCGGAGCCCAATCCGTGGCCGGAGCAGGGATCCCGGTGAAAGCCTCCGACAGATGGCTGGACAATCATCTGTCGACTCAGATCCCTCCTGTGCCCAACCCTCCCAGAGGATAGAAATTGATTCCTTCCCAGCCAATGGGGAGAGGAGGAGGAGGAGGAGAAGGAGACAACCATTGTTTAGTGTGATGTGTTTAAGTGAACAGAGGCTGGGCTCAAATTCCCTTGCTGCAAACTCCTGTACAGGTGCCCCTTGCCTGCAGGCATCGGTGTCTGGGCAAGGCACAAGGGCATCCTGAGGAGCTTATGGCACCTACGGTGTATCTCTGCAGCCCCGTGCACTAGAAAAAGCCCTATTGCAACTTCCCTCTGCCAGGGGCTCGTGCTCAGCCCAGACAAAGCCTACAGTTTAAAGGAACTTCTTCCTGCCAAGCCCATTTTTGTCCGTGTCTGTACTTTCCCTGATTTCAGTCTGAGCGCCAGCAGCCCGGTGGAAGATGCTGAGAGGCAGCTCCTAAATGCCCCTCCCACTCGCCAGCAGTGACTGGCATGATGAGCGTCTCAGCCGAGTGCGCCTGCCAGCTGCCCCTCCTCTCTTCCTGGTCCTGATGTGGGCAGCGAGGCAGATGCTCAAGGGGTTAATACGTGCTGCAGGGATGTCGAAATTAGGTGAAAAGTCAGAGAGGGAATGATCTCCTCTGGGTCATGGGACCTTTGCAAACCGGCTCCGCAAGGCCCGCGTTCCCTCTTTCGCCCTCTCGCTGGTGTCACTATCCTGCGTGTGTGTGTCATTCCCTCGCAAGCGCATGACATGCTACTGCCTGCCCAACACAGGGAAAACCCCTCCACGTGGCTTGGATGGCGTCACATGGCCCTGTGAGTCCGGAGGGAGCAGGAAGAGAAATTGCCAAATTCGCCACGGCAAACCTTTGGCTTGGTCGCCCTAACAGTCCCTCGTGGGCACCAGGTGGGGCAGAGAGGAGGCGCTGAGAGGCCAGAGCAGGAGGCCTCTGGGCATCTTCCGAGGTGACCTCGTCCTAGCTGCCTCTGTGCCCACCCAAGCTGGCTGGGAATTAGGGGGATTGGAGTCCCATCAAGAACACGAGGCTGGAGAAAGGCCAGTCTGCTTTGGCTTGAACGGTTTCTCCAAAGAGGAAGCTGCGCTGGAGAGCCTGCTGGGGCTGGAGGCCGGAGGCTGGGATCCTCTGCATTCCCCCCGGGCTCCACCCAGGGAGATTCCGCTCTGCAGAAGCTGGTCAAGGAGAGCTGGGACTTCTCCAGGAATCGCTGTACAGTCCCTGTACGGGGCCGATGAAAAGTGCGCCCAGCAGCCATTGGAGGCTGGCCTAGAGACGACCTTCAGAGACCGTGGGCTGGTCCAAAAGCCGTGGTTCCAACCCTCCTTCTGCTCCTGATCTTATCCAGAAGGTGCCTGGCAGCACCTTTTCCATTAACCAAAGCGTCTGCCTTTTAATCAGATTAGTTGATAGGAAAAGGTGCTACCCACTTCCTCCTGAGTTTTGGCCACCAATACACTAACACGGCTCTTCTTCAACGATCATAAACAGATCTTCCTTTATATTATCGTTCTTCAGAACGTACTGTATTCCTTTCTGTTTTTTTAAACCAAGTCCATGTTCATGAATGTGTTCTGAGCATAAACACATGCTCTGCACTTTGGTTTCTTATCCATTTTTCTTTTCTTGATGATAATGTATTAATTCGCCTTCCCTCATTAGAAAGAGGAGAAGGAAGAAGAAAGAAGAGAAGGAAGAAGAAAGAAGAGAAGGAAGACGAAAAGAAGGAGGAGGAGGAGGAGGAGGAGGAGAAGAAGAAGAAGAAGAAGAAGAAGAAGAAGAAGAAGAAGAAGAAGAAGAAGAAGAAGAAGAAGAAGAAGAAGAAGAAGAAGAAGAAGAAGAAGAAACAGCAACTAATGATAATTCAATCCTTGATCATTTATAAACTCTAAAATAAATTAGGAGATGATCCTGCTGCTTATTTGTCAGGTGAAGCTATAATTTATAGACATAATACAGAGAAACTCAGGCCTTCAGCTAATGCGGTGGCTCCAGAATTCTTTCCCGCAAGGGTTCTCCTGCCCTTCGATCTTTGCCCTGCATTTGCTCAGAAGATCCACCTTGCCCTGCCCTCGGGTGCCCTGGGGCACTTAGCACGTGGGGGTTTGCCCCAGGGGGCTGGGCTGGGTGGGTCACCCCCCCCTGTGTCCCTTTGAAAAGCAGCATTTCAACAGGCATAGAAACCTCTGGGCAATTGCTCAACATCTTGAACAGGGCTCATTTGCACAAACTCTGGTGGAGGATTCGTGCAAAGGTAGCTGGTCTGATTTTTCAGCAGCCGCCTCAACCCAGTCAGTGGGGGTCTGAGCCAGCAAGTGGGGAAAACCAAGCGGCATTACAAGGAAAAAGGAGCTGCTTGGCCATACGTGCCTTCATGATTTTTGCGGCTTGCTTGCATCTCTCTGGGCTGGAAGAAGGCATAGTCTCTCCGGAAGGACAGCCTTCGACCCCTTTGTTGGGGGTTCAAAGTGTGTGTAGGCCAGTGTTTGTCAACCTTGACAACTTTAAGATGGGTGGACTTCAATTCCCAGAATTCCCCAGCCAGGCTGGGGAATTCTGGGAATTGAAGTCCACCCATCTTAAAGTTGTCAAGGTTGACAAACACTGGTGTAGGGGAAGACTGACAAAAATCAGTTTAAAGATGGTCCTCCCGGGATTCTCATGCCACCCTTGGTCATAATGAAGTGTTCTGGTTTGTGGCTTCACGTATCGTGTGAAGCCAGCCAACTCTATTCTGCAAACGATGGTGCTAAAATAATATGGACTACTGCAATAGTCCTGGTGATATCTGGGTATGCTCCAAATTTGGCCTCACTACCCGGCAGGACAATCTGCAGGGTATCTCAAAAAGGTCAAGATGGTAGGATAGAAGCTCAGCCTGCTTTTATGTGCATCGTGCCTGAAATGCAGGTAAGAAGAGGCAGAGCTTTGATTGTGCTGTTACAGCTGCCATCTTGACTTTTTTGCCCATACCTGGCAGATTCCCCTGCTGGCTGGGGACGCAGTCTCACCATCTTGGGAGGGAGCCATGCTTTGTGCCCTGGTCAGTGGGTTTTCCTTTAAGGCATCACTAAATCATGGCTGGTTTTGTCCAGCTGTTTGCAAAATCAGGTCAAAGAAGACCAGGAATGTAAAGTGGGGGGGGGAGAAAGGAGTATTAGATTGGCCTTTGCAACTGTCCCAGGCAGTTCAAGGAAGGGAGGGAAGAAGGAAAAGCAAACTTACTTCCTTCCTTCCTTCCTTCCTTCCTTCCTTCCTTCCTTCCTTCCTTCCTTCCTTCCTTCTCCTCTCCTTTCTTTTTGCTTTGCTTTTGGTCTTCTGGAGGGGCCTGGGGGTTCTGGGTGTGCACGGGACCCTGGCCATTTCCTGCTGCCATTAATGAGGGAGGGAAGAGGAGGCCTGTTTGGGGCTGTCCTCAGGGTTTGGGGTGCGGTATAAGATGCTTGCCTTAGGCAGCAGAACATGGGGTGATGGGTTGGAATCTACTTTTAGGACTTTCCTCTTCTCTGGCTTTGCAATGCCTCTCGCCCCACCCCCATAGATCATATCTGTTTGATTGCAGGTTTTAGGACTTGAACGTCCACGCATCGAAAGTCTGATTGCAGGAATGGTTTCTCAAGTCTGAATTATGAATTCAGGAGCACACATCTTTGCTTCTCCAACTCCCACCAGCCTCTGTCCCCAAGAGGGTCTTCAGCCACCTGGAGGCCTTGTGGATGTGAAGCAGCGAGCAAAGCCCCCTTTCAGTGCCCAACTGAAGCAGGCGCAACGTGGAATGAAAGGGACGGCAGAGCACGGCAGCGAAAGGCGTCACCGCTTGAGCGGCACGTGTGGAAATCCAGCTGTGGGAGCACCACAACCCCAACCTGCATTCGCCCAACACACTCAGCCAAAACGAGGCTTGCTTGTTTGGGATTTGGGCAGAACCCGGCAAGTGGTGATTTATAAACCATGGTGAATAGTTTACTGTATTCATGACTCTCCCATCCAACTGTGGTTTATTCTGGAAGCTGTAGTTCAGCTATGTAGGGATTAGTATGGATCTGAATCCAGCTGGCTGGGGAAGCACAGCTTAAGGTAATCAAGAAACAAATAAATGTGTAAATAGCTCATTAGGAGCAGAAAGAGGAAAGAGAAACTTTTTCACAACTGTAACTCTCTGATGGGAGAAACTACACGACACCCATTTCTTTGGCTCACTTCTAACGGCACATAAGAATTTCACGTTCAGCTTACATAAGTGCGCGTCCCCTATTTCTGTCTTTACTCTTTTGATTATCATTTCCCCTGCTCTGCTTTTGAAATGGTTTGCTCCAAGCATCTTGTATGTTATATTCCGCTATTATATACATGATTCCCATTGAGTAAATAATTCCTGTTGTCCTTGGCATTAAAAGACAGGTGAGAAAGCAAGGACAAACATTTGCTAGATGTGGCTTTTTTTATGTACAGCCGGGAAGAGAGAACCGAAACCGAAAGGTCCTTTTTCTTCTCGAAGCCACACCGTCTTAGGGTGATCAGAGGTGGATGAAGTACGGTGCCCTTCCCAAAGCCGCTCAGTGACTCCAGCTTTCCAGCTGCTGCTTGGCACAGATCACGTGCCAGGCTGCCCCCCCTTCCCCCGGCTTCTTGCCAGGCTGGCGTCGGAGGAGGGAGAATGTTTGGGCTGGAATGGAAAGGGCTTTTTTAAAATGGGTGCTTGGCTGTCTGTCCCCCTAAATAGCTTGGCCAATTAGTAATGTCTCATTTACTAATCAAGGAATTAGCAATAAATGGATTTTATTTAATCTCGAGAGAGAGAGGAACTCCCTTCCCTCCTATCCATCATTAAGAGGTACTGAATGTGGCAGAAATTCAGTTTGTGAAGCTCTGCTCGTCAGCGGCTTGATTTACACAGTGAACTAAGCCATAACACAGTATCTTAGTTTAGAGCAGTGCTTCTCAACTTTGGCCACTTGAAGATGTGTGGACTTCAACTCCCAGAATTCCCCAGCCAGCAAGGCTGGCTGGGGAATTCTGGGAGTTGAAGTCCACACATCTTCAAGTGGCCAAGGTTGAGAAACACTGATTTAGAGTGTCATGGGAACCCAGCCAACGGTGGCTTCTTCAGCAAATTGTAGCTTAGTACATTAGGTGAACACAACCATTGCGTCTGTCTTCCAGAGATGGGAGAGACAAGCCACCCTGTGGAATTTAAACAGCCCTTAAAAAGTTGGCCATATCACTGGTTAACACTCAACAAGCCAGTATTTTACAACATTCATGTGATCTAGCATATGTTACAAACTCAGCTATATCATCAGTAGAGGAACAGGAGCTGTGTTTCTCTTGGAAAGAGTCTTGTAGTGCCTTTAAGTCTGGCCCACATGCTTTTCTGGGTCCCACTGACATAAACCATCTTTGCATGCCCCGTGATACAGACAATGGCCTTAGCATCACCGGCTTAGCTTAACTTGGGCAAAAAGCAATGAGCATACTGCATTTTCTTCTGCTAAACTCCCGTCTCCTGTTTGCTCCAGCCAGCAAACTGCATGTTTGCAGAATTTCAGGCACAGAACTGATCTCTGTAGGAATCTAAAACAAGTCTGTTTCTTGCTGTGAAACAAGGACCAGCAAATTTCACATATGTTTAAGCCGGATTGGAGTTAAAGCTGAACGAGCAATACAGCAAAGAGGGTTGAAAAATGAAAAGGCTCCGTGTTCTTTCAGTGGACCAACAGAGCGAAGTTCACATGGACTGCCATTACTTTGATCCACACAGCTGAGAAGGAGCATCTCATGGCGGAACTACACAGATGTTACCTCGCACAAGTTGATTGTGACACCTCTTTAAACAGGAAAGTCAGAAGCCCTTTTCTTAACAGTTCTATTCCCTCTTCTCCCCTTCTTGAATTTCAAAACCAGTATCCTGGTTAGTAGGGCAACGACTGGAAGGAGAGGCAGAGCAAGAGATGTTAAGGATTACTTGAGATGAGCTGAAAATCCAGCTTTCCCAAATTAAAAAGTAGCTAAGGGCACTCAATTCTCAACAGCACTTTTAAGCACACCCTTTGACGCTGATGTGTCTTCTTTGATGGCATATAAAGGCAGGGCGTAATTAAAATCCCTGGGGGTCCTGGAACCAACAGCTGACTATAATTCTTTGAGCAAAATCAGATGACCTGCAAAGGATCTAGCAACACTCAATTAAACAGGCATACGCAAGATTACATCCCCTTTGAAATTTATCACTTTGGAAGAGACTTTAACCTGCCCGTTGCCATTTTGAAAAACACAAATCTATCAAATATATTTCTAGACTTTCTCCAGTCTGATAGCCCCGATCTGGTATCCTAAGATAAAACAGGTCAAAGAAAGAAGATGTTTATCAAAATACTTTATTTTCAGCATAACCCCTCAAAAAAAGAAAACAAAAACAAAAAACTCCCTCCTTATTAGACATACATCCTGACGATATCTTTTGTTTTTCCTCTGTGTTTAAATCAACTAAAACAATCTTTTGGTTAAAATAAAAGACACATGGAATCTTCTGATCAAGGATCTCTATGCAGCTGGTTTTGTTCCTGGGGGGACAGAGTGGGCAGAGGAGAGAAGATGGAGGGAGGGGCTTCCGGCAGGTGATGGTGGTTTGGGGCTCTCTTCTTACACGTGTGTAGAAGTGCACTGCCGAGGACACCTGACACATAGCATGGCTAACTAGGGAATACAACTCATAGCTAGCAAAGAGGCGGGCAGGGCAGGGGAGGACAGGGCAGGGCAGGGCAGGGCAGGGCAGGGCAGGGCAGGGCAGGGCAGGGCGGAGGAGGCGCATTGGACAGGGCTGCAGTGAAGAGTCCGCTGTGCACGAGGAACAGGAAAGTGATCACGGTGACCGCTCGGGCCCCAGTGCCAGCAGCGCCTGGGTCAGAGAGGAAATCAGGGGACCACCTCTGACCCAGGGAGTGGGCAGGGGCGGGTTCCAGCTGACAAGAATTAACCTTTTCCAATTTGCTTTTTGTTTTTTTTTTAAAAGGACCACAGCCAAAATAAAACAGAACTGCAAAATCCGAAGTGGCTGCTTGTACGCTATTTATAAAAACCCAGGAGCAGTCTCTAATCTGGGCCGGACGGACTCTGACTATACTTTGCCAGGGATCTTGGCCCGCTTCCGGGCAATGGCGTCTTCCACGGCCTTCAGCTGCTTCAGGAGCTCCTCCCTTCGTGACAACGTGCTGGACTTGCCCGATTTGGCGGCTGCAGCCGGAGGGACGGGCTCAGCCGCTTTGCCCGGGACGCTTGTCACCTTGCTGGAACCCTTAGACTGAGGTGAGAGCGGGCGCTTCCTGCAACAGAGGAAATGCTGTGTTAGGGAGGGGAACAATTGATGGGGGGGCTAGAGGCATCATCGTTGTGCAGATCTGCAACAGCAAGAAGACTCTGCCAGGCCCGTGGCAGACCTCAGAACCACAGAATTGTAGAGTTTGAAGAGACTGCAGCGATCCTCTAGGCCAGCGTTTCTCAAACTTGGCAACTTGAAGATGTGTGGACTCCAACTCCCAGAATTCCCCAGCCAGCCAGGCTTAAAGGCAACATCTTAAAAGTTGCCAAGCTTGAGATAAACTGAGCTAGTTCAACCCTCTGCAGTATGCTGGGAAACCAATTAAACCATCCATGAGGTTTACATCTTAAGAAGATTTGAACTCACTCTCATGAGGCTAGGTTTTTTTCTGCTGAGCCAAAATAAAAAAGGAAGAAACACATTAAAAAAAAAATCTAGAGGTCTGAGATTGGAGCACAGTTCCCTTCCATTCATCTTGAAAAATAATGCAAAGTCTCCAGAGAAATTTTACAGAGAGTCCCTCATCCTGCTATTAGAAAACAATCTGGTTCAGAGAAACTTATGAGCTAAACTCTGACCATCTTTAAAAAAAACCGGACACAACCACACGTCTAAAACTGGTTGCCAAACTAGGAAGCACTGAGTCACCAGGGAAATCTGTACAGGGTTGCCACACGCTGCTTCAGACACAACTGGATCTTCAGTGGCTCCAGGATCTCCTGATGGGGGTCTTTCCCAGTTCTGCTCCCTGGGATGTATCTACAGGTAGTCCTCGTTTAGTGACCCCAATTGGGACTGGCAACTTGGTCATTAAGCAAAGCAGTCTCTGAGTGAAACCGCGACTGTGCTTACCATCTTCTTTCAGCTTTCCTTTGCTTTACAGACCTGCAAAGGTCATCAATGTGAGGACAGGTCGCAAAGTTACTTTTTCATCACTGTCACAATTGCAAACGGTCGCTAAATGAGGTAATCGCTAAACGAGGACTCCCTGTACTAGTAACTGAGTGGGGCTGCTGGCCTGAAATGGGAGGGCTCTCCTGACCCCGTGCTCTCAAGTTCCAAGCTGAGAGATCTGACCTTGTACCTCAGAGTGCCAGAGGCTGCCTTTCTTCTCCACATGCCAAGAACCAAAGCAGAAACCAAGTCAAGGAAAAGCGGCAGGAGATTTTGCCATCCTGATGGCAGGGACACTGTGCAGAGCTACTAAGTCAAACCCAGAGGAATGACAGCACCAGGAATCCGCAGCTCTGCAGTGGCTCCTGGATAAGTCCATGGCCAGCGGACATGGAAGCTAAGGTACTCGAAACAGGGATCTAACCTTGGATTTCGGGTGAGTGGTTGCAGGTTGATTAACTAATGGATACTACAGATAATTATGACTAAGGCAAGGGAATGTCACACATTCAGAAATTTTTGGACGTGACACACTGCCTTGCAATGGCTTAGCAAGAGGCAACTAAATCAATGACGCAATCAACAAATGACTAGGTTGGGGTCAGACACGCCACGGCTGTTTCAGGCTGCAGCTCCACCAAGCCTGCTCTACCTCTGCCAGCGAAATGGAGAGAATAACGGGAAGCAGGCCCTGATTCTGGCTTTTGGCGAAGGAGGAAAAAGACCATTTTCTTATTAGACTAATCTTGGTTGGTTTGGGCATCACACACAAGCTTCCTGGTGCCACAGAAATGAAGAAAAATTCAATTTGTTGGATATGAGGTGAAGGAGAGTGCACTCTGTTTAACTCCCCAAAAATCGCTGCCTCCTTTACATTTAAAAATCACGTTCCCTGATAGCCAGGAAGAGGAAACCTCTAGCAGTGCCCCGTATGAACACGCCCAAGCCCCCTGCCCTTTGGAGCTGCCTCAGGACCTCGAAGCACCCTGAAATGGGGCAAGGGCATCCTGGGTGATCCCCTGGCTTGTGCATCACCAGAAGTAAGGCCCAGCTAGGCTGCCAGGACTGGTTCCTTATGCCTGGACAGAGCACCAAGCCAAAAGCAGAGACGAACAGCTCCTCTTTGTGCCGCCGGGGGGGAGAAGGGTTCCTTCGCCCTGATTTGCTAGGCAAGGGAAGGCCGCGAGGCGCCCTGTCTGCCAAGCTGAGGCTGGGGACGGGTCTCCTTGCTGGGAAGGACTGCGCCAGGCAGCCTTGGCAGAGCCTGCAGGGCAACCAGGCAAAGCGAGCTGAGAAGGCGGAGCAGAACTCACTTGTCAGCCTGTGCTGGGGTGGGCTTTGGATTTGGGCCCCGCTGACGGTCCTGTTTAGGAGAGGAGAGCCTTCCTGCGGGTTTCCTGTCGCGAGTCCCTGGGGAGGAAAGAAAAATGAGTCAAGGGATGTGGATTTGTTTAAAAGTGTGTCAGGAGCTGATGTCATCCCTTGAGGTAGGCCAGGCTAGGAAAGCAAAACCACGCAGGCTAATACGGCTTTTATTATAAGGTGATACTGTAGTCCCAGAGTCTTGCCAGTCTGAAAGTGCTTCCCCCGCCTTTATCTGCGTGTGAATTAGGGAGGGTCTTGCCTGAGATGCATCCTCAGATTACAGCCCTGGCCCAGACTCAGGCTTCTTTTATCTGACTGTTGCCTCGGTCATGGCTCTTCCTCCTGCTCCTCCAGGTCATTCCTCTGCCTGGAGAGGAACTGGCTGAGGGGTAGGAATATTTACAAAAGCAGACTGGGCAGTTGGCCCTTGGGCTCAGGCGAGCTGTTTAAAGGTATCAGTGGGAAAGCAAGAGGGAATGGGGAGGCCCCCTGTTCCCAAAGGAAGCCCAGGAAGGGACCAAGTCCAGGCTAATAATAGAGGCTAGGGTTACAAGTCATCGCTTGCAGTGTCTTAAATCCTGGCAACACTTCATCTACATTCTTAGTCATCTTTACAACAACTCTGTAAGGTAGGCCAACAATCCTATCTCACAGTGCAGGAGGAAGGCCGAAACTGAGAGAGAGAGAGAGAGAACATGAACCCAGAGTTCAAGGCAGGGCTGTGATGCGGACTGGGGATTTTCCCGTTGCTACTCTTTTAACAACGCCAGCTCCGATTTACACAATACATGTTTCAGGTGGCCAGATCAGCAACAGGAATGTGGCACCGTTCTTGGCACAAAAGGAAAGCCGTCACTTTAGCAACAGGGCTTGGGGCCAAGCTGGTGCCTGAGGTTGCATGAGCAAGTGCGGGTGCCGAGTAGTGCCAGGCAGGCCAGCTGATCTTCTAACCCAAGGGCAGGAAGCATCAGGAGATCTGTAGCTAAGCCGATCTGGGCCGAGCCCCGCCTGTTTTCTTGAATTAAAAAAAAGCTTAACTAAAGAGCAAACCAACCGACCACGCAGCGTGGCGGTCTCAAGACGAAGATGCACCAACCCTCCCGCTAGTAGAGTGAATTACGCAGCCCCACCCCGCCAAGATACTCTCTTGCTACACCCGTTTGCAAGAGGGTGGCTGAGACAAAGGGCCTAGCACCTCCCTTACACGCACTTGGCTCCCTGAACTCGGGTTCAGGGCACAGCTAGAAGGGCAGCTGAGAGCAAACAGGCTGCTCTCAAGCGCTGCCTGGAAGGAGGGGTCGCTTTGTCCTAAGACCTGCAGCCCCGGCTCCTCACCTGGAGACAGGTTGATCCTCTTGGCCGGGGGAGAAGCCTGCCTGTCTTTGTCGGAGGGCTCGTACCTCTTCCGGCTGCTGTTCTTGTCAGCTGCCTAAAAGCAGAAGAGAAGGGATCATGGTCAGCTCACGCCCCAAGGAGCTGGGGAAACGGAGGGTTGCCTGCCTGTTGGGGCACTCTAGAGAGGCACCTGCTGTGGCAAGGCACTCCCTCTGCTCTGGAGGGGCACGCGCAGGCGCGCTGCTGCCTCTCCGCAAGAGCTCCATTACGCTTCGAGGGCCTGCAGTGGAGGCTGGCCCAAGAGGTGGCTGCCCAGGGCCTCCGAGAGCGGAAGAGGCCCTGAAGGAAGAGCACAGCTCCTTGCCCTGCCCTGCCCTCTTGACATGCTCCTGCTGCTCTTCTTCCCAGCAGCCCATCTTGGGGCAGTGAGAGTAGGAGGCAGACCCCGGGGCAGGGCTGCTCTCCAGGGGGAGCGCTTGCCAGCCCGCAGGAAACGATGGCAGCCCCCCTTGTGTGCCTCAATGCCCCCTGCCCCAAAGAGCCCTTTTCCTGAGGGTCCTGGAAAGGCACGGAGGCCGGCAGCCGTCAATTCTACCTTGTGGTGGTGAACTTAGTGGACGCCTCTCAAGAAAGGAGGCTGCTTTTTGTGTACAATCCCATCGTATTGGGAGACCCCCTGGAGCTGGCAGGATGGGGGGGAGCAATCTCTCTCTTCCAGACCCCCGGGGGCTGGTGTGGGTCAGAGTTCCCTCCTCCCCCTTGGCCTGAGCTACCTTCTGGCCTTGCCCACCTCTGGGCAGAGGGTGAGCCCTTAGGGAGCCCCAAGAGGCTCCCGGGCAGGTCCCTGCTCAGAGGACATTCCAGCCCCAGCTTCCTTTCCTCAGGCTAGCAATTCCCAGGGACACTGCCCCCCCCGCCCCCCAGTCAGCTGAAAGAGGAGGAGGGCACTAGCTGGGGGCACTTTCAGAAGGGCCTTACCTTGTTTAATAGGGTGAGCTTGATTTCCTTATGGGCACTAAAGCCAGTGGGCTGGGTCTGGGGGGGCAGGTGAGGGGCAGGAGGCTGCTGAGACTTGCCCCCCTGGACAGGCTTGGCAGCTTTGGCGGGCTGTGCTGGGACTTCTCGCTTCCGTTTCTCCTCCTTCATGCCACTGTCCTTCTTGGCCTTTCCTGTGACAAATGCACAGCAACTCAGAGCAAGCAAACAGGTAGGTCCCCCCCCCGCCCGGCTCATGGCCTCTTGGAGGGCCTTGGGGTGCCTCCTCTAAGTCACGACCAAGAGAGATGTCTTTGCTTCGGCTTTAAGCTGTCCCTCCCCAGCTCAGAGGAGCCGCCCTGGCGTACTCAAAAGGCCTGGTGCTTTTGGGGAGAGCCAATAAAGGCCGTTCAGATTCGGGACTAGTGCCCTTATCTTTTCTTTCCTATAAAAGTTAACCTGGCATTTTTAATTGGGGGAGGTGGTGGGGGGATAAAAATCTGCATTAGGTTTTATTCCTGATCTTTCATTTTGTTTGAACTGGGGAACCGATCTGCATTGTAGCAGGAGTTCCTCAGAACTTTCTCCCCCAAAGGCCTCAGTCACCCTTCCTACCCCGCCTTGAGGCAACCGATTGCTCAGGGCTGGGCCCTCTACCTTTGCAGGGGAAAGGAAGACGTGTTTCAGAATATGATGGGTGACTCCTGGTTCTGGGCATGGTGCAACACGATCAAGACCAAGCACATGGCAAAGCCTCCTTAGAATGAGGAAGTCATCCACGGAGCCAAATCTCCGGCTGCCAGCTGGTTTTGCAAATAAAGGGGGAGTAGGCCCATGCAAGAAACGGGGGCTGAGGGCTGCACAGGGAGGGACACAGAGATGCCGCACCTCTTTCTTTCTTCTGCTGGGCTGGGGTCAGGGACCGGGAGCTAGCCGAAGAAACCGGGCTGGCCAGATCTGCGTACATGTCTTCCGAGTCAGCACTGCGGACGGAGCTGCTGCTGGAGGAGGCACTGGAGGCGGATGAGACGCTGCTCACGCTCAGAGACCTGACCGGCAGCGAGAAGGAGGAGAGGGCAACGACCGTTAGATCCAGGAGGAACGGCTGAACCGGCAGCGCAGCAGAGCTCGCTTCCTCCTTTCAGCGCAAGGATGGGTCTCTGCTCACCCCGTTAGTCTGTCACAAGCCCCAAGCACGCTGCGGGGAAGGGAAGGCCTGACCCTGACCCTGACCCTGGCCAGGCAGAGAAACTGAGCTGGAAACTTCCTGTGCTTCCATCACACCAGCCAAGCTGATGCTGGGACAAAGGAGGAAGACCCCTGCAGGCAAACAGTAGGGCTTGCTTTCCTTGGAACCCCCAAGACGACTCGTTAAAAGCCTTCCCTCAACAGCTATAGTAATTTAAAGAGTGCACTGAAGAGCAGAAGATGTCAAGATGGACACTCAGATACATTTAATGAGAAATGTATTTAAAATATCTAACTATCTCGATCTATCGATCTATCTATCATCCATCCATCCATCCATCCATCCATCCATCCATCCATCCATCCTCCCTCTATCTATCATATCTATCTATCAAGGGCAGGTTTGCTGGATGCTCAAAACCAAGAGGTGAAAACTTTTCAGAGGCTGACTTCACACAACATGCTAAATCACAAATGAACCAGCCCCGTTTTAATCCATTCTAGCCTGCTGTGAGAACCCAGGTGGAGAAAAAGGCACCTGAGTGCGAAACACTTCCTCTCCTTCAAGTTATTCGAAGGGTCACCAAGGTGGCCTCCAAACGCCCAAGCTGCTTCCAGCCAACAGGCTGGTGTTTCAAAGAGCAAAAGCCACTGGCTGGAGCTTCCTGACTTGCAGAGGGGAAAAAAGTCTCTTACCTGGACTTTCTGGACCCAGATGGGGACGGGGAAAGAGAGGCCGAGGAGGACCGGGAATGAGACCGGGAGAGGGACCGAGACAAGGATCTTGAACGGGAGCTGGAACCGCTGTAGCTGCTGCCGCTGCCACTCACGCTGCAACTAATGGCCCGCCTGCAGCCAAAAGAACCCCAGTTAGGCTCCCTTTGGTGGCCAGAAGGAGACCCTTTTCCAGTCCTTTCAGGAAGGGCTAATGGACAGCATTCAGGGATGTTTGGGTAACTGATCAGCCCAGGAATCTGAAACACTGAGAAGCTTTTTCAATGCAAATTTAAGTTTTCTTCCCATTCTTAAAAACCATCTTTCACTAATCCCACCACTTAATAGGAAGGAGGCATTTGGAGCATCAAAGAGCAAATGAGAAAAGGCCTGAAGAACTCCTACAGAAGGCAGTGGGGAAAACCAGCCTCCAGGTCTGCTGGAGGGTCTTCAATGGGATTATTTATTTAAAACACATTTACTTCCCATCACCCAATTCTCAAAGCCACAAAGCTTGTCCTCATTTGTCTTTGGTGGGAGGGAAATTCCCAGAGGCGGAGGGCAGAATACAACAATGAGGTTTGGCTAACCCTGTAGGTCCAACTGTGCCAGGATCAAGTCAATGTTGCTTCTGAGACCTCCTCTATGACCTTGAGGTCCAAGTCTCATGCGTTTCCAGAAAAGTCTGGCAAAACACAGAGGGTGGCAGGTCTTGCCGTGAAGCAACCGCTTGAGCTTTGTCCTTCCAGCAAAGCCCATGAGGGACCCCTCCCTGTGCCTTCAGAGCTTGCCTGCTGGGACTCCACCCCAGGACGCTCCCTCCTACCTCCTGGGAGGCGTCCTCGTTTGCCGCTCCTTCCGTCTGGCCTCCCTGTTGTCCCCTGGCTTGGCTGGCTCTGGGGCAGAGGGGGCAACTTTTGCCACTGGTGGAGGTGCTGGTGGGGCAGGGAGTTTCTTCACAAGCTTTTCGCTGTAGAAGGACAACAGATAAGAGAAAGCCAGTGAGAAAAGCCAAGATTTTGTGATCCAGGTTAAAATAAGATGTGTTGTTATCTCTGGTAACCCTTAATGGACTTTTGCTGATATCAGGACTGAAATAATGAGGCTTTAAAGATTTGTTTATAGATAAGAGATGGGATATGGGAAGAAGACATCATTTGTTGTATTTAAAGAGAAGGTGATAAGTTACTAAAATTGTTTGTACTTGTAATGAAGGAGGAAGTATTTCTTTATATATTTCTTTTCTTCTTCTTTGCTATATTCTAATTTTTTCTTTTCTATTTTTTCTTCTCTGCACCTTCTATTTTTTCCTTTTATTATTTTAATTTTTAAAATTTGTATTAGTTTTATTGTTGCAATTGTAATTTTTAATAATATAATATATATATATATAAAATATTATATATATATATAAAATATATTACACACACACATATATAAAATATTATATATATATATTATATATATAAAATATTATATTACATATATATATAAAATATATTATATATATAATATTATATTACATATATATATATATATATATATATATAATATTATATTATATATATAAAAATATATTACATATATATATATATAATATTACATATATATATACACACACACACACAAATATTAATATATATATATTAAAAAAAGGAAAGCTAAGACTTTGGAAAATCCTGGTCTCAGCTTTGGCTTCCAGGAAGACTTGAGTCTTCACAAAGCTTTTTTTGGGTCATCCTTCTGGCCAACCGAAAATGTTTGGAGTTTCCACCAGAGCTTCTCTGAGGCTTTCAAGTGAGCCTCCAGAGGCAACCAGGATGAGTTTGTTCCTCCACTTCCACTACTTTCCACCATCGAAAGGTCTTCTAGTTTCTTAACACAACCTTGGCCTCCTTGCTGCTACTCATGCCTTGAATGACATTCCAGAATGTCTTTGTCATAAACTTTTATCTTCCATGCCTTCTAATCCCACACCTAATTGGAACTGAGCCTAAGTGCTTGGATGCATTGAAACACCTATTCAATAGTTGTATCAAAATCCAATCTGCATATAATAGATTATCAGGAAGCTTTTAGCTCCAGACTCCTTTAAAAACAACAAATATTGTTACTGATGGTGACATCCTTTGCTAAGACTTCTTTAACAATACAAAGGTGCACATATGTTTATGAGAAAGGGAGATGATGTCCATTTTAAAATCAGTACTGAAGTATACTCATGGTGTTTGCTTCAATTTATGCCTGGGATCCACAATATCACAGGGCTGTTGTGTGCTACTGTGATCTAAAGGAAGGTCTTTTGACCTGACTGTAAATAAGACAAATACACTGTGAAGGGCCCTGAACCTTTATTTTAGGAAACCCTAACAAGAAAAATTGCCTCTTGAAACTGCCAAATACATGTTAGGTGGCATCCAGAAAGTTGGAAGAAAGAAAATATTGATGAGGGTGGTGGCTAAAATGCTAGACATTGGTCACAGTCAACCAGATTCAAATTCCTGCTTAGCCAAAAAGCTCATCTTGGACCAAGAACTCTGATCTCAGCTTCACCTTCTTATTCTCTGGATAAGAAAAAAGGAGAGAAGCTCCTGGGAGAAAGAAGTTACTGATGTTGCATAAGTACAAGAACAGAAGAACTATGCTGGATCATGCTAAGACTTAGTCCAATATTCTGCTGGAGCCAAGGAGGCCCCCCCTCTTCCAGAGGAAAATACAAATGCGATGTAAAGGCATAGCCCTGCCTTGTTCCTGAAACTGGCACTGGAGGGCACACTGCTGGATCATTTTGGCTGGCCTGTTCTGCCCATTTCTAAGCTCCAAAATAACGTTCCTGATACGTGTTGGCCACAATTATACTCAGGAGTCTGAGTGATTTGTGCAAATTCTGCCTGCTTTATTTTCAGTTCCCTCTCTAACAGTCTGAACATCTGTCTTCACCACCACTCCCAACAAAAGCCACATACTAGATTGACTCATCGGTTCATCCATTACACTCTCAACATCAGCAAAAGGATCATCAGTTCGATTTAATCTCAGTTGTCCATTCAAGAAATTGAGACGTTTTGAATTGAATAGATTGGGCTGAACTTTTAAAAAAAGGGCTTTTGTGGATCCGCAACAGCTCTTCACAATTGTCAAATTGCTTCCAAAGCATCCAAATTGATGATTTAAAGCTTCAGTCTTGCTGGGAGCTTGGATGGCCTTTAAATTTAATCTCTAAACTGAGGCTGCACCCAGACCCAGCCACTGGTCCGGGTGCCAGTGAACACCAGCCTTCTCCTAGTAAGTTATTTGAGAATACCAGGACATGCGATCAACCATTTTATAGCTAGTGACAACCGTCCACAACAGCTTTGGGGAAAGAAGCAAGCAAAGCCCCAGAACCTGGCTCTTCCCCCAGGCAGTGCGGGCCAGCTGAGGGGGACTCCCTTGTGATCATTTTGTTATGTGCTGGTTGCCGTTTTGTATTTGGTATTTGTATATTTTATTGTTTATGATATTGTGGGCTTTCTTCCTCTTTTGATTTACTGTTTGTTTCTATGCTGTACGCTGCCCAGAGTCACGCCGGTTGAGCTGGGCGGCCTTAGAAAGCTTATAAACAAACAGACAAATCTAAGCAGCTAATCCATGCACGTGAGCAGAGAGAGTTGCTGTGGATGCAACTGGGACAGAAAGAGCTCTCCTTGCCACAGTTTGGCCTACAGCAAGATGAGGGGAGTGCACAGAGTTTCCCTCCTGGTCCAGCAGTCGGCCCAACAAACCTCACAGACAAAGGCATTAGAGTTCGGCTGCAGAGTAAGAACCGTGGAGGAAGTTGGGTCCAGCCCCCTGCTCTCTACGGAAATTCAAAATGAAGCGTCCCTGACGGAAGGCTGCTGGGCCCCTGCTCGAAGGCCGCCAGTAAAAGGGGAGCCCCACTTCTCTGGGTCACTGGCTTTACTGTGGAACCGCTCTTCCCTAACATTCACCGGAATTTGCCTTCCTGCAGCTGAAATCCATTATTCTGTGTTTTGCCCTCGAGAATGATGGAGAAATCATCCTGATCGTCCTCAGTTTGGTACCCTTGGAGTACGTGAAGAATGCCAGGCCCTGAGGAGGCCGTCTTCTTACCCCTTTCCAGCCAGAGTTGCAGGTTCCCCTTTAGGTTTGGGAGGAGGCTTGTGTGGAGATGGTGTGGGCGAAGGAGACGGCGAAGAGGAGAAGGACTGCGACCTGCAAAGACAGCACCCAACAAATGGTTAGAAGAACATCTTGTTATCCACAGAAGGCTCTCCGACTGCGAGTGCTCCTAGGACTGGGGGCTGAGCTGTCTTAGAAAAGTTGGCCAATTAAATCAACGGCAGAAAAGAGCGGTCAATAGGTTGGATACTTAACGCGCTTTACAACATGTAAGTCAAGGAACGGTTATGAGACAGTGAAAACATTTTGCAGAAACGAACTAGAATTGAATGTTAGGTAAGGTGAATTCACGGCTTACTGAGGATTCTCTGGCTTCGGGGAAGAGGAGGAGAGCTTCCATTATTACCTCATCACAAAGATCAAAGCAGAAATAAAGCACGTTAACGGCAAATGCCCATTCTGAAGGCAGGTAAATCAAGGAAGCAACAGGTCCATCTCAAAGGATCATGACGACTACAGCTTGTGGAATATGGGGGTTTGGGGCTACGATTAAACAGATGGGCCATGGATCAGTCTGCCAAGGCTTGGTGCTTCTGTTACAGAGCACCTCACCGAAAGCCTGTCTGGAGGACCTGTCGGCTGTGGTAAAAGCTCTACTGCTGGAAAGAGAAGCCAGGATTTCATTCAAGTCCCCTCACCCAGATTCCCCAGTTCTACAGTTAACGCTGCAAGAGCAAGCTGACGAGGTGCCTGGGATTGCTCAGTGAACGGTGCTTTCCTTTTAAAATAATCAGCAAACTGATTATCCAAATAATTTGGAGGCTGCCTGTGGATGGACACACACCAGAGTGCTTCCACGCTCTGCTTAAGCGTGCTCGTGATATGTGACAAACCCCACTTGGGAGAAAAGTAATGAGCACCCGCTCTGTGCTTCCCAAGGATCATGTGTGCATATGAGAGCGCACATCAAGGTATCAGCCCTCGAAGGGCAGACAGGAAGTTATCAAGTGTGTGGGCGGCATATCCCAGAAGAGGTGAAACTAAGGAACACACCTTGACAGCTTCCAGTAATCAGGGGTGGTGCTGCCTCTTGGGTGTCTGCCCCACAAGCCCTCCTGTCTTACCACTGCTGCAGATGGCCCCTTCAGTCTTTGCCAGTAAGTGGTATATACAGTAGGAAAAGAATAGGGATCCCGGAAAGAGGATCAATTAAGCAAAGCAGATATTCGGCCTGCATTTCTACACAAGGCAGAGTTTGGAACAGGAAAAGCGAAGGTGTCACGTTAGCTTAAGGATGGTTGTGCCCTGCCCTGTTCAGGACTCAGAATGTGGGATGCAGGTGGGGGTTCCCCCATTCTTGGTAGGAGCAAGGCAAAGCGGAGCTTGGAGCAAAGGCGGTCTCGCAAACAAGTTCACCTTTGCAGTTGCTAAAGAAAAGTCCCATAGAAAAGGAGGAGGAGCTCGACTGGGGTGGGGGGAACTGACAGCCGAAAGCATCACAGGATTTGACGGCAGTCATGAGACTCCATAAACAATCTTTGCCATTCACTTTGCTACGATTCAGCGAGTCACTCTAGATATTTTACGCAGGTCACAGGTTTGTCACTGTTTGTTTACTCAACTTCCGTGTTTTGCCGCTTTGCTAGGATAAGAAATGTTCGCTGGGCTAAACCTGGGTATTTCATCACCTTTTATCACCTTCAGTCGCAGCTGCAAATCCAAACATGCAAAGCTGACTGGCACTGTGCCTGCTCGGAAATTTCCTCAATTTCCAATCTATAAAGCCCTGAAATTTGCTGCTACGTATAAGCAAGAGTCATCCTCACGAACACACACTTGTCTGTATGAAGTGGCCAGGAGCTCAAGGCTTTGACAAGAGACCTAAACATCCTACAAAAACTACAGCAGGACTCAATGTCTGGCCCCTTCAGATATCCCTGGTCAGATCTAGACAATTAAGTTTTTTTTCTCTACCATGTTCTATCTATGAATCCTTTGTTCAGCATGTAATTCGAGGACTTCATGGCTACAATAATGTGGTAGTGACACTGGGCTTAGATGTGGGGGACAGTTTGGTATTTACTACTGTTAGTCATAGTGGTCTGAATGACTGTCTAAGGGGGACCTCCTAGTGCACAGAGAGGACCAGCTGCTGCGAATCGCAGTGGGATCAACACCTTTAAGTTCTCTGCTTGAGAACTTCCGAGGACAATCTGCCCTTAGGTCACCATGGAAGCAAGAGGCCAGATCTTTCTGTGCGATTCAACATATCCACCATGGTTTTCTTATTAGTGGAGCAGGTTGGCTCTCCTTAGACATCCTTAGGCACAGAAAAGAGAAGCCACTGATGACACAAGCTGGTGAAACATCTCCCTTTTGTTAAAAGCAATGGACTAGGCCTAAGTGCAATTACACTGAAATGTTTTGTGAGCAAGGCCACAAGAATGGCGCTGCCTCCTTTGACTATTCTTTGCTCATCTGCTTAGATGGGCAAGGCAGAAAGGGTGATGGGAAAGGATCAAGCTAAGCCGAAGTCCGAGCAAGTTCAGACCAAGGTCACCAGAAAAGCCCATTCCAAAGGGAAGACCCCAACCCATTCCTGCTTTTCAACCCATTAGCCTGAAACAAAGTCTAGAACAGCTCTCCCCACGGTTCTGCTGGAACACAACCCCAACCCCTTCTCTTCCAAGCCAGCACCGGTTAAAAGTCAAGCTGGCCAGGGCTGAGGGAGGAATAGTGCAGCACATCAAGAGCACACCATATGGGAGAAAGCTAATAGGAGGACCAGCCACAGTCGTGTTTTGCTTCAGGAAAGCTTGCTACGGCAACTGGTGAGTTGGGAGAAATCATACCTGGATCGACTGCCCGAGAAGGAGCTGTGCCTGGAAGAGCGACTGGAATAGGAGCTGTAGGAGGAAGATCTGGAACGTGACCGTGAAGAACCAGATCCAGAATAGGAGGAGGAGCGGGAGGATGACCTGAAAGGAAAAAAGGAAGAGGGAAGGAATTCAGCAACCAGAACATCTCCCACAGGCATTCTGGTTTCCTATTCTTGTTTTAAGAACATTCAAGGCCCATATCATCTTCTCTATACTCCTGAGATTATTTTCAGTTCGTACCAGACCTAGGAATCTGTCCTGCTGTACTGTGATGCATCCTTAAAACTATCTTTCTGGGGACACTAGCTATTCCCCAGCACCGTCCCTTTGCAGAATGGGAGAGCAACCCTTCCCAAAGCTCTTGGTTGCATCCTTGTTTACACAATAAACAACTTTTCCCTTGGCTGGTCCCCAAGATCCTTTTGTGCGACCTTTAGCTGACACGCTCTTCTTCCAGAACTACCTCTTCTATAAAATCCCAGCGATTGTCTTCGTAGGATGCAAACTAGAAGAAGTACCCCGGGGGCCTCCAGTTTTATACCTGGAAGAACCCGAGCCAGAAGCTGATGAAGCAGAGGTTTTCCGGCGCCTCCGAGCATGACTGGGTGAAGCGGACATGCCATGCTTTTTTTTGGGAGATTTTGATCGGCGCCAAGGATCCTTCCATTCATCTGCTCTCTTGGACTGAGAAGGAGTGGTCGTAGTTGCCTCCTTCTCTTTCTTTGATGGCTCAGGCTGACGGCTGGAAGATGGATCAAAAAGGTCATGAGTGGGGAGGCAGCTTGAGCTGGGTCTCCCAGGGGCCTAACTGCCTCTTCTCCGATTCCTTGAGGTGCAGAAGAATTCAAAAAAGGAGTTAAGGCTTGAAAGCGTTAACAATGGGCTGGGCTGTTTATTTTTTTACACGGGGCGTTTCCAAAAATAATTCAGTGTCTTATCAGGAAAAAAAAAAGTCTAACACACAGTGTATAAAAATAGTAACCATGAAACTTCAACACAGCAAATATAAAAACAAATAAAAAGCAACAATTCCTTGAAAACAGAATTAAACATTAAAAACTGCTGAAATAGAAACCAGGTTAGCAGGTATCATAAAGAAAGAGGGAGATGAGATCATGTGTAATTCCACAGAAGCTAGAAGCTTGAAGTTAGACACCATCACCCTGACTTTTATGGCTGCCCATAAAACAGGCAGGAGGGAGAAAGGGTTGATGCGTGAGCAGGTGACCAATCTTTTATCAACTTTCTGCCACTTGATGCCCCTGCCTCCCCACCACAGATGGAGGGGGCTAGAGTTACCTAAATCACAGAGGATCAGACTGCAACTCTACCATTTGAGGTAAGTTCTCCCATTAATGGCCCAGGCGTGCAAACTGCCCCATGGCTGGAAAAAACAAAAACAGAGGGGGGTCCCAGCTGCCCCTTCCAAAGACGGCCACGGCACGCAGTGGGCTGGCTGCAATGGCTGGAGATCCTTGGGAGCAGGGGCAGGGAAGGGAGAGGTAGGCGCTCCAGTGTTACTTCTCACAGGTGTAGGAAAAGCAACCCATCTGAGGCTTTCTTTCTTCCCAGTTCCTTAATATCCTCAGGCACTCTGTGGTTCCCTTTGGAGCGCCAATCTTTTGGCCCTGGGCTACGCATGTTGCAAGGAGATGTGGCCGACCAAATACCTGGAAAGTGCAACACTCTGAAAGGGCTCAGCAGGTGAAGAAGGCAGCACAGGAACTCTACAGAGAAAGACAGGCATGTCCTGCTCCCCAGGATCCTTTTTTAAAAAATTACTCTAGCTAACCTGAGGGCAAACCACAGAGGACAATGCTTTATTGTTTAATTAATTCTTTAAAAACTCCTTTTATGCCTTTGCTTTCACTAGAAGAAAAAGAATGTTATCAACAGTAAGACCAGATGCGAAAGAAGAGAGAATTTTACCAATAAGAAATAACTTCTGTAAATGGAGAACGAAGGGGAAACCCAACATCGTTTTTGCTTCTGGCCAGGTTATTCCCTGACTTTGCCTACTGGAGGCACAAAACCCCAAGGAAGGAGAAAGGGGGCATCAGGGTCAGGCAAAGTGATCAAGAGGCTTTGTCACAGCCTTCAGGCCAAACTTCTGCTCATGTCTCAGTATCCTAACTGAATAATGGATGGCAATGTTTAGAGAACAGCCTCTACCAGTGTAAGGAATTTTTGGAATTTTTCTGCCCCGGCATTTCCACTGAAATCCAAGTCTGGATTTGAGACTGTGGTCTTAGAATTGGCATTGTACGAGCCCCAACTCATGAGCTTCTAGCCATCGATCTAGGTCTCATTTAAAGCAAGTTTTTACAGAAATTTGGAAAGCTGCAGGGAGGTCCAATGAGCTCTTACAGGTATTTCTTTTTTTTTTAGTCACATTCCTTATTTTCATGACCTCGCAACTATCTTTTGACATTCTCCTGCAGAGATTCTTCAGATTCTAGCCAAAGATTCTTCACATGCTAGCAGAAATGAATGCATATCTACCCGTGGGCGTTCTTTAGCTTCACCCCTAATCTCAGTTAGCTGGCTGTTCAAGGTAAGAAATAGGTGAGAACAGACACATTCTTCAACCCCCGGTCCCAGCCATGCTTTTTCAGCAAGGAAGTGCTGCTGAAAGAGTGAAGACTGTGCTTTCCAATAATCACCTGCCAAGGAAATCTGCCACGAACAAATCCTGTTTTTATTTGTTTTGCTCAGACAGGCTCTTTCAGTTCAGAAGGGAACCAAGAAAAGATGCGTGGAGCTATGCCAGGGCAATTGATTAAGGGGGGGAAAATTCCCTCTCAATGCAAATGACCAAGCGATCCCTTTGTTCAGCCTGGAAAATGTTATTTCACGCAGAGAAAGTTACTTTCCCCATCCTTCCCCTTCCTCTTTGTATCACATAAGCAAACCCTTTTGCTCGTGGCCTAATCTTATCAGGCATGAAGGCTGAATGACGGCATTTCAATGCAGGAGTACTGAGATAACACGAACCTTTCAAAGGTAGAAAGACTGCCTAGAAAGGAAGTTGAAAAAAAAAAAAGAATTAAGCAAGGTGACACAGTGACATCACTGTAAATTTCCCAGGATTGATGACAGGAAATGGAGAGGTCTGGAAATGGTTGCTCAATAGATACCTAATTTAAAAGTTTGAATTCAATCTGCACACACTTTAAAAATGTGCCCTTTAAAAATATCATGAACAACCTTTAAAGCAGATGTTTAAAGATGCAGAAAGTTGTACCAGCCCAGCGAGGGAAAAATCCAAGGTAGCAACAATTTAGCCCTCTTACTGGGAGCAAATAAAACAAAGTAAAAAAAAACAAAGCAGATAAACTCATGAGGTAGCTTTCAGGTTCAAGAACTCTTCCCCAGACCAGAACGTTGGATGGCTATTGATTTCCAAAAAGGAAGATTATCCTGACTATTCTTGGTCCGATATGTTTTGAGGCAACCGGAGACATTTTGCACATGTCGCAAATGAACTTATTGGCTTACGAAGAGATTCCTGAATCGCTAATATGGGAAGGAATCCCATATTGCAGAAAGAGCCTCTATCCCCTGTTTTTCAGTGTCTCTCGTCATCTGCTCATCTCTGTCAGTTCAATGATTGATAGATATATGAGAGAGATAGAACCCTGACTAACATTTAACCAGCAGAAGGAAATTTAGCCTACATTATAGTGGCTTTAAAGTTGTTTCAATAAAGGCATAAAATTATTAGTGCTTTTAAGCATTTCCTTTATGAAACATAATCAGTATGAATAGAACATTATTATTATTATTAATAAAGGCTGGAGCTGTAAAGAGCTATTTTGGTGATGTGTCCAACAAATCAGAAATACATACTGATTTTTCTTAGGAAAAACTGCAGTTTCCTACGCTTTATTTCAAACAATTTGGGGGAAGGGGTTGCTTTTCTTTTAAAAACGTTTTAGTCTACATTAGAATAGGATAAATTCATTTTTTAAAAAATACACCAATATGTGCTTTAACATTTTTTTCCTTAAGGTTTTACTACTATTGAACCACCATACATTGCTTCAGATATATCTATGGAATGACGGTTGATTTGAAGTTGTTTTCTAACTATAATAATTGGCTTTCAAGAACATCATTGTGCTTTTTATCTTTGTCCCTTAAAGCCAGCTTGGGAAAGCTGCTTTACACAGGAGTCAACAAGGTTACTAAAGCCCGACCTCTGTGCGTACGGCATGAACAAGCATAGGTTTGCTGGTCTGTATCTTTCAACCCTTCATGTCCAAGCTATCAAGTTTTGGCCCTTCTGGGTGAGCTTGACTGCTTGAATTGAGGATGTGGCTTAACACACAGTGGGATTTTGAGTTGAAGAGTGTATTGCTCTTCCATCCCCAAGTAGCAGAACTACGGGGATGCCAGAAAGAATGGCGAAAAAACAAAAGAATTGTGCATCATCGTGCAGAGGGTTAGATTTCCATAGGCTTGGCCAAAACATATGAGAATCTGAATGGCTCCAACTGGATTTCAGGCACTTCAGAGAGAATCATATTCAAGCCTTTGTGCATGAAGAAAAAGACTCTTGTTCATTAGAGCATAATATTTCTTGTGGGGGAGGGATATTTGTGAGCATGATCCAGGGAAGAAAATTGGACCTGCATTGACCGGCAGGTTACTAATCAAGAGGGGACTAACGACAACCGAGGAATCCAAGGATTGCATGCACCTGCTCTTGCTAAACCCTGCTCGCAAGGTCATGACTCCTCATGTATGCAAAACGCAATTGTGTCATTCCAGTTGCATGACCTGAACAGGGACACTCCCTTCCGGCAGCAGAGCCTCACACTTTCCCATTTGCTATGCTTGAC
Organism: Python bivittatus; assembly: GCF_059951505.1. Taxonomy (NCBI): domain Eukaryota; kingdom Metazoa; phylum Chordata; class Lepidosauria; order Squamata; family Pythonidae; genus Python; species Python bivittatus. The sequence goes on along the minus strand of NW_028277042.1, from coordinate 20,924,374 downwards.
TTGGGACTAGACAAGGTCCCCAGGGGGGGCAGAACCAAGATAAAGACCCAGGCTGCTTCCTCTCCAGGAATAAGCCTTCACAATAAATTAAAAAGCTACTCAATGAGATAAGGTTTACTGGCATTGTAAAGTCAAGAGAGGAGGAACAGAGAGAGGGGGGCCGGGGGAGAGGGGGGCCAGTTTTAATCTCTATGTGGAATTTAAATCCACATGGAATTTCTTATTAATACTGTAATACAAGTAATACTATACAGTAGTATCAGAAACTGGTATCTATGGACTCTTCAGTCACCCAAAACAGAACAAATAAACCCAGCTTTCAGATGCCACCTTTTAACTTAGAGCCAGGCATGATACTCAGGGGGAAATCAAAGTAGTGGGCAAACTTTAGACTGCCTTTGTGCAGTGATACTATAAAAATCTTGCCATTAAGTCCACAAATGCTAGCCCAGGAACAGTTTATTTTGCCAGATATGCCTACAAGAGAAGAACCAAAACCATCTGCACCAGTGATAAGGCCACCGGCAAACTTGCCTTAGGAACCAAACATTCAAACCAAGTATTAAAAGCTCAGTGACAGCGGGAGAAATATTTTGGTATCTCGGAATATTTGGGAACGACCTCAAATCAAGTGGCAAAGCTGGAATTTGATTGGGATAATTGATTTGGGCTCCACAAGAATTGGGAGCAACTCGCTCACCACAGAAAGCAACCAGCCCTTGTTTCACCACTCCCATCCTAACTGGATCTTTCATTTTTCTGACTAGGCATTCATTTCATTTATGCTCTGGGTAGTCATCTTTTTTCATGCTTAGCCTTGATACCATTTTGCAAAAATATTCCCTTTCTCATCTGCATCCTTCTCTCTACTCAGAATATGCACACACACATCATTTGGGTAACCCCTTTTCACTCCTAACAAGAACAAACCTATTCTGGAGCTTTATTTTTTGACAAGAGGCTCCTAAAGATGGGAAGCAATTAACTGTCTGGCTCACTTTCTAGTCTGCACCAGTGCTAATCTAAAAATACTAGGAAATCAGCCTGATCTATAAATGGGTCATATATCAAACCACATCAAAATGTGAGCCGAAGACCTAGGACAAGGAACCTAGAACCAGCCTAACCCAAGTCCTATGAAAAGAAGAAATGTTAACGGCTGAATCACACTCCAGTGTAAACATTCTCTCTGGAATCAGGGAGATGTGCTGCGCAGGGCCCTAAACAAACACAGGTATTGCCCATCTAGGGCAAACACTACTGGGGGTTCCTGAACAAACTATCTGATTTGGTTGAAGAAGACTTTCTTTGCCTCTAGAAAGTCCAAAATCGACAAACGGGGGCGCGTGTACAAAACCCAATCATGTCAGTCAATTACCCTTTTGAATATGCTTTTTCGTAGAGGTTGTGTGAAGCAAAACATAATAGGTAATTAGGAGACAATAGGCAATTGAGCAGGGTTTTTCTTTCTCAAAGGCCTTCATATGTACCTTGGCAAAATCCTTCAATCAGCAGAGATTATCTTCAAACAAATCGACCAGGGAATAACATCCTTTGATTAAACAGATGGAATTCATGATTTTTTAAAAAAATCATTTTAGCCTGAATTGCCTCCTTTGGCAGTAAATTAATCTGCCAAAGATTGGTAGCTCTCCCACTGCCTGTCTGGCTCCCTCTGACCTTCAGAGAGCTGTTATTCTTGTCCTTTCCATTTCACCTCACTTCCTTTTGGTGGCCACGGAGAAGGAAGAATTCTTCTACGGTTCAAACTAAAGTCCATTTCGTTGAAATCACGGTGAGACCAAACACACCCCTGGGAAGGATGCTTCGCCTGCAAAAACAGCCACCTTGCATCACCTGCATTTCCTGGCCTGGACTGTTGCCTCAACTTTGGTTTTCACAACCAGACACAAATGACAAAGCAGCAAGGAAAACCCTATTAGGTATTGCCACTTCCTGCCAAGTTGCTTGGGATGGCTCGCAGGGGATCATCTGGCACGATCTTCACACAGCTACCCTGCCAGGAGAGTGAGAGTCCAAGGCAGCAGCTTATCAGAGGAAATAGGAGGAACTGCGTGGTCGAAAAGGGATTTGAAACGAGGTCTGGCCAGCTCAGCACAATGGAAAATGCCAGCCCCACCGCCCGCCCCTGTGCCAATGGATTCAGAGGAGGCAAATACGAGAGAGCTGGAATGCTGGAGAAGCGGGGAGAGTCAAATCTCCACTCAGACAGGAGGTTCCTGGGGGGTGAGACTGAACCAACCGTGAACGCACAGCCTGATTTACACATTTGGGGGTGTGAAGAGGGAGAACACACTCCCCCGAGCCCCTGGAGGAACTGAGGATGTAACTGCAAGAAATCAAATAAATCAACAATAAACGGGCAGCGTGCAAAGAGCATGGCCTGGTGGGAGGAGCTCCTGAAGGCAAGGCTGTGCAGAACGTGAGCCTCCAGACTGCGCTGGATCGAGCGGCTTCTCCCTCGACAAGGAACAGCCCTACAAGAGTCGAACCTGCCGCCTTTTCCAGCTTTTTCACCAGGAGCCCTTTCCAGGAGAAATTCGGGCTGCGACTTCCTATCTGCAGAGCAGGTCCTCGATCACTGAACTATTCCTATGGCCCCTCCCTCAGGACACCCCCTCTCTTTTCCTTCCTGGCAGGAAACGCTCTCAGGGCGCTCCTTTGTATTCGCCGCCCGCCCCTGGGCAGCCGGCTCCCAACCAAAGCACGGCTTCCTCTGCTTCGTTCTTTCAGGCTACAGCAGCGACAAATAGAGGACAACAACACAAGTCTTTTGGAAGCCCACGCTTTAGCCCTTGCTGCTTGGGGTCCTCTTGTCCGGCCTTTCTGGAAGGTTTCCAGACTGGGGGAAGTCTGTCCTGTGGAAGAGGCAGACTTACTCAACAGGGACTCTGGAATCTCCACCAAGTCACCTGACTCCCTGGGCAGCATCAGTCCAAAACTACGCAAGAGGACACAGTTGCCAAGAGCTGAGCCAGGGTTTAATGATTAGGGAAAGCACAGAAGTCTATAAATAAACTCAATTAATGTGAAGTCACTTCCACTCCAAGGAAGAATCCAGCTAGTTAAATATAAAGAGTGTCTAAAGACGTTACACATTAAACAAACCTCTAGATTGTATTCTTCTTAGAACGCTAAATTAAGAACTATAATTAGAAGTGTCTGTAATTAAACATCAGTTTATGGGAAAGACAGAAACTTATTACCTTGACCGTGGGTAATAACTTAAAGCATCATATACTGAGTAAAAGGACCGCAGATAATTAAATCCAGCATAATAAAAGCAAGCATTCCTAAAGGACAAAAATAAAACGTACTTCCCAGTTGTTCAAACATCAACCTATTACGTAGATTTGCATATAAAACTGATGCCGTTTTCTGTAAGTTACAAAAATAAACAGCCACTTTCCTTGTTATTTTCCTCTTGTTTTGGGGGGAACCCCCCCACAAACTCAGGAGGTTTACTGAATGACTCAGAATGTGAATCGTTACTCCAAAGCAAGTTGAGCTCTATTCAATGGAACTTACTGCCAAGAAAATTGGTAGAGGATTTAAGGGTCATTCTCCCGAACTAAAGGCATGGAACACTTGACCCAACTTCTGGAAGATGAAGGCTGCCATTACGGGATGTTTGGCAAGTTCGGACAGTCCCTCTTTCATTCATCATTTTGTTTTTATTCCTTAGGACCACAAAGTCAGGTAACATCGACAACACTTGTTTCACTTCCCCTCCAGCATTTTCGTTTGACAGCTGGAATAGCCGGGACTTCTAACTGGGCAAAGAAAATGCCGAGAAAAGTCACCCAGGCTTTTCCGGGTGTGCATTCCTCTTAACGAAGAGCTAAGTGCTAAAACCACACGGATAAACCGGATACACCATTACTCCTGCCAGCCAGGGAGCCATTCCCACATGGAGCAGCCTCGGGAAGCCGCGAAAACCAATCCTAGGTCTTTTTCCTCAAATCCTCCCCAACGTCGGCTCCCCCGCTGGGGGAGGGGGAAATAAAACAGAACCATGGAAGCCCATCTGGGGTCTTGGTGGAAAACTAACAGTGGGATAAACCTCAGGGTGAGCAGAACGCACTTCCTCGCAAAGGGGGAAAAGCTCAGGGGCCTGGGAAAACTGACTTTTAGCAATCTGTGTACATTTCAGTCTTACATCAACATTACTTCACCTGATTATTCACCAGCTGGGTGAGTTACATAATGAGAGTGAAGCAGCAGTTGGGACACCGCGCACTTTCCTGGCACACTTCAGCAGATCCCAAGGCAAGGCAAGGCTACGAGGAGGCCAAGAATGGCAGGAATGGCGGGGGAGGGGCCTGGCAGGCCCCGCTCGCTGCTCTGCCAGGAGCAAAGTGCTAAAAGCTGGAGAGGCAGCTGGCATCAAGGGAATGCAAGCTGCACGGAAAAGAAATAAGGCCCGTATCCGGGACAGCTCCCGGGGTGCTTCCTTCCTCTGCCCTGATCTGCTGAGGTGACCCTTCTCATAAAAACAAAGCAACCCCTAACCCCACCGATACCAAGAAGAGCCTCCGTTCTGTACAAATTATGCAAACTGCTTGAGAGGAAGGGCAGGAGTGGGGAGGACCAGTCATTTGGGAAGAAGAACAAGGACACAGGTGGACCCTCAGAATCCTTCTGTCACTTGCTGCGGCGTCAGGCAACCTTCCCCACAGGCAAAACTCCAAGTGGAGGCCTGCGCGTCCCCAGCCTTTGGGGATAAATTCACACCCTGCAAGCAGACGCCCCTGGCTGTGTTCAGCCACCCCCAGAGCTGATGTAAGGAGCCATTCTTCTGAGCTGAGAGACAGCCGGGACCAAGGCTCAAGCCCACCAGAACATCAAACGCGTCCCGTACCTGGGTGGCTGGGGTGAACGAGGCTTTGGCTTCTCTTTCTCCTTCTCTCGCTCTTTCTCCCGGTCCCGATCTCGGTCCCGGTGTGGCCGATCCTTGTCGTCTCGCTTGATGCGCTCTCTCTCCCTCTCCCACTCTTCTTTCCGTCGCTGGCGCTCCTTGTCCCGCTCCCGTTCCCTTTCGCGTTCCCTCTCTCTCTGCCGCCTCTCGCGCTCCCGCTCCCGCTCTCTCTCCCGCTCCCGTTCGCGCTGCCGGTTTTCCCGCTCCCTCTCTCGTTCCCTTTCCTGGGGAAAGAAAGGAAGAATAAGCCGGGTTACAAACTTTTGACCTGTAGAAAGCTTTTAATCATATCATACCATTGAAACTCTGGTTAGCTCTGCAACACTTAACAACTTCATTCCACTAGGTATTTACTCCCGGGGCCAGCTGTTAAACTACTAAAATTGCAGTTTTTCCTCTCCCTGCTCCGTTCCAATCATGTGCGTGTGCAGAAGCAACACTCACTGTTTCTCAAAATTCCTGGAGCAGTTTGAGACGCACAGGCAAAAACAGCTGGCTAATAGATGGAGAGACTATGGCATTCACCTGCTCTACAGGTTGTCAGGCTGGAGCCACTTCAGAACAAGCACCTGACCCAAGCAAAAGAGGAAATCCAGCCTGGTGCATGCATTTACCTTACTCAGTCTGTAATTGCGGTATGGGTCTGGATCGGTGTACTGTACCCTGAAGTTCTCATACTGTCCTCCCCGCCAGAAGCGTTCTATTTCATAATCATAGTAGGGATCTGAGTATGGATCGAGCCTGCAGAGCAATTAAAAGAACAGAAGCGGTGAAATAAAATTCAATCACATGTTGTTCTTCTCGATTATTGGCAGAAGGATCACATTCAGCAATCGCTGCTTAAAAGCAAGAAATATGTTTCACAGGTGATGCCCTTTTGCAATACAGGTAGTCCTCACTTAACAACCATTCGTTTAATAATGGTTCAACATTATGATGGCCTTGGAAAAAGTGCTTTATGACCTGTACTCGCATTTACGACTGTTGCAAACTCTCGCATCAACTCCACGGTCATGTGATTGTGATTTGCGATCTTTTTACAATAGTTGTTAAGCGAATCATGTGGTCATTAAGTGAATTCCAGCAAAAAACCCCATTGGGGAAGCTGGATTCGCTTAACAATCATGTGACTCGCTTAATGACCGTGATTTGCTTAATGACCATCGTAAAAATGGTCGTAAAATCAGGCCTGGTCACATGGTGACTCGCTTAACGATTGTCCTGCTTAACAACCAATTTTCCAGTCCCTATTGTGGTTGCTAAGCAAGGACTACCTGTAATCATACAAGCACAAAGAGCCATCCCCCAAAAATTCCAGGTTCAGGCAAATCATGTTGCCTTTTCAGCAGCTGCTGCTGCAGCGTCTTGAGACCTATTTTTGAAAAACAATGGATGCTATAAATATAAGATGCTGAGGATGGTGAGGCCATGGTTAAGGGAGGGCTTTAAAAGGTTAGTAGACCATGCTCGACTTATGCTAAGAAGGGTGCAGTTAGATTCTTATATTATTTTACCAATGCTATTAGTACTGACTCCCCTTCTCTGGGAGAAATGAAGCAGAGTTAAGACAAGGACTCTTAACATGTCATTAGTTACTTGATTAGTATACTGATATAAGTTTTTTTAAACATTAAGTATTGCCCTAGCAAATACCTGAAAACAAGACTTTCTGGATTAATCCTGAAATCAGCATTTTTCATGCTGCGCAAGATTAATGATATAGAATGGCAATAATTTTTCCACTAAAGATGCTGATCATGGCTGGCTATTCTAGTTACTGCACTGTGTGATAACAACAACAAAGAGACTTTGACCAGTGGAGGCATTTAGGTACAGCCAGCAAGCGTAGGGTGGCTGTTTGCTCACTCCCTTTCCTTCTGGGACGTCTTCAGAAAATGCACTCCATTGCCTGAACTTCTAGGTGTATTTAATTATTTACAAGTCTTGCTATTCCTGTAAATGTTGCCAAGATGTTGCCAACACAGGGCAACCCCCAAACAGAGAGGTGTGTCAGTAAGAAAGGGCCAGCTGGAAATGAAGTACTCTGCCACAGCTGAGCTAAGAATTCCTAAGAATTTTGAAGAATCGAAATGAAAGTAACATGGCCTGGCCATGAATGCAAAAGCACTTAGAGACAGCTTACCCATAATTAATGTTCTCTTTGATGTCCGTTTCACTGGTATTTTTGAAGAAACCGGTGAAAAAAAACAAAAGTACGAATCAGTCAGCCATAATCACATGTTCACAAGTTAGTCTCAATGCAAACTAAAATAGTTTGAAAAATAAACTCTTAGGGAAGTGAAGTGATACAAACCTGGAAAAATTTCCAATTGACTAAACCAGCTGAGATTGTACTTAGCACTTTTGACACATTTAGCAAGCAAGAGCTACCCCCCCAAAAACGATTTTAATCTCGTAAATATCCTTTAATTTAGTCAAAATCATATTTGAGTAGGAAAAAATCAATAAAATCTGCCTAGAATTTTATAATCTAACATTTGAGAATCCAGCAAAGGCTAAAATGAAGGCCCTGAAAAGTGTTGATATATTAATTTTACCATTTTGAGAGAACACATATATACTACACAAAGACAGTCACCTGAAAAAAGTGAATTCCAACTGTGAATTTGCCCAGTTTGGCTGATACTGTGCCCCAGTTTTAGAAATAGAGAAGTTTCCTTCAGAAAAAGATAGCAATGAAACATCATTCACCCTAGGAAGTTTCCTATATGAATCACTTGGGGAGAGCATCAATAATATTTCAAGAAATTTAAAGCCATGTTTTAGAATAAAAGCCTCTTCATAGCAATGTTCAGAAGTAAGAAAAAAAATGTGCCTATTACTGAGGACCCTACCCTTACAAAGCTGTTTTGTCAACCTGTCTGGGTCTTGAATTAACGATGAAAGATCTAAAAAAAAAAAAAGGTGTACCTTTGCAGAATTCATTTACTGTTTCTGGCCACAAGAAGGAGCAGGGAGAATGCCACTCCTGATGCCAACTTCTGCATTTACATGTAGTGCAACTGAGAATGTGAAGAAGAGGCCACTGTTCCATCATACTGAGCGTTAAAAGAGTTTCCTCAGCTTTATCCTCCCGGGGCCTCCTTAGCGAGGGCATTGTGAAGGAGGCTGAAGCCACCTGGAGTGGCTCAGGAAGGCCAGGATGAGCCCCTGAGTCAAGCAGGATCTGCGATCTGTTCACACCAATCCACTCAGAGCTGCCAGGGACACCTGTCTGATGGACTTCTTGAATGGAGGGGTGTATCTTAAACGCAGCCATCGTCCTGAAAAGCGCTCCAAGCACTACCAGTGGCGGCCAGAGGAAAACCTGCATCTGGGAAGCAGGCAGGCCTGGAGGCAACGTTCAGCAAGACGGAAAACCAAACAGTTGGCGAAATGCGGCTACTCTGCTTCACATGCGCAGTGCTGCGGTTGGGAACTGCCAAGTGGAAGACAAAAGCACCCGGCTGTGTTCACACAAACAGCAGCAGCCAAAGACAGGATGGGACCATGGTGGCGGGGGCCTGGTAGCTGGTAAGCCGACACTGCCCTCTGGTGGATGGCAGCGGGACTGGAGGGGAAGACGCGAGAAAGAGGAAGCGTTTCTCCCATGCCAGTCCGCTCCGTCTTGGGCAGCGGGACACGGGGAGGATCCCAGCAGGGCCTTACCTTGAATCCCGCACATCCCGAGTGATGCGATAGTTCCAGTCCCGTAAAAATTCATTCTCTTTGTCGAATTCACGCTCGTCTTCCCCAATGGTCACCGTAAACCGTTTTTCTTCAAAATCGGGTTCTTGTTCTTTCCTCATGGTAGCCTTTTTCAGCACCTGGTGGGGGCGAGGGCAGGAGCATTAGTCTCCCAAAGGGACGATGAGACGGACACAGCAGCAGCCCTCCCCGGCCTGACACCCCTGGAAGCCTTGGGGCAGCAGCTCCAGAATTTCTGAGTGGCTCACGCGGACTACCACATCTGGAAGCCACTGGCTGCTTTGTGTTTTAGAACACAGGGAATTTTCAGATCATGACGCTGAGCACCTAGGACAAGGGCCCTTTTTTAAAACCACAAGGGCTGAATCCTGGTACTTTATGTTAGGTGTGTACAATGCACCTTGGAATAAACATGCTATTTTAAAGAGGTGATTTATACAGCCCACTTTTATTCTGGTGGAAGAGCAGCCGCTAGCGCCAAGCCCAAATGTTCTGGGCCTGCAACTATTTCTTCCCGAGCTTAGGGCGCTACAGTATTTATTTCCAAAGATTCTTTTAAACTCAAACAAGATTTTGGGGGACAAAAAGCAACTGCAGATTGTGTATTTTCAAAAGGAAACTAGCTGGGTGCCCTCGTCCAGATTCAGAAAGCCCTTGTGCTTGCTTTTTTTCCCGTCCCAAACACAGAATGGGCCAGTATGTAGCTACTTTCCATTCCTGTCAATTTTATTTGGATATTGAAAGGTTCATCAACTGACCCCTGTGGATTCACTGATCCAAGCTCAACCACTCCAGTTCATGATGGACTTTCACATGCACCATGTATCAGCCAGGGGACCCCACGATGACTGGAGCAGAGGTCGCATTAGCAAACGCATTTTTTGCTATTTTATCTTTGGAAGAGCAGCATCCTCAGATCTTGCAGAACACACACCGTTTGTCAGGCAGGTAAATATTTAAATATCCATTCCCAGGATATTTAAATGATGGAGAGCCGCATGTGGCTCGGAACAAAAGGCTCCACCGCAATTATGGCGCAGCACCTGCTTTGCACCCAAGGACTGAGCTGTGTTCACAATCAAGGAGGGGAGGCTCTCCGGCAGAGAAGCTGGAGGAGAACTGTCAGTCAAAACAGACCCTCTTCTGTGGGGTGTGTTTTCTCACAGGCTCAGCATACGAGGAGGAGAGAGACAAGACACCAGGTATGGTGCTTCCCCATTTTACCTGAATGGGGAAAATGGCAAATTGCCATGCTTCGTGATCAGTATGGTAGGTGAGAGAAGGAAGGAAGAGGGAAGAAGTCGAGGTGCGTGCCTACCGCTGCTGAACTTTCTGATCCAAGGCTTCAAACAACCTTTCCCACCTGAAGCTTTCCAGATATGCTGGGCTTCAACATCCATAACCTCAGCCAGAGCGTTTCTGGCCATGTAGTCCAAGGATGTGAAAGGAGGCAGTTCAATAGTTCCATAGAGCATCAAGTAGGCAAGGGTATCCTTGGAGGACAGTTTGAAGAACTATGTACAGGTAGTCCTTGGGTTATGATGGCAGTTGGGACCAGGATTGCTGTTGCTAAGCAATGTGGTCATAAAACGTGACGTGACTACATCGCTTAGCGACAATAATCCTGGCAGTCCTGGTTGCCGTCGTAGACCCAAGTCATGCAGGTTGTTAAGCGGGAAGCAGCGGGAGTCCTAGGCAAGGAGCGCAGGGGTGCTGTGGGAGGTGGGGGAGGGCTTGGGAGTTGGGGAGGGCTCTGGTACACATCGCGCACAAGTACAGGAAGGCCAGAGAGGGGGATGGTGCGGCTTGTGACCTTCCCTGCCAGCTTTGCTTGTGGCAAGCTGGCAGGAAAGATCGCAAATGGTGATCATGTGACCGTGGGATGCTGCAATCGTCGTAAATGTGAGCTGGTTGCCAAGTGTCTGAATAGCGATCATGTGACTGTGGAGGTGCTGCGACGGCCGGAACTTTGAGGACCGAAGTGCCACTCATTCAGTGCCATCTCAACTTCAAAGAATTACTGAATGAGAGGTCAGTAAGCTAGGACTACCTGTAGAACAACTTCTTGGCCCTTTTCCCTGTTCTACACTGGGAGCAAGAAGAGTCAGTTTACCTCCTTAGCATGACGGAGGCCCCGTTCCCAGGCACTTTCTGTGGGAGGGTCAGGAGGTGGGGGTGGGAAGATTTCATCAACACCAGGCCCTCCCTGTTAGGAAAGAGAAGAGAGAGATTTCAAATGAAATTATGCTCATTTTCACAAAGCCCACTTTCACTCCAGAAAAGTAGGTGTCAGCTACTTGGTGATTAGCCCATCCGCTCTACTCTGGTAACATTGGACATTTAGCAACAAAGGCTAATAGGAGCAAAATTTGTATTTACACATCTCTACCAGGCAATCAAATTTCCTATCAAGGAGTGCTGAATCTCAAAGCCTCTCAAAGTGAAGATACCACCTTGCTATGGTAAAGCATCAAACGCAAATAGGTGCCAAGGGGCATGGAGTTAGCTGCCATTAGCTTATGGATGTGGACAAGTTTTTCATGTCCCATGTCTTCTAATGTGACTATTTTTATACTCATTCTTAGCCCAGGAGAGAAACTATTCAAACACTGAAGTACCAGGATTGAGAATGGCTTCTGTCTGCTCCAATCAGGGCTGTTTGTACAAGGCTTTGGGTATCACTGCTCTTCTAATATTAGAGCTACGATGTTCTAAAACAAGAACCCACATGTCACAGATGCATGCCACAGCTTATTATATGGCTCTGCCATCTCCTCCTCCTCTAGGTCCTGTGCTCATGTGACAGCCATTCAAGACAAGGAAAGGTACATTTAACATCCATCCAGTGGTTCCTGTTTTCCCCAGGTTCTCATGCCACAGGACTGGGTCACCCACTCAGCATCCCCAAACAAGTCATGGATATAAACACTGATATTATACTGTACCCAAGGGTTGGCTGGCATCAGAGGGTGAGGTCCAGGACCAATAGGTGGGGCACCATTAGGAGAGAAAGGATCTGGCTTGGTAATCAGAGAGTAGTTTCCTTTGTCATTCACACCAGGATGAATAAATCGGCAGTTCATGCCCCAAGTACAGTGTCCTATGGAGAAATGAGCAGAAGTGTAAAAGAAAAAAAAGCTCCAGATAAAACCAGGTTCACTTAAACTATAGAACAGAGGACACCAGACTGAGAAAGTCTGTCCACACAAGCTTGCCTTGTCCTATTCCTCAACCACTGAGTTATGTGAAGGAGATTCTTCTAGAACACCGTTTGACTTCTTTGAAGAAATTATATCCCACACTTCAAATGTTTTCCTGGCATTGCTTCCACAATGAGTAAAACAACAGGAAAAAGACTACATATAATAAAACATATTCAAAAATTGAAACCACAGCACAAAATCAGCATGAGAACCCACACCAGAGATTAAAAAAAAAAAAAAATGGCTGCCACCCGAACTTCAGCAATGGCTGCTGAGGGGAGGCAACTGGGTTAAATTCATGTTGATCAAAACAGCTGTATAATGCTGATAGCTAAACTAAGTTTCCATATGCTGAGACAGTGTTCCTCCAAGTATCAGAGAACCCTGGATCAAATACTGGATGGGGGCAATTGCCTTTACCCTCCACTTTTGGGCTTCTCTAAAACATCTGAACACTGAGAGACGTTTTGGTGTAAGGTGACTGCTGACAGACAGAAACCATCTAAATAATGGAACAGAAATGATGCCACAAGACTCTGGAGGGTGGCTGTCCACAGAGTTGCTCAGGAGGAAGGGATGCGATTGGCTTTAATCTGTACCTTTCACAAAAAAACGGCAGGTCAGTCGTGGCCTCACTTTTCTGTCACTGGGATCTTTCACCTCTCCCTCCTCCAGATCATCATCCTGAAAGACACACAGAGACAGGAACTTCAAAGGCAGAAGCTGCAATGACAGAAAGCCTTCAGCCGTGAGAACTGGAGCAAGCCAAGAGGCAAGAAGATGAGACACAAGGGAAGGAAGACCAATTCCCATAGTCCACGTGCTCCTCAACATATGAATGGTAGCTCACACTCACACCAGATCTCCCTAACTACTTCTTCTGTCGCTCCTTGCTAGCATTCCCTTCTAACCCTCTAGGCTCAGGAGATGCCTCTGGGATTGGTCAAGCAGAAAGTGCAGATGGCATTCTGGTTTCAATGCCAATTCTTTCTTCCTGTCTGTCCCCTGCCACTGAGGAATATGCCTTTCTTGCTCTCATTGTTGAAGGATTAACTGCAATAACATGAGCGCCATCTACCCTCTGAAAGACTCAGGAGACGACTTTTTAATTAATCTTCAAAAAGGTAAAGCAGATCTTGCCTGGTTCTGCAACCTGAGGTAGGATAAGCAAACATGGAACTGAATGCCAACTGCTTCCCCCTCCCCACCCGCATCCTCAATGTCTCTCGTTGGTGCAGAACAAAAGCTCTATATTCTGGATTTCCACTACTGATGGATCCAGAGTATGCCAGGTATGCAGAAGAGGCCACATTCTATTAAGTTCAAATGCAACCAGGTTGCAAATGATTTCAAGGAGAGGATGCAAAGTCACTTCATGAATAACTGCCTGGTTTTCCTCTTTCCTTTCTACCTACCTTTTGGGAAGTGTCACTGAATCTCAGAATTATACCTGCTCTCTTGCTTTCCTTACACAACAATGGAAAACTACCCTCCAGCAAAACATGCTGAGAAAGAAAACTGAAAGTTCTTCACAACATCCTTCCAAATTAATATTGGAGGCCTCAGATAATAAGATGGTGGTATCATTTCTTCAGAATCTGTGCCTTTGCCGATCCAAGGATTTAGCTCAGTATCTTTCCTTCCTCTGTCCTGCAACAACCATAGATGTCAATGAAAGCCATGCTTTCCTTAAGCAACTTCAGAGGGGATCACATTGCGAGAGGAAACCTTTTTGACTTCTGAACAGTAATGCTGACATTGGGCATACACCCCAAAGGATGGTTCCCACTAAGGCCTAAGGAGTCTTTTTAGCATCTAGCTTAGGAGTTAACCATCGGCCGGCAGGAAAACCTGCGGTTCCGAGCTTTCCTGCTGTTTCATCTCAGCTGCAGTTGGCTTCCTTGTCACTTACTACTTCAAGTATTCATCACAACAGGTCTCTGTCTCCTCTCCTGGGAGGAACACAATTGCTGCTTTGCAGCCTCAGATGTTACCTGCTGTCTACAGGGCTTTTAGGACCAACTCCTTTCCATTCCAGAACAAGGTCCCTTGCCAAGCTGGATGTCTATGAAATGACAGAGCAGTTCCACTGTCATCAGGGGCTGAGCTCGGCCAACAAAGTGATAGGAAACTGGTTTCTTGCGTTCGCAAAAAAACAGCATGGCTTCGAGGCTCAGATTCAGCAACTGCTCTTAGGACTTTGAATGTAAACTTTGCTAAATGCTGAAGAATCAGCACAGCTTCCCAATTCTTGGCAATGGTCATACTGTGGAATGTTTGGCAATTGAAACCTATGCATTGGGAGGGTGCCCAGGTTGGGAGAATTAATCCCACTTCCCACCTTTTGGTCTGCTTGTTCCTAAACTTATAAGGTTTATAGCAACTAAAAGGCTTTTCTGAGAAATAAGGCCAACACTCTAGGCCTACGCAACAGCTTTCCTACAACCCAAAGTGATCAATGTCTTTTTGCACAGAAGCAATGCAAGTCTGCCATTATTACACTGCTGTTTCTTCTGAGCAGTTAAAACATTCATGCCTTTGCTGAAGTCAGAAAATGGCTAGATTAGAGTGACCTGGCTGACAATTCTTATTCATTTCTATTTATTAGTAAGGTCACTTTTCTTTAATCTGCAAAACCGGCCCTGTTTCCCAACGTCAGTTCAAAAGCACCCCAGGGATTTATTTAGTACACGCCCTAAGACTTCAGTACTGTACCTGAAACAAGCAGAGAACACAACCAACATTTTCTATAGGACTGTGTGAACTTTCTGCAAACATGCAACTCTAGCAAGAAGGAGAGAAAAATAACTGGGAAAGAGGCAGCAGAGATGCCTGGCACTCTCAGAAATTCATCTGGGAGCTGCTTAGGGGACAGCCTGATACTGTATTTATCAGAGCATACCTGACTGAAAAGGTCAAGCACTGGCTTAAAAAATTCTTTGGAAGAGCTACACTAGTTGGGTCATTCCCTCTCTATGACCAGGTAGCTCTGAGGCAATTCATAATACAGACATAAAGAGTTTATGGCAACTGATAGAAGCTTGGTGAATTTTCTGATGTACACATAACCAATCTTCCTTGCACAACTATCAGATACAAGCAACTTCAGCAATATCTCCTGCAGGTTAAAGACTCAATCAGGGAAGACCCAGATGTAAACCTAGATACTTTAAAAGCCAACCACTGAGTGTTAGCAGGGGAAGTTTTACTATCCTGAATTATGTCACTGATCCATCTGGTATACAAGCATCTCCTTCTATAGAAAGCAACTCTCTAAGATTTCAGGCTAAGAGAGGTCTTTCTTTTAAAAGGGCACTTGAGTCTTCTTTCTACAAAGCACTTGCTCTATCTCTTTCAGCTGCAGCTGGTTCCTTAACATTTCCTAAACATAATTATGAAATAGAATAAAGTGTCCTACTTTCACTGATAAATAGCTTGGACGGGGCATCCATAAAGCTTTCATCAGGGAGCCAGTGGCCCCGTTCACACGTAACAATGTAATCTGCACACCTTTGGCTCAACTTAACATGTGAATCCACAGAGGAGAAGAATTGATGGAAACAAGGTGTCAAGGAACAGAGAAAAGCTACTGACAAAGAGTGCAGAGGGGGAAAAAAATACAGCAGCTAAGAGACTGAACCACCAATCCAGAAGCCCTCAGTCCAACTCTCACCCTCGGTTACTTTCCCTCAGCCTCAATCTTCTCTTCTACAATGTGGGGAGCCTACCTTAACTTATTTGCATAGAACTGGCATAAGAAACAGAAGGTGAAATGCTATTTATGTGTGTGTACACACACACATTCAGAGCACCGTTTCTCAACCTTGGCAACTTTAAAATGCATCAATTTCAATTCAATTTCAACATGCTGAATTCTGGGAGTTGAGGTTCTCCCATCTTAAAGTTGACAAAGCTGAGAAACACTGATTTAGAGGGACTTGCACAACAGCCCACTTCACAGGACTTCATTTTCCAACTGCCACTTAAGTTTGGCAAATTCTGCGAAAATGACATGGGAACGGAGTGAGACATAAGACAGGTGAGAAAACTGCTTGGCAGATTCTACAAAACAGCTCATCAGCTCTGAGCTCAGTTGCAGCACCCCTCCCTTTGTGTTGTGCTTTTGGAATAAGCTGGTTTAATCCACATCTAGATTCCTCTTGAGAAAACAGCTCTTTCTTGGCCTTTCTGTATTCCAAAGCACTGTAGGGGCCTGCTTTCTTCCAGGGACACTGTGGGGGGGAGGGGGGGAGGAGCCTGAGATTGCAGAAAGGAGCTGAACTTACATCAATCTCGCCATCATCAATTTCTCCATCTTCTTCCTTCTTCTTCTCCTTGGGAGGCTCCTGCCCATCCTTCTCATTGTTGCTTTTGGGGGCAGGCTTTTTCTCATCCCCTGGAGGTTCTTCTCCCTTTTCTTCCTCCTCCTCTTCCTCCTCCTCTCCCACAGCCTTGTCAGCCTCATCATCTGCAGGAACAGTGCTAGGCTCCTCAGGAACCTCCTCGTCATAGTCCAGTTCATGCTCATCCAGTTCCCGAATGACTGAGGAGGCTTCATCACCCAGGTCGTTTGCCCCATCTTCCTCTTCCTCAACATGCAGGGAGGACTTAAGCGGTTGGCTTTGATCATTACGATCAGAGTCCTGAGACTTGGTTTCACTTAAGCGCTCCTCTTCCTCTGAGGGAATGCCTTCCTCCTCCCCATGGCTCAATGTTCTGGTTATACCTTCTGCACCTTCCCCCAAACAGGTGCCCCGTCCTTCCTCCCCATCCTGCTCCGAACCACTCTCTTTCAGGATTTCATCATCAGAGGGCTGGTGGTCATCCTCCTCTTCGTCTTTCTCGCTGGGAGAGCGGGGGTTTTGCTCAAGTGTTTCGGAAACATCCATCAGGACCCACTAGTCTGTAACAGAGAAAAGACTCAGATAAAAAAAAAAAAAAAACAGGACAAAAGTCAATTCATAGCTGCTTAACTACAGATTGTTAAGCTGCCTTGCCAACATTTTTAGCTTGCAAGTGCAGATACTCTAAGACTGGCTTCATACAGCAGTGCAGCTCTAATGTGGGTTTCTTTGGTTCTGGCTTAGCACTATGTATTAACTCTGTAGCTTATTCAATGAACTATGGCTCAGCATAACGTTTGAATCCAGCCTAAATGTAACATGTCAGAGAGACTGGGCATATCTGTCTGCAAGTATGACGTCTGCAGCCTTCAAACTACAATTTGTTGTGCTCTTGACTTCACTGATAGTCTCTGCAGTAGACGTTTATCGCAGAGAAAAACATGATATAAGCCATTTGCTGGTCCTGGGGAACATTAGGCATAAAATGTTAACTTAGAACACCCCCAAATCAATCTGTTCCTTTCCCTCTTTTCCCATACTTCTCCTTTATTTACCTCTGCCCTGTCCACTTGAACATGAGAAAGTCATTTTATGCCCCCAGTCCATACAGAAAAGCAACTGAATATGCAGACATTTACTTAATTCACAGTTTATTCAAAATACAGAATGTGTGAAATCATAGCACATGATATACACAAATTGCACTTCTGTTCTGTGAACTCTGGACAAATGTCAACACCTATAGAGAAAAACTTTTCCAAGAACTCTATTATCTCAACTCATGGTGCTTCTGTCTAAAGTTTTGCTAAACTCAGTAAGTTCAAGCAAAAAGATTGAACAGATTCATAAAGTAGCAGTCACAAGCCCAGCTACACAGT
Organism: Python bivittatus; assembly: GCF_059951505.1. NCBI lineage: Eukaryota > Metazoa > Chordata > Lepidosauria > Squamata > Pythonidae > Python > Python bivittatus. The sequence goes on along the minus strand of NW_028277042.1, from coordinate 20,906,802 downwards.
CAGGAGAAAAATGCACACATTTAGAGACATACAGAACCATAAACTGAATGTAGGTGATGGGACTTTCCAGCTTGGAGTCTTCAGGTAAGCAAATACATCTAGTGAGAGCTAGCTGGGGTGAGAACAGAAAATAAAGGGGGGGGGAGGGAGGAAACTGCGCTTCCAGTTCTATCATTACCACATTTTTTTTCCTGGCAAAACACATCCAAAAGCAGCCTAATTGAGAACAAGCACATTATTTTAGGCTACACAGAACTTGAAACATGGGCATCCTGCAACCAAATCTCACCATATTCTCTATACTTCCACCTTTCTCTCTCTTTCTAAAGCTCATAATGTATTGATTTCATCTCAAACATTGGGCAGAAATAGTTAGGAATAGAGAGAAATTATAGAGCCCAACTGAAGCTGGCCCATTAAATATCTGCATGTCTTTGAACTTGAAATTCCAGCATACCTAGCTTTTTTCTGCCCTTCCAAACCATTTCTCTTAACTTTTCACGAACATACTTAGCATTAAAGAAAGAAAGCAGAGCCATAAAGTCAATGGCAAATAGGAATACAATTTTTGAGAGCCCTTGGGAGGGAGATAGGTAGAAGTGGCTTCGCCTTCCCAACCTGGCTAAGCACTCTATCATGCATGCTACAGGGAATGGAACCCACAGGCGACGACACACAGTGAACACCAACAATCCAGCTGAAAGCAAATTCCTGTCATGTGCTGGGAACAATTACATTCCATATTCTGGAATATGAATTCTCTACCGCTCTACAGGATTGGAATCTGAATTAGCGTATTTGGATATGTACACTTCCATTTTCAATTTACTTCTCTCTTTATCCCTTCTTCTCTATTTAGACAGTGAACATGAAACTTGTTTGTCTAGTGATGTGCTACCTTACAAGAGATTTTTGAAAAATGTTATTTTTAACTCTGAAATTGCTCAGTCTCACTGTTGTCTTAAATTCAGTGAAACATAGAAGAAACCCTTCTATTTCATTTAATTGTATTTCACCCTGTACACTTCCTTGAGAAAGTCAAAACTTCCCTCTGTGCTGCTTGGCATTTTCTAAGCATCAACTGTCACTGGTGAAATCTCCAGAGCCAGTAGATCCAGCTGTGGCTTGCATATTAGCCTCCAAAGTAGCCTTCTTTTTTGGGGGGGCATCAAAAGCAAGTAAGTTCCATTCACAAAGTATGATGAGGGAAAAACTGCCAAACAGTATTTGAAATACTTTGTACTCATGAAAAATTCTGGAGGACATAATGATTTGCATATGATTTTGCAACTTCAAGTTCGCCTAAGAACAATATTGTTCTATCATAGCTTTTAGAAGTTTTCTTATCTAAACTTGTACTGTTTTAAGTTGAAACTTTAAAGCCTTTAACCCTGGAACACAGACACAGCATAACATACACATATAGACATGGTCTTAGGATGGAGAAAAAAACAGGATTTAATTTTTGAGACAGACTTGAATTTCCGGACCCTGGATGTGCATAGTTCATTCAAACAACAAATAAGGTAGTAAAAGTTGAAAGAGTGCACCTAATCATCCCATATTTAAATGTTGGCCTACGAAGATAAAACAGTATGGATGAGATTCTCAAAGATGAGCTCTTTTGTAGCACCTAAAGGCCAAAGTAAAAGTCAAAAACATTCATTACCAATAGTTTTGACGAGTTTTTCATTTAACAGAAATTGTCCCATTCTGAGTGCAGATGAGGCCGTCTGCCTATAAATGAGCCCATCCAAAATTAAAGGCTGGTATCAACAGGGAGACAGAGGCCCTCCTGCTGCAGCCGTGTTAAGAGGGCGCCCCCGTCACCCCCTGTCGACACAACCACCCACCCTGCTAGCAGCGGGCGATGGGAATGTAATCCAGAGCCCACGGGAAGAGGCCACGCGTTCCCGTTCAGCAGCAGCACCAGCAGCACCAACCCCCCTTCCAGATGGGTCACAGTACGAATCTCCCCCCTCGGCTAGCGAGGATGCTCCCCGCTGGCTAAGGGTGATGGGAGCGCGCAGGCCAAGACCGCAGCCTCCGCTGGGGCAAAGGTTGGCCCTGGGCGGCACCCAGCCCTCCCCGCCCTCCCCTCCGGAGGGGTCAGATCCAGCCCCAGGCCCGCCCGGCCTCGCGGGCTGCGAAGGATGGGAGCTGTGGTCCGGCGCCTGCGGAGGCGGCAGTCCCCTTGCCCGCGAGTGCCCCCGAGGTCATCACCTCCGCGCCCCGGAAGGACGCCCTGACGGCGCCGGGGCGCGGAGGTCGCAGCCCATTCGCTCGCCCAGGGCCGAGGCACCAGGCCGGGCCTCCCCGGAGCACCAGCGAAGCGACAGCGAGCGACGCCCCCGGCGCCTTCCCCGAGGGCTCGACGCCGGCCCCGGCAGCCCCCGGCCCCGCGGCCCGTCAGCGGGGCCCGCCGCTCCTCACCTGGCCGAACGGGAAGGGGTCGGGGGAGGGAGCGGGGAAAGCGGCTCCGGGAAGCGGCGGGGCGCGAGACAAGGCCTCTACTGGCGGCAGAGCAGGGCGGCCATGGCGTGACGTCATGGACGCGCGACGCCGCCAGCGGCGACGGCGGCCCACCTACTCAGTACGCCTGCGCCGCCCGGCCAGCGCGAGGCCAACGAGGAGTGGGAGGAAGTAGGCGGGGCAGAGCAGGGCGGGGCTACCCCGGGGAAAGTGACAGTTAGGAGCTTGGTTAGCCAATCGGGAGGCGGAAGCGGGGAGAGATCGTGCGCCTGCGCACTCCGGGCTCGCTTCCCGGCTGCCGGAGGGGCCAGGCGAGTCCGCCCCTTGCCGGTTGGGAGGGATGGGCTTTGTAGTGCGACGGGTGTGGGAGGGATGGGCTTTGTAGTGCGACGGGTGTGGGAGGGACGGGCTTTGTAGTGCGACGGGTGTGGAGGGACGGGCTTTGTAGTGCGACGGGTGTGGAGGGACGGGCTTTGTAGTGCGACGGGTGTGGCGGCGCGCGCCGGAGGGGGGCGACCAAGTCGGCCGAGCATGTGCAGAGCGCGCTTGGCCTTCCCGCGGCGTGGGGCGGCCGGGAGTGGGGGCCTCGGTGCCCCGCCCCGCCGCCCTCGGCAGCCCCCTCCGGCCGGCGGGCGACGACGCCCATCCTCCGCAGCCGGGCCGGCCGCGCCGGCGCCTCCCCTCCCCTCCCCTCCCCTCGCTCTGCCCTCCTGCGCCGTGCGGGCTTCACCGCGTGGTCCCCCGTCCTCCGCCGTCCTTCGGCGGGGCGCGGGCGGAAGGAAGCCGGGCTGGCCGGAGAGTCCCTCCGCCGCCCTCAAGAGGCCCTGGACGGGCGCGTGCTTCCGGCAGCGCGGCTGGCGCTCCCGGCGCTGCTCTGCCCGCGGAGGACGGGGCCCGGCCGGGCAGCGGGCGGCGGAAGCGATCGCGCGGAGAGCCCCGCGAGGGGGAGAGGAGGCCGGCGGGGGAGGCGCGCCCGCGCCCGGCCGGCCGTTCCTGGCCTGTCGCCCGGGGCGCCGGGGAAACTCCCGGAAGAAGGGCGGCCACGCCCCGCGCCCCTGGACGTGCCGCTTAGTTAAGGGGACACCCGTCGCAGCGTCCGAGCTCCCGACGGCGCCGTGGGATAAAATCGCGCACCTCAGTAAGCCTCGGAGGCACGGCCGGAGCGGTGCCCGGTCCGGGCAGGGGCGGATAAAACGAGGCCGCAGAAGGAGGGCCGGGCGACTTTCCTAAAGTCCTATTTCCGTCTTCCCACCTCCAGGAAACACGCGGCTAGCGGAAAAAGAGCCCCCCCCGCCTCCGTTTTGGAAAGCGAGGCCGCGTTCCCGTTTGTACCCGGACGAACGCTAGTCTTGTGCACTTCGGAGTGCAGGTGTGGGTCTTTTGCACGGCCTGCCTTGTGCTTCATGTTCTCTATATTGCACCATCCAAAAGAGGCTTTCTAAAAGCTCCAGCACAGTAATGTTTATATAATATAATTAAAGATGATTGACATTCTCCTATTTAGATAACAAGAGTATTGAAAACAGAGAAGAGGAAGAACATTCCATCAGTATCAGTTACAATTTAGGATCTCAATATTGCATGCATTAACATGACTGGGCTTTTTCATCTGACGTTGTTACATAATAAAGGTTTCGGTCTTAAGCTAATTACTCTAAAAAAGAGGCTGCTTGTGTGACCTGCTGTCCGCCACCCGCCAGAGCCTAGCGAAGTGCGCCCATCCCACCGTTTCCCCTTCTCTTCCGCTGCTGATCCCATGCAACTCTTTACCCATCTCAGCGCAAGGATGTGCCTGTCGTCGGAATGTGAAAGGGTTGCCCTTTGGGGTTCCCCGAAAGCAGGACCTGTATCGGTGTTTGCCATAAGTTACAAAGCCTGCTTTCTGGAAATCCCACACGGCACCGTTTCTTCAGACAAAATACCAAGAGACAAAGCTTGATTAAAGAGAGGCACATGATGGGGCGGACTCACGGCGTGTGCCTATCCAAACGTGTGTCCGATGAACATCACGATCTGATGTGCCACCTTTCTGGTGGTAAATGTCTGCATGGCTGTCAGTGTGAGAATCTGTATTAAGATTGTGATCTTATACAGACATACCTGGAAGTCAAACCCAATAAACCCAAAGAGATTTATTTCAGAATGAGCACAGAGCCGCCCAGAGTCCCCCGTTGTTGGGAGATGGGCGGGGACAAGTCTATTAAATAAATAAATAAATAAAATACATACATACATACATACATACATACATACATACCCTAGCACTGCCCTTTACCTCCCCCCCAATGCAAAATGAGTAGATGACATTTATTCCTAGTGCTGTTTTTTAAAAAACAGGTTTTCTAAGACTTGCAAATCTTCTTAGACTTCTAAGGCGAGTTCCAGCTTTTTTTCCCAGCCAGAGTAGAGTGTACCGTACAATATGAGGGCGGTGAAATCTTCAAACTGCATCAACAAATCAAAGACGGCCTGCTGAGAATTATCTGCAGGCCTCCTCTTCACAAGTCATTAAGAGAAGCTGAAATGATCATTTTTTTTAAAGGAAAAAAAAAGTCCATTATACATTAAAGGGAGAGGCCAAATGTTGCTAGGTTTGGATTGGAGATCCTGTTGCAATTACCTCATTAGCCTGAAGTGAAGAACAAGAGCTGGAAGTAAGATTAGAGTTTCTTTAGTGAAATAAATACAGAGCGAAATTCTGCACTGGATGACAGGGAGATACTTCTGAAGAACCTGAAAAAACACCGATCGCATCTCCGTTCTGAAAGACGGTACTGTTCTGCAATTTTCCCTGGGTCCTTTGAATTTCAGCCTTCCCGCTGACAACAGTGGTGACATCAGGTGCAAGAACTGAAAATGCAGCAGTACTTTTGCTTCTTAGTCTACAGGCACCATCATTTTCTTTTCACTAGATGAAAGTTCATTCTCAGTTAAAAGATATAAAATCATGTGAGTGTGGGGAACATGAGAGAGCAAGGGGGGGCCACCCACAACCCTCCAGATGGTCTTAGTTGCTGGATTTCAGGGGGCCAGTGGGAAACTCATTCCCTTGAGCCAAAATCTGCCCACATCTGGCAGAAGGATGAATCATTTTCAAATTAAGCAGGCCATCTCTCTTTTTTATCTGTCATCTAGCTATCTATATCTATCATCTTGCTTTCTCGGTCTCTGGCCTCTTAGCGAGAGAGAGAGAGAGAGAGAGAGAGCACGCTGATTTCACATTATTCCCCTTAAAACCTTCTCTCCAATTTGCTCAGTACTCTCCACTCCTTTTCCGTGTTCCTTGGGCTGAAATGTCCTTCCTGGGCTGAACCGCTTACCTAAGATGAAAGAGGTGGGGGCAAACATTAGCTTTCTACGACAGAGTTCCAGGAACCTGCAGGGAGCAAGAATCAGGAGCGGGCATCATACCCAGAGCTAAGGACAAGGTGGCAAAGGCCTGAGGGAGGCGGTACGTTTCAGCACCTGTGTTTGCTGGACTCTTCCAGTTTCAGCACCCCCTTCATGAACAGCGCCAGCGGTCCCTGCCCACTTTGGACACTGGAAGATCTCCCCCACTTCCCCCCGCATCTCCCTCGGGCACCTAAACAAGGGAGAAAGTAAAACCCGAGGACTCCCAGAGCTGTTGATGCAAGAGCGTGACCTAAAAGTACTCACTTGGAGGAACAAGGATTAGGAGTTCTCGAGTGCCTGCCTCGCTCTTAGGAACAACATGTCATACCCAGGACTACATATAAAAATGTATTTGTACGCTTAATGCCACTGATACATGCCTTCTGGCAAGAAATGAAAAGCAGAGGATCCCTGTAACCATCTGAATGTTCTGCCCTTTCTTGAACGTGAACTTCTGAACCGGTGTTCCATAATGGGGGTGTGGATGAAAGGGATGGGCTGAAAAGGTCCATCAGGTCCCTTGGCTGGGGGTCTAATCCTGCCCTACATCAGGCCAACCAAAGGGAGGCACTACGTGGGGTCTAGAAGGCTGACAACGCAGTTGGCCAGCAGGTGTGAAATGCTGACATTTGGAATAAGAAAGGAATGATCAGATGGAGTATCCGAAAAAAGAGCACGGCTGCCTTGCCAGCGCCTTGAACACCAGCCAACACTCCCCACTGCGACATTTTGTTGTCGTTAAAACCACAACAATGCAGTGCCCAACCGAGGCAGCTTTCCATTCGCCTTGAAAGGTTTCTTGAATTTGCTGCTGTTCACGTGGACCTTCACTCTGAAATGGGAGAGAACCTATTTTGCCACTGGACCTTTCCTTTCATGAACAGGACTCGGTGCAAAAACCCCCCCCAGAAGCTCCCAACCAGGCACAGGGGGCGGGGGGGGGGGAGCAGGGGGTTGATTCCTAGATTTTCTCTCAAAGAAGAGATGGAACAATTTCCAAAGCCAGAAAGTGATACACTTCGGGATATTATTAAAACCCAAGAGTGTATTTTGTGTAACTTCCTTAGAATGGGAAGAAGGAAGGTTGGGATCTACTAATAGATCCCTAAATTGTACGCCCCGGAGAGAGAAGCAGAAAAAGAAATTGTGAAAAGGTACAAGCTAAAAAAAAAAGAGAGAGGGAGAGAAAAACAACTGGAAAAAGAAAAGGGCTATACATGCAGATTGATACACGCATGTAAACGCATATGTGATCTTAATCAGAAATGTAAACATTTTATACATCCACATCTAACATTTCTGCCTAGACGGACATTTGTGTAGATAACAGTAGTTTCTTAGGAAAAGTGCCCTAATATTGCTAGTAAAAAACGATTTTAATCAGTTTTTAATCAGCCCTTTTACTGTCTGGTTTTCGAAGCTCTTTGTTACTGAGCCAATTTTCAGCGAAAGCAATTTCTCACACTTTTAAATACCACCAATGCAATCATTTGAATCCTCTGGGGGGAAAAATGAACAATGAACCAAGAGTATGAAAGACTGTTGATTTCCCCCAAATGCTTCAAAAACTTTTAACCAAAGGACCAGCTAACGGGGCATTGGCATATATTGGTATCATTAGGGGCAATTTTCTAACAATCCCACCGACACAGCCTAGAGATGGAGTTTTAGTGGAATGTAACATGACCTAAAGATTATTTTCAGGGCCTGCTTGTCAAAACAGCTTTAAAGGGAACTTCAGGTCTTAAAGAATTCCAATGAGTTTTATCAAGTGAAAATTAAAAACTTTCGAGATAACTTCTTGTGTTTAATGTAAGAATTTTATATAACATTAACAGTATTGCTTTTCATATTAAATACTATACGCCATTGTCAACTCTTGCTAATAATCTTACCAGATCGGCTCCAGATATTTTATGAAGAAATGATTGAGCCCCATTCATTTGAAACCAAGGGAGCACATGTGACCTTCCTTCTGAAAGTATATTCAGGAGTAATAAGTTTTCCATCTATAATTAAATCTCCAGTTCTAGAAAACCGTCTATCTTCCCATCCCTTGAACTGAATAAATTTATCCTCCCGCTTCAAAAAGGAAACAATCAAAAAATGGGACAAGACAAGAAGATCAGGAGGCAAAAGCTGCTTCCATATTCTAAAGTAAGTTTTAAATACGGATCTGGGATAGGTGATATTAATTTCTTAGTGTCAAGGAGGAATTGCACCACCAGACTGATAGAAACCTCCGGGCTAACTTGGTCTGGACCATCCACCAAGATTATTGACACTCAATTGCTTAAGAGGAGCCACGCCAAAGGAATTCTTGCTCTTCCACTTCAGTTACACTGTCTGGGTCGCAAAAAGTGAATTCACATAGAAAGACTATGAGCTCACTTCATTTCTGATGCTCAGAACAAATGCCCAGACTGATGATTCGGTAATCACCAAAAGCTTATGCCAGCTACCTTTGCTGCTTTAACGCTTGGTTCACACATGAGGCTAAACCAAGGTCTGTTGACTAAGCCACAAATAGCTGGGATTCTAAAACAATCTACAAGCCACACACCATTATTTAAAAACCGTGATGGCTGCATTCAGGCATGCTGAACCTGAAGCAAATAAACAACGTGATGCAGAACTGGGGGTGCTAAGCCAAACCAAATAGACTACAAACCACATCTTGGCTTAATGAAATGTGTGCACCCTGCTGACATTTTTTGCACTTGGCTCCAGTTTGCAGATTTTTAGGTCTTGGGGAGGAAGGTGGGGGTGAGGGAACTACTAAGGATAATGCTGAATGCCACGTAGCTCACCATGGAAGGAAATATTGCCCTTTTTTGTCAGGTTGCAAAATTCAGCTTGCCTGCACAAAATCCTGCATTTTAGGCTGGGTCAAAATCCAGGCATTTCTCCCTTGTGCCATCGCTCAGTTACAGCCATCAAAACATCCACCGTATAATCGGACAACGTAGGCATAAAAACCTAGAAGCAGAACTCTGGCATTTCTTTGATTTGCTGCCCGCTGTCTGATTGTGCTTCTCTGCACAATAAACAGTTGTGCGTGTGTCGATTTTTGCAGGCAGCGAGAGGGTCTCTCTGCTTATAGGTTGGTCTGCCAGTGTGGAGCTGCGTCGGCTGATGGGCAGCCCCCCGCATCCGTGAGCAAAGCCAGCACCGCCAGCAACACAGACGAGTGAGAGGCGGCAGCCATCAGAGGCAGGAGTCAGGCGCTGCTCCCTCAGAGCGGGCTTGAGGAGAGACGGGGGAAGACAGACGGGGCACCCTTGTCTTCTCTTAACGGGCTGGTGACCCTTGACTGCAGAATCGGGAGAGGATGCGCCAAAAAGGCAAGTTCTGCAGAAAAAGTTAGTTGGTGGCAGGGGTGCATGCGTGCCTGTGTTTATGTGTTATGGAAAAAGGGGCACAAGGAGGACAGGAAGGCATCTCTTTGCTGGGGGGGGGAGGCTGCCTGCCTGCCTGCCTGCCTGCCTGCCTCAGAAGACTACAAAGTCCATGACAGACTTTTCTCGAGACCCAGCAGATTCCTGCGCAAGGCTCCGGTCGGATCAGGCTCAAAAAGCCAGGGGGGAATTCCTGGTTCCTGTTGCAGAGGGGGGGCAAAGGAGGTTTCAGGAGGCCTTGGGATCAACCCAATTGCAAGACGGGCGCTGGACCAAGCCATCTTTTGGGCAGAGTGCTTGGAGAAAACGGTGAGGCTTTGCCACCTGGCTCCCTGCGGGGTCCCTCTCCCCTCAAAATGCTCCCTTTCAGACACTTTATGGCGTGCTGCGTCCTGACCAAGGCGGGCTGATGAAAGTCTTTCTTTCCTTCTTTTTTTAAACCAAGCCTGGCAACTTTGCAGGCTCTGTTTATTGACCGTATTTTCTCGATTGGATGCCTGCTAAACACCTCAGACTACAACTGCCATCATCCTCAGCTGGTAGAGACCTCCATCGCACTGAGTGGGAGAGATGGGACTTGTAGTCACGGACTAAAGGCACGGGCTTGGGAAATCTGCTTTAGTGGGTTACTCTGCTCTCCCCCTCCCCCCAGAAAAAAAGGGGGGAAGAGAAAACGAACCTTAGGGAGAGCAGGGCTTTGGGGTACGTTTGCCAAATAGGCTTCTCGGGGCTAAAACGTTTGGCAGTTGCTGCATGTTTCCATCTGCTTCTGCAACCACCTGCTGTATGTAGGGCTGGAAGGTCGTCAGACGTGAAATGGGCCGTATGTTCTCTCTTTCTTGGGACTGGCAGTGATGCATGACTCCCCAAACCTTGCCCAAAGTACCGCTGGAAGGTGGCTTAGAGCAAAATCTAAACCAAACAAAGATAACTCCAGGGTAGAACAAAATACGTGTTCCAGTATGAACACAAAGGAAACAGATACTGTCCGAGAAGAAGGCCGCTCTCCCTGCTTTTCTTGAAAGGGCTACCGTAAACGGTCAGTCGAAGGCCGCCCTTGCTCCTCCAGCTGTCTGGAGTTTTTATAGGCTTTTGCACACTGAGCTGGGGGTGCTGGAAAGTAGCATAAAAATGACGTTTAAGATCAGGAGGCAGAAGCCCCCCTTCAAATTTCTCTTACACACCCACTCTCTGACACACACAGAACAAGGAAGGAGGGTGTCAAGATCTAACAAGTGCTGTCAAGGACTGAATGCCTCCAAATTGGCCAATTATCTGGCTTTACATGGATTAATCCAATCATTACTCAATTACTTTTAAATGCCTGAATGCATTGCCAAAAAGGGGGGGGGGCTCAGGAATGTGGATGTGGGCTCCTCGGTGACAAGCGTCTCCTTCCTTGCAGAAATTCCTGGGTACCTGGAAGCACAAAGGGGCAGAGAGGGAGTGGAACCTGTGGCCCTCCAGATGTTCCAAAAGGGAACCATGTTGGGAACGGATGATTAGCACCATTGGGAGGACCACATGTTCCTCACCTCTGTTTTAGGTGATGTTTTACCATTTTTCTTTTAATTTGTTGCTAGTTTTTGAAAGCATTCTGAAACCAGTTGCTCCAGCTGTGACTGAGGATTGGAAGTGATCTGTACAGGCAGGGGAAATCATTCTTATGTGCTCCTCTGCTTAACATCTGCTTTGCACGCCCCCAGGACTTCCCTCTTTGGCCGATGGAAACCTCTGATGGTCTTGACAGGAGAGAAGAGCCCTTGCTTCATGAAACCGTAATTTTTACCACCTCAGGCAGCCTCTTGCTCTAACTCGGGCCATGGAGAACTTCAGCAACAGCAAACCAGACACCCCCACCAACATCTCCTTGGGGAGCAGCGGTCTCCCATTCAGCATCCTTGAATACAAGACCATCTCAGTCTTCCTGGTGCTGGCCATATGTGGAACTGGCATTGTTGGCAATGCCATGGTGGTCACCGTGGTTCTGACCACCCGTGATATGAGGACTCCAACCAACTGCTACTTGGTTAGCCTGGCTGTGGCTGATCTGATAGTTCTCGTGGCCGCTGGCCTGCCCAACATCTCTGACAGCCTGGCAGGAACGTGGATCTATGGATTTGCTGGGTGCCTTGGCATTACCTATTTTCAGTACCTGGGCATCAATGTGTCATCCTGCTCTATCACAGCTTTCACTGTGGAAAGGTAAGGATAGACTTTAGTAAACCATCTTTTCCTCAGTTCAGCATCCTGCAAATGGGATGGTCCTCAGAATTTTGGCCAGAATTTTGGCTCAAGGCTGGGAACTCTGGGAGTTGGAGATCCAACCTACCAGGAGGTTGTCAGGCAGGATGTCTTGAGTGTGTGTACAGGAAGGGGAGGAAATATTCATTGTGCTTCAGACACAAGTTAGCCATAGGACAGGATGGACTTATGCAACAAGTATTATACTGATTTGTTGATTATTCTAAGTCACTAAATATCTTCTGCTACTGCCTTCAATGGATCATAAGAGCTTCATTCTCTTAGATCAACCTTCTTCAGCTTAGGGTGACTACAACTCCCCAAATTCCCAGCCAGAACTCTGAAGAAAGCCTCTGTCTGCCTGGCAATAGTTTACCTGGGTCTCTGGGAGCTTTTCCATCAACTGCATCTGATCCTTCTAACTGGAAACGCTGCAAGTTGAACAAGGGGACCTCCTGAAGGCCAGTAGAAACTGTCTCCTGACCTATGAATGATGCTCCCCCAATGGTGCGTGTGCAAAGGGCTGCACGTGAGGCACTGCCCTTCCAGCCCCAAGATGTCTCTCAGTGCCCTCTTCTGCCCAAGGCAGGAAGTGCCCGGACAAAGGTACCGGGCATAAAAGCCCCTGCTAGATGGAGGTGACTCTTTCTTCCATGTTACCTTTCAGGTCAGCTCCTCACTTACTTCCCTCTTTCTCCTTCCTCTCTTTCCAAGATATATCGCGATCTGCCACCCAATGAAGGCGCAGACAATATGCACCGTGTCTCGTGCCAAGCGCATCATTGCCTTTGTCTGGATCCTCACCTCGGTGTACTGCATGCTCTGGTTCTTCCTGGTGGACGTTGCTGCTAACAAAAGCCAGCAGCTGGAGTGTGGCTACAAGGTCTCCCGCAACCTTTACCTGCCCATCTACCTGCTCGACTTTGCCCTCTTCTTCATCACCCCTCTCCTGCTCACCACCGTGCTCTATGGCCTCATTGGGAAAGTCCTCGTCCAGAGCCACGTCCTGCACCATCCCACGGCCCAAGGGGAATGCTGGCGAGAGCAAAGCAACCAGGAGAGAAACGGCACCGAGGCTGGCCAGAGCAGAGCTGGCAGCTCAAGGACCAGAGTGCCCGTCTCTTCCAGGAAACAGGTGGGCAGACCTGGCTGAGTTTCCAGGGTCCATCTGGGGGCAGAGGGAAAAAAATGGCCCAACACTGGAGCCAGCCAGCGAGGTTTGTGATTTTGACCCTCTAAGCTGTAATAAGAGGGAGCACTTGAGAGGGCCAGCGCCATGCAGGGGGCCCTTTCCCCATCACCCTTTGTAGACACACACGCAAAAATAAAGCATCTATGATTCCTCTTGAGTACAGCTGGTGTGGCTAGTTTTAAGTTGGAGGGTTATCCAATTCCTACCCAGGTCTGCTTAGCTCTGTGAGGCCAGCCATGGCTGGCTAGATGCTGCCATGGGCTGTGACCAAAGGCCCCATTTCATTTATCTTACATCTGAAAGCTAGCTTAGCCTGTAATATTCCCTGGCCTCATGGCTAGCCCTGCCAGCCCAATGCTGCCTCATCTCCTCTGAAGACCTCTGAGCTCTTTCTCTCTCCTCCAGGTCACTAAGATGTTGGCGGTGGTGGTGGCCCTCTTTGCCCTGCTCTGGATGCCCTACCGGACCCTGGTTTTGGTGAACTCCTTCGTGGAGCACCCCTACCTGGACCGCTGGTTCGTCCTCTTTTGCAGGATCTGCATCTACACCAACAGCGCCATCAACCCCATCATCTACAACCTCATGTCCCAGAAGTTCCGCCTGGCCTTCAGGCGGCTCTGCAAGCACACGGAGGAGGAGCTGCAGCGGCAGCGGAGCCTCTACACAGCCTCAGGCGAGGATGGCGCAAGGAAGGCAGGCCCCGTCTGCCAGCAGGCCAACCTCAAGCCTGGGAGGCCGGCCGAAGCCACCGGGGCACAGCCTGAGCAAGACATCCTGGGCGGGAAAGAGAAGGAGATGCAGTTTAGCCTGGTCTGAATACGCCACAATCCTGTCACCTTCTTTCTCATTTGCCACCCCGGAAACTGGCTTCGTCTCGCCCAGCACAAGTGGAAGCCTTTGAGGAACTTGGGCAGGACTGTGCTGAAGTTCTACGGACCTTCTGAGGATGAAAAGCCCCACACAATTTAAGGGACACTCGGTGCAAACCACGCCCTGGCTTTGGCCAAAAGAGGGAAGTATGGGGAGACCCTTCAGGATCTCTCTTCTTGATAGGCCACAGCAGGTCAGGTGATTCTCCAAAGTCCACCAGCGTGGGAAACCACCTTTGACTGGAGTCAGACTGTGGGTCCCTCCGGAACAAGGTAGGCATTCGGGGTAGAGCCTTTTCCAGCCCTATCTGGAGCAGCCCCTACTAGTTGGGAGGGCAGCCCCTTAGTCAGATGCCTTCAAAGCAGGTCAGACAGAATGAGAGAGAGAGATTACTCCAGATTTAGCATCCACGGCAGGGAATGAATGGTGGGAGATGTCTTTATCTCCGTGCTCCGGTCATGCCCTTCACAGAGGCACTTTGGTGCCCACTGCAAGGGCCCAGGATGCCGGACAAGGTGGTATATTCATCTGAGGCACCAAGGCTTTTATGCCCTTTGACTTGACTGCTGACTGTTGGGTGTCAGTAATGAACGAATCTGAGTTCCTGCCGACGGAATATTTTTGTAGCCTCTTCCTTTCAGAAGATTCATCAAAGCATTTGCACAGGATACAGGAATCGCAATGTTTTCCAGGTCTGTTAGGGAAATGTCCAATTCCCAGTATGATGCTTGCAGGGCAATTCATGGACCAGTCCAATTTCTATGCGCCGCCCGCCTTCTTTCCCTTCTTGGAGATTAAAATGTTGGTCAGAGGAACTGGATTCTCTGCATCATCACCCATTTCACTTGAACAGATGATCTGTGAGCACAAAATGTTACACTAGAATAATCCAGAAGGGGAAACTGTGGTTGTATGCATTGCCTTCCTAAATGTATTAAAATGCCACCATGCTTTGAGGGCTCAGAGAATATCGCTTTCCAAACCAACGTAAAGTGAAGTCTAAAATATTCCCAACTGTTCATATGCACTCTCCATTTCTACAAAATCAAAACAGAATTAAGCTCCCAGGCTGGAACTCTCATTCCTTCAGAAGCTGCTGCTGCTGCTCTGGTGGGTAAAGTCTTCCTCCCAGGCTTAATTGGCTAGGAAAATTATGAGAAAAAGCAACTGGTTTGTGCTTCCTCACCAAGGGGAAAATGTTGCCTTTTCTCGTTGAGCCGTGCTTTCCATCCTGAACTCGGGCACAAATGCTTAACTGGAAAGGTATGAAGCTCTTTGATCTTGCTTATGGTGCCAAGCCACAAGGATTTATACCCACCAAGCACGCAAAGAAAAATCCTGGGTGCTGTCGGAGGGTCTGCGTGTCTCATGATGAAAAGAATTCAGCCCTGCGCTTGTTTCTAGCAAAGTCTGGGTCACAATGGCAGCCAACCCATACTGCAGAAGAGTCCACAGAGAGGCGAGGAAAAGGGGGTCAAAAGGGAGGTGTGCTTTTGCAAAAATGTACCCTTCTGAGAAGAAGAACCTTTGCTGAGAAAGGCTTTGCTGGGAGTTCTGATGCAAAGTGTACAATGTGAGATAGTGTCAAGATCGGCTTCCCACTAGATGAGCAAGAAATGTAATTAGCATGACACACACACTTCTTTCTGCAATTACCTTAGCAGGCAGCCTCTCATCTTCAGGAGGAAATGATCAAAGAGTGCCATGTTTTGTAGCCAGCCCAACGTAGGGTCTTCTCCTGAATTCAGGGATGAAATAATATCTCACCTTGTGACCGTCTAGGAAGGTCCCTTGACAGCTTCAGAAGGAGCTCAAAACAATCCTTCTTACTCTAGGAAATTGTGCATAAGTCATTTTGGGGAAACTTTTAAAAAAATCGCACCCATTGGGAGAGAAATAAGCTCTCCAACCTTCCAGGGAATGATTAGCTTTGTGTCTCTCTCCAAAATCAATAAATGAAAAGTGAACAGTTTAGGCCTCACTCGTTGGAATGTTTTATTGGCTCCTAAATTAACACACAGCCCAGTTAGGAAACTTCCATCAGTAAATTAAGACATACAGGCCAACTTAGCTAGGATTGTCTCCTAACAATCAGAGAAGGTATTTCGCTTTTGTTCGTCCCCAAGCACAACAGCTACCCAAGAGTCACTGAAGGGGGGCAACATCACAGTGGGTTTCTTGCTGGAAGGTGAGGCTGGCAGAAAACCCTGAATTTTAAAGACCATTTGGGCATTTTGTTTACAACCCACAACACATCAGGGAAGGTGCCTCGTCTTCTGGGCTCCCACCCCCAATTAAGCATCGTGTCTGGCTGGCTTGTCCAGATGAAAGCTGCAATTATTAGTCCTCAGTGATGGGCAGGAATAAGACCAGGCCTGCGATGGGAGGAGCTGGTGGGCAGGTGGGCATCTGGAGCAAGTCCCAGCTCATGTCCATACTGAAGTGCTGTTATGTCTGATGAAAGAAGGCTCTCGTTCGCTGGAGAGAATCGGCCACGTGCTATGGCCAGCACAGGCTTCATGGAAAAGGGGAAAAGATCATAATCCTTTGCCCATTCTCAGGGGCTACACCAGGACCAGAGTTTGAGCGCACTTCAAGAATTGCTCCACTGGCTCCAGAAGGGACTCTGGCAGCTGGCAACCGAGCTCCAGAGAGAGGGGGCAAGGATGGTTAAGGATGATGGGGAGTCAAGGGCCAGGGATCCTTTTAGATGTTGGTTTTGGAAATCGGTCCTGGGTGACCAAAAGGTTCTGACTGGAAAAGTCCAGGTAGTGTGACTTCTATTTGTTCTATTGATTTTATATCAGCATCTCTACCCCTCCTTTTTAATCTGCATCCCCCAGAGAGGGCGGCTGCTATCAAACGCTAAGCCTGAAAGGAAGGAATCAATTAGTTTTTCTCAGCAGAAGGATGTGCCTTCCTGCAGGACTCTGTGCCACAAACAGAGGTGGTGGCCACTGGTGAAAGGTTCGTCATAGTGAAGTCAAATCAAGCTTGACTGAATTTCCTTTTTTAAAATAGCTGGACTCACGCTAGATCCCCAGAGTCACCTTCCAAGTAATTTCAACCATCCGCATTCAACCGGTGTGCTCACAGTGGCATTAAATAGGAAGCGTCAATTTACTGATCCAACCTAAGAAGCAACAAAGTGGTGCTGGTGGAGAAACCTAGCAATGGGCTGCCAACAACTCTGTCTAACCTGATCTGGCAGCTTCCAGCGGTTTGACTACAATTCCTATTGCTCCCCGTAAGTGTGGGACTGAAAAACTGACATATCTGAGGATGCAATACTGGGGAAAGCAAATACGGTTGGCAGCGTTGGTCCCATCGGCGCTGGAAGTCAAAAGGGTTGCCTCTGTCATCAGTCCTCCCCACCATCTCTAATTCAGACAGCGATGGGTCTGCACTGCAAATTCTGTAACGAATGGTTCGAGTGACAGGATTTGATTAATGTCTGCATTCTTTAAAAAGAGATAGGTGGGCTGACCTTCAGGAAACCTAGAGATTCACATGCGGCCTCTCGCTGTGCGCACCAGAGATCGGTCACTCTTCTCATCACCCAGCCGCCCTCCTTATTAGAGTTTTCTAATTGAATTTAGAATAAACTCACTCATGGTTTGCACAAGGCATGATGGAAAATCCTCAGGGACCCTGATTCCAGTGGCAGTTCCGCTATCCCATTTGCTGGCTTAAATTGGGTCCTGGGAGGGCTTAAAATGGAGAATACCATCAGCCCCACCACAAGCGAATGCTTTTCAGGGGCAGAATAGGAGTGGACCCGTGTCTGTTGCCTCGCTGCTTCTCCAGCAGATCAAATGAGAGAAATGATAGTCGGGGCTTCAACCTGTGAGTGGTGCTCCGCGCTGCTACGTCTGAGTGGGCAAAACATCTCAGTCTTTGTTCTGCTTCCCTTGAGAGGAGCCTGTGAAGAAAATCACTGTCTCCACTTTAGAGGCAGAAAGGCAAGAATACAACAGAGGGACAGATTTCAGTCTCAGAAGAATCTTGATCTCGATGACACCGGCTCATGCCGCCCCTCAGACTAGGGCCCTTGTTTCGTTGCTAAACTGCTAAATCCCCTTTCCTCTCTTTGGAGTTGTAGAGTGAAAACGCTTGCTCGCTTGCTCGCTCTTACCAAATTGATGTATTTGTCTAATTTATACAGCCGCCCAGAGTCGCTTGTTTTGTGAGGTGGTTGTCTGTATAAATGAGACAAATGAAAAAATAAAGTAAGAGCGAGCAAGCAAGCGTTTTCACTCTAAGACTCCCAAAGAGAGGAAATGGGATTTAGCAATTTGATTCAATCTTGTGGCAATTCATTTCAGGAACACCCCAAGTCTCTTGTTCACAGCTGCTTCCTGCAAGCTATTCTTTCTTTCAGAGCAGCAGGGGAAAAACCTCAGGATCTCAACATTCAACATGCGTTTGCAGAGCCATTAACAGCGAGCGAGCGAGCGAGAGAGGGAGGTGATTCACGTCTGAGAGAGTTGTGAACTGACTTCGTAGGATGTTGAAAACCACTTTGGGAGTGCATTGGCACACTCAGCACACCAAGTTAACCTGTGGACGGCTGTCCACCCGGGAATTCGGGGCCGTAGGCTAGATTGGGAAGGCAGGAAAAAATCCCAGAGCAAGCCAATTGCAAACCACCTCTACGCTGTTGGCAAGAAAACTACATGGATAGAGTTGGATAGCAGGAGCCCAGTGAATCTTTGTTTAGACATAGTTTGTCTAGAAGATCTTGGTCCCTCTTAAGGCAGTCGGAGCAGAAGACAAACCAGAGCTGGGGAAGCGACGCATGGGGTCTCTGTCCTGTACAACCTGCTCAGAAGGAATGAATTTCCCCACCCCCGGAGCCTCACTTTCAGTTTACGTGTTTTGCAAGTTCAGGTTTTCAAGGCAGCTTCCAGCAAAAGTAGGTCTGTCAGAAGCACCGAAGTCCGGATTCCACATATCAGAGCAATACTGAGTCAGGCCTGCATTCAGAGAAGCGCGCTACGGAGGAAGGCCAGGCCAGGACAAGCCAAGTGTTAAAACAGACTGCTTTGGAAATGACGCCAAAGGCAAGAACCAAGAAGCAACTGGGAAATAGTAAGAAGGCTATTTTAGGACCAGCTGTAGAGGAGAATCTCGATGGCGCGGACACAGAGGAGGTGGCCGAGAATGGAGGAGCTGGGCCAGTCCCTGGACATACGCAGCAGACTGGCCAATCGGGCCGCGTCAAGAGGCTGTCGGAAAAGAGGCTTGCGGGCATCTGGGGGAGATGGTGCCAGGTGGTAATTCTTTGTGTCTTCCTGGGGCTCCGAGGCTCCTGTCAGAGGGGTCTTCTTTCTGAAAAGAGGAGGGAAGTGCCCGATGCCTCTGGGGCACCTGCAGTTCCACACGCCAGGATGGACCTTGGACCCTGCAGGACCGACTTCCCAGCCACGCCGGTGACCACGAGAGCCTCCCCCCTTCAGAGGAGTCGTGTTGCCCTGTGTTCCTGTGGATGCGTTACCTTTCCATCCGGCTTGTTTTCCCTTCCACTTGCTGGGGGGAAGGGGGGATGCCATCTCCCCCAGTTCTGCGGCAGATACCAAGACTGTGCTTCGAACACGCTGCGCGCTTTTGCGCTTGTGGAATTCTCCAACTCTGATTTGATTTAGAGCGAAAGTCCACGGGTGCCTTTTCAGCCTGCAGAGATCCTGGTGAGGACAGCAGGGCAACCGACCAGCACGTCCTTCTCCAAACTCTTTTCCAGCTCACACCCTCTCTGAGGTAGCCTCTGAGTGAAACGTTAACACAGGCAAACCTGCCCTAGGCACAAAGCCAGCTGGTGGCTTTGAGCCAGTCGCTCTCTCATGGCCCTAGGAAGCAGGCAATGGCAAGCCACTTCCGAAATCTTGCCAGGAAAACTGCAGGGACTCGTCCAGGGTGTCACCAGGAGTCAACGCTGACTCAAAGGCGTAAAATAACCCAACAACACAGTATGATATGGCAAAGGATACAGTCCAGAAAAAAAAGGGGGGGGGGGAAATCAGGGACCAATGTCAGTCAGAGTGTTCAGATGACACATTCATAGAAAGAAGAATTAGCATTAGGCTTTCGTTTTCTTGTTATGAGGATGAAAGCGGAAGTTAAGAGACGATCATAGGCTTGTGGCTGCAAAAGGAAACTCTGGGTTACTGTCCATGGTTCTGAACCACAAAATGGGGTGGGGCTGGGGGACAGAATTTGGCATTTTCGAGACCCACACGTTACTGTGTAGTTCTTATTTTATTTTATTTTTAAATCTCTATTTGCTAGATTGGATAGTAATAAAGATCTTAGTTTTTCTCTGCAAGGCCTAAATTAAGAAAGAAAAGGGAAAAAACCCAGAAAGAAGCAAGAGAAAAGGTGAAGCTTCATAGCAACGGGAAAGAAGAGGACGTACGTTTTATGAAGGGACGAGTCTTTTATCTCCTCATCTCACTCCATACTCCTCATATCGTGCCTCTGTTTCATTTTGCAGCAGTTACTGTCGACAACAGGCTGGCCTGCAGCTAAGCCTTTGTCCTGAGCCAGGGACAAACTTCCTCCTTCTGTAGCTTGGCCCCTTTAAAGGTTTTGCAGAGCTGGGCGGAGGAGCACAGAGGCCAGGTTTTGCTTCTCTGGGTAATTAGCAGCAGATGCTTCCAATACAGCCAGCAAGGCAGCTGCACAGAGGACGTGTTTTGTGACATCCCATTTATATTCCACTTTTCTCAAGATGGAATTCAAGGGAATTGCCCATGTAATTCTCCCACCACCCCTGCACTGCATCACACCAGAAGGAACAAGGTTAGGGCACTGCAACTTTTGACCCAACTGGCGTTAGGTTTATGCTGTGACTTTCCCTTTCTTGGAGAGGCTGAAGGTAGTACCCAACGCATAGAGCAGGTTAAAAAAAAAACAGAAATAGGAGGTTAGCTCCTTGCAGACAAGTGGGAATGCATTAAAGGCATTCTGCCACAGGGACTGAAAGCTGCGGGCTGGAAGAGAGGTTGGGACAAAAGCAGCCTACAGGGTAGCAAGCTGGCTATTTCTGGCCTCCGTCTCGGAGCCTCGGACAGCCAGCTGTGCTGCTGCCCAGAGATGGAGTTACAACTTAATGCATACACTGCGTGAGTCTTGCGGTTTCCAGCAGTGGGGAAGTACATTTTAAACATCTGATTGGCTCTCTAATCTTTTATAACAGAGTTAATGTTCTGGCAAGAGACTCTTATTTGGATGGTGCCATGAAACGCTTTCCAAGCTGCTGCGTTTTTCACGGGTTGAGATGTGCATCCAGAGAGGTGGAGGGAAGTTCTTATTTTTGAGCGAGAGAGCCTTAAAAAAAGATGAGGCCTGCCAAAGATATTTCCTTCTGATTAGCTGGCCTGGTACAGCGCGCAGGTTCTTTGTCCACTCCATTAAGTTTTAAAGCATGATCTAAGTACGGTTTGGAAAATGGTTGGTATGCCGAAAGGGGACATGCGTGAGAGAGAAGCCATGAAGGGAAAAAGAGAGAAAAGAGGATCTACAGAAAGCAAAAAGACAGCAGAGAAAACAAGAAATCTGCCATTTTTAGTTCTCATACAGATGCAGAGAATTCCAGCCTATAGCACGGAAAGATTAATTCCTTCGGCCATGTCTGTGCACGCAGGAACACACACCTAGAAGTGACCGGTAGTTCTGCAATCAACCCCCTGCCTGAAGGCAGAATTCTTGCCCACCAGCCAGACCAACTCAAGCAACCCCACCAGTGGCAAAGCCAAGAATAGGTGTGGACAGAAGTGGCTTTCCAGGGCCAGTAGCACCGGGGGGGGGGGGCTGACTCAGGAAGTGGCCTTGTGCCACGTCGGACCTTTTCTTTATCCCCTGAAGCGCTGACTTTGGCCGGCAGTGAATGTTCCATCATGTTCAGCAGAGGCGTTTCTCACACCACATGCAATCCAATGGTCCCGTCTGGAGAAAGCAAAAGGAGGGGTGGGTCAACCAGTACATGAAATGAAGGGGTGGGGACCTGGCAAAAGTGTAAGAGCACACCCAGCCCACTTAAATGCCTGGTTTGTGATGCAAAAGAAAAGAAGAATCCAGCATGCAAAACCTGTGTTCCCTAAGAATTTGAACATTTCCTCAATTTAGAGGCTCCCCAATTCCAGATGACCCTGGATGACTTACAGTAGGAACAATTTCAAGAACAGCTTGGCACTGTACTTCTCTCCAGCATCGTCAGAAGCGTCCTAGGGAAGGAGTGGGGGACAAGCACTATTTATAGTTGGGTCATCAGCCTTCCACCTACCATAAAATCCTCGGATAGCAATGGGCAAATTTGCTTCCATCCCTGAGCTGGACCTCTTGGGACATTTTGCTCACCTGATGCAGCTGAGACCATGCAGGATTCTGCTTCCAGAGATAGTCGGAACAGATGGTTTCAGATGCAGACAGGGTCCCATCACTCAGCTGTAGCCACTGCCTCCTCTGAGGAGTTGACCCTGGCCAGGTTGGTTCTACAAGAGGTTGGTTCTCCCTCCTGCCTGCTGACTGCACGGATCAGAAGCAGTAGCTGTCAGTGAGTAGCTAAGCCATACGACTCTCCTCAAGTTAATATTTAACTCTAGCTAGCGAACAACAATTAAAATTAACGATAAAAATATCGGCAACAGAAACACAGAAACAAATCACGCCTGGGCAGCGAACTGACCCACATCCCCAACCTCTTGAAAAACAGGCGCAGTAAATATCCTGGTCCAATATTTGGGGAAAAGCTTTTAATGACTTACAGGTGGCCATCTGGATTGGGGCCATCTGGATCCTGGGGGTGGGGGGATGCTGTTCCACTGGGCAGGTGCAGCAAAACTGCAGCTGAGGTTCACCCCATCATGTCTATACCACTGAGTCTCCCGACGTTCAAAGTGGGTCTTAGCAGGGTCAGACATGGTGCTAGGTTGCACCCCAGAGGTCTGCCAAAGCGAGTGATTGGTGATGCCACAAGATCTGGACATGTCACAGCCGATCCTTTTACTTCCCAGTGGGAAGTCTTTTTGTAAGAAAAGGGCGAGGAGACAGTTCTAAGAAATTGGTTTGCTTTGAAATCTGGTTTTCACGTTGGGGAGTTCAGAATATTCACTGGATAGATGCTTTCGAAAGAACGGCCAGGTGAGCACCTGGCAAGGTTGCTTTGGAATTCATAAACGCTTGGCACAAGGAGGCGAAATTTTCCAAGTGCAGGCGATCCGGGTTCCAGGACTGAATAATTAGGAATGGAGGTGTAGGGTTGTCCCACATTCCCATTTCACAGCCTTAGCTGGACACTGCATCCGTGGAATTAAACAAATATACTTTGGGGCCAAGTATATACACAGTATATAACCGTGACCCCTAACAATGCCCTCCTCCCTCCTCAAGCCCAGGTTGCCCCGTGGAGGGCTGCAAGACCCCCTGCATCCATGCCAGGTCAGTGAGAAGGGAGTGAGCCGGCTGCAGCCCACGGGTTCCCATTTGTTCTCAGTGCTGCTGAATCTGGTGGCAGAGTCATCAGCTGTGAATCACTCGGATTAACTCAGCACTGCGAGGAGTTCTGGAGCCTCCAGTCTGCCTCAGAGCTGGGCAGGGCTGGCCAGAAAGGCTCCACGTGAGGCGGGCACCGTGACTGTGCTCATCTGCAAGAGAAGCCACCAGCTGGCCTAACAAAGGGTTTGGGGAAGCAGTGTGCTGGAATGGAATTATGAAGGCCAGGCTCAGGGAGATCAGCGTGTTCTTAGTTCGCCGGAGGAGCGTGGGAAGTTCAAGAGGACGAGGCTGGCACCTCCCTGAGGAATTCACGGTGTTGTGGCTGGCTGGCTTGGGAGCTGGGGTTTCAGTCTGGGGAGATTTCTGTCTAGAGGTTGTAGCTAATAAACACAGTGGAACTGAATTTGCATCGTCTCTTGGAGTTCTTTAGGCTAGACCTGACAAGCAGTGAGGAGACAGGGACTGAAGCGGCTGAGGACTCATGCGCACCCCCAGCATGTGAGGTGGCGGCTCCCCTGTTTCAAGGACTTGGGAGGGGGAATCCAGCATCTCTGAATGGCTGGCAAGAATGACTAAGGGCAGCTCTCTCCTGGGGAGGGTGGCCATGTTTTGTGAACCCTGCCCAGAGGGGCACCAGAAATTAGCAAGATCCCAAGGAATGGGAGCCAGGTGCCACACCGGAGGCCCACTTCACCTGCAAATTGTCTCTCCCCCTCCCCTGAATAAACTTTGGCGGACTACCTCTGCTGCAGCTGGCTTTCAGCACTGTCCCTCCCCCAGCCAACCCATGGATGGGATAAATCATCAATGGCGATTCCATAAATTGCTTTTTAAAGAGTTTTTTTTGGTGGGGGTGATAGAAACCCAGCTGCGACCAAAGCCATCTCTGGAACGGTTTTTGCACAGCAGGGCAAAAGCCAGGCGGGGAAAATGAAACTGTAAAGCTTTCGCAGGCCATTCAAGTGCTGAATTAGCAACACATCAGCCTGCTAGGTTTGCAGGGAGAGAGGCTGGCAACACTGGGGAGGGGAAGGCTGCAGATTAAGATCAGAGCAGACTGAAAGGGAAGCTGCTGGCTGGAAGACAGGCACCCCCGTCTCCCCATAGAAGGAAGGGGCCAAACGCACAAGAGGCAAAACCTGCAACACGGAGGATGCCTGGAGGCCCCACATGGGCTTGCTTCTGGTGGAAATCAGGACCCAAGTGGATCTAGCTGGAAGTCCACCACCTTCTTCAGGCTGGTGGCGGCATTTGGCCCCAGGCATTATACCTGTGTTCATATCCTGAAGAGCTGGAGGGGCCAGGACAAAACCAGCAATAAATAGAATTAATAGAATTACTCCTCCCCTGAATCCATTTTCCCTTTTGGTACAGGGTTTGGCAGCAACCTTTGGATGTGGAGGGCAGACCCAAGGTTTGGGGTGACTCAGGTTGTGCACCTCTGAAACCTTCCAAGAGCATTGCCTTGTTGGGAAGTGTCTTCAGCCTGGGACTTTCTCTCCACATTCCTTTGAACAAGAGTCAAGAGGAGAGAACAGTGAGAGACATGCCAGGCCATGTCCATGTCTACTGTAAGCACAGAAGACCTCCCCAAGCATCTCCACCTGAAGAGGAGCCCAGGAGCAAGGAAGACCCTGTGCTGCTTGCAACTGTTCAGTGCTGGGCAAAATGAACCAACAGTGTCCACCCCAAGCTAAACGATGTATCTGATGCTTGTTCTCTCTCCTAGGAGGCGTTGAAAAGAGAAGACTCCAGGACAGGGTTTGAAGTCCAATATGTCTGAGGGCATCAGACTGAAGGAAGGGTGACAGAAATCCAATACTAAGGGTGCCAACTCAAAAATAAGGTCAACATTTCAATAGGTCCTTTCTTTCTCATAAGTTATTTTAGAGGATGACCTCAATACACAGATTACAAAAGACATACGCAGTATTAAATTCACAACTGCATTGAGCAAAACAGCCGATGACAACATGGCTTGTCTCACTGGCTGTTCTTCCCTGTCTCCTCCAGCAGCTGCACTAAAGATCCTCGGGGTCAGCAAGGCTGATAGCCAGGTTTCTTGGAAAACATCTGCGGAGAGCTTCAAATGCTCTTTGCCAGCCCTTGCTAATTAATCATAATTAATCACCTGAAGACCCAGTTTGCTTCCCAACTCTAGCAGGTGTTACAGCATTAGTGGCTAAGGGGCTTTCAGACTTACCAGAATCAGCAAACATGTTCAAGATTCAAACCCAAGAAGCCAGCACAGCAGGGAGGTCAGAGCTACCGGATGAGGTCACAGGGTGAGTTGATAGCCCTAGGCTCTTGGAAACCTACTTAGAGCTCTAGCTGGTAGCTCTTCAGCAACTAGGAGGAAACTCTGACTCTAGAGTAAGGCTCTACACGCATAGGCATCCCAACTCTAGAGGAGCCCTGCTCTGTTAGTGTAAGCTGCAGAGAAGACCTGCCTTCCTACGGGTTTGTATTTTCTAGACCTCAAGGCTGGGTCCTGCTGTGACAACTTCATTTACTGGCCGAGGCTGCAAAATATCTGGAGCTCCTCCTCTTCCTCTCAGAAGCCAGCCTGAGGCTACTTGTCTATTAGCCCTTTTTGCTAATAGGCCCTTTTGAAATACTCATCCAAAGCTCAGATGAAACACAAGCCAACTAAAGCCTTGAGGCCATGAAAGGAGCTCCTCTCTCCTTTACTGAAACAGCTTGCGCTGTTAAGCACATGAAATGTAAGGGTCATCCTGGGGGAACACACAAAAAATCCTTCTGTTTTAACTATGTTTCCCTCAGTGGCCAACCAAATTCTTCAGGGAATCCAGTAACATAAGGTCTAAAGCAGTGTTTCTGAACCTCAGCAACTTTCAGATGTGTGGACTTCAACTCCCAGAATTCCCAATTCTGGGAGTTGAAGTCCACACATCTGAAAGTTGCTGAGGTTCAGAAACACTGGTCTAAAGGAAACACCTCAATTGCATCCACCCCTGGTTTGCCCTCCAAGACCTGTTATAAGGAGAAAACTACTTCTAAACATGGAGATTCCATACAGCCAAATCTTATCTGTTTTTTGAGTTTGCTTGAGTCACCCATTTTTAAAGCCATTTAAAAGAAACCAAGAACTATATTTAAGCCAGTGGCCACCTGTGCATCTCGTGGCAGTGGATCTCATAAGCCAGTGATACATGATGTGAAAAAGGCCTTTCCTTGCCCTAGCATCCTTGCTTCACCTTTTAAGGAGAAATTCAATAGCAGGGCCTATAGGTGTTTGTGCTTATCTGTTTCAAGCACCTGACTTTCTGAGATTTGCTATTTCTCAAAATGGAAGCCTTATTTAGTCCATGAATTTGTCTAGAATGATCCCTTCCAGGTTGGTGGACAGCAGCCACCTTCTGCAGAAGATCAAGAATATATATGTGACTCACTCTGGAGCCTTCTGGAGAAAATCCAGAAGGGAAATGTAAGAACAGCCAAGCACATTCTGCAAACGTTGGCTGAAAAGAAAGCAAGTGAGGGTTCTCCCGATTTCACCCAAGTGGCAATGTAAGGAAGGGGAAAAGTCTCCAGACAGGACAGAAACCAAGAACTACAAGTAATGGGCTGAATTATCTCCAACAATGGCTTCCCCCAAGTTTGCACACAATAAATGTCAGTGGGTGTTTCGGAGGCTGAACATCAGAAACTAGCAATAAACACAAGGAACAAAGCCGTTTGGAGCTGCACAGAGGTTGCCCTGAGGATCTTATTAAGAGCAGGCTATTCTGATGTGGTGGAAAAAGACGTGGGGGGCCTGCATGAGAAATCTCTTCTTCTGCACGGACCCCAAAGGGGAGAGGAGAAAGAAACAGAAGTGTGCTATGGAAAGCATGGCACTTTTATTTTTTATTTCTGAACATCTAACTGCAATCCTATCTAATCTAGGGACGGTAATATTCCATGCTCTTGATCTTTTAGGAAAAGCCAAGGACCAGGGTTGGAATCAGGCGACGCGAAGCCCACGCCCATTCCCCATTTATATTTCTCTTGTCAAATGGCATTTTCTCATTATCAGATTGCTGATTAAGAGTATTATTTTAAAAGCAACATAAAATAAATGTTTTTAAAAATGCTAATTAAGAGTCCAGGGTACGGCTCAGTGATTTATCACTGGAATTGTAGGGCCACAATATTGTCTCCTGATAGCTGAGGGTCTTTGCCAGGGACGTTGAGTGAGAGACCCATCCAGGTCTGGGTAGGGAAGCATCTTCCCTGGCTGTGGATGGGGACAGATGTGAAGCGCCCGGTCAAATGGAGAAAAGGAGAGATGTTTCTAGGGCGACTGCAGCCATGGGACCTGTTGCGATTTGTCATTTTGCCTCCCTCCTTCTTCAGCTTGTGAGCCCATAAAGAAAGCAAAATTGGCAAACACACCAAAGCCCTGAAACTCTGTCACTGATGATGGCAGTGGAGAACCCATAACAGCAGCTCATTTGCTCTTTGCAATCAACTGTTGGTAGACCGGATTCACACAACATGCTAAGTCAAGTGCAAGGAGATCACATTATGTTGATCTACTGGATCAACCTAACATGTGTTGTGTGATTCCAGTCAGAATCACCCTCTCTGTTTAATCCAAGTATTGGATTTTTCATGGAACTGCCACCTGGACCTCTGGAAATGGATGCCTCATGTTTGCAAATAAATGGGGAGGGGGAGGCTCTAAACCAGGCTGAAAGCAGCAACTTTTGATTTATCATTCAAAATGTCTTGCAGAGATATTAATTTCCCTTGCAGAAATGGCTATCCACCTTTTCTTTTCAGAATTCAATTTCCAGTACTTTTACAGTTCCATCTTATGGTCTTCAGGAAAGGTACACATACACACGTATGTTTGGGCAATCTCCTGTGAAAAGGAAGGGATTTATAATTTGCCATCCCTGCAAACAAGTGTTTCCTTCAAACATTTTAAAAATTATCTAACATATGGTGAAGTTAATTAACTCGGCTCATTTTGTTCTGCTGGCTGGAGACTCCTTCGGTGCCTGCCAGGGCTGTTTTTTTTCTAAAAAGCAAAGTTTCCTGATATTGACTGAATAAATTGTTTAGTGATATAGCCAACGCTTGTGCCTGGAAGCCTACCCATTTCAAGTCCACATTTGTTTAACTTAGCCAACCCTTTCACAACAACATGGCTTGCGTCCACCTGGAACTCAGAGTTGCCGACGAGAGAATTCCCAGATGGAACCATTTTGCTTTTGAACACCTGCCAGGGAAGAGCAACCAGCCTGGGGAAGTGGAAACCAAATCCCACGTGGTTGAAAGAGGTGGGCCTGGAGAAGGGAGAAGAAGGGGAGACGTGCTTATGAGCGTCGAGGAGAGGGGCAGAAGAGACGGAGAGGACTCGTTGGTTGGCCAAGCCCAGGTGTGGCTCCAGTGGATGGAATCCCAAGGAAAGGGGTTCTGGCTAAGCTTTAGGAATCAACTCTCTGGATTTCCTCAAGGAGGAGGAGTAGAGTCTGCTTTGCCATGGGTTGGGAGTGCCGGGGTGTGCTCAGCAAAGAGACGGAGTCTAGGGTCTCTAGGGTCCTACCCTGGACATCCCCCAGAGTTGGAACGGTGAAGGGCACTAAAGCAAAGAGAGTGCCTTCCCTTCTTTTCCTCACAATGGGGAGGAGGGAGACCGACCTCCAGGGCTGTTGCAAAGAGCTTCTGCTCAGATCCTGGTTTCCAGAGGGACCAGCAGCCTCAGAGCCAAAGCACAGCAGGTAGGAACAACTAGGATGTCTCCAGAGCAGTGTTTCTCAACCTGGGCAGCTTGAAGATGTGTGGACGTCAACTCCCAGAATTCCCCAGCCAGCCTGCTGGCTGGGGAATTCTGGGAGTTGACGTCCACACATCTTCAAGCTGCCCAGGTTGAGAAACACTGCTCCAGAGAGTTAAAATCACGTCCACGGCAGCCTTTTTCCATTCCCCCATTTCCAATCCTCTCTCCAAGCAGTTTGTTTTTGCGCTCACAGGTTCCCAGGACAAAATCTGACACTCAGGGTCCTTCAAGGGCCCTGAATCGGCAGCAGCTCTGTAAGATGGTAAGCAAAGAGCAATCTTTCCTGCCCTGGGCTGATTCTCGATCCAGGGGGTGCTCAATTACTCTCTTTAGGACTACCAGATTAAAATAAAACGATAAAAATGTTGTGCTTCCTTACAGATTGGTCTGTGGTCTGCAACCCCCTCAAACTGACTGCTGTTTAAAATATTACTACTATTCTTATTCGTGATTGACTGTCCTTCAAGGAGGAGGCCATGACGTTGAAAACCTCGCTAAAAAAAGAATCCATAATTTCTAATCTGGATTGGCTGACTCTTTCAAGCCACTAATGTATAAAAAGAAATCTTTGACGTGCTTCAATCTTCCAACAGAATGACTCATCCTAGCCAGCCCCCCTGCCCTCCAGCCTCTCTGGGGGCTTCTGCTGTTTCATTTGGCTGAGGGGCATTTCCTATCTTCCAGGGGCACAGCACAGCACAGCACAGCTCTCCAAACTTCAAATCTTATTTTCTCCAGAAATGTCAGCCCCTGCAAGGCGATGCCAACTCACCCCAGAGAGCAGCAAAGCTGAATCTGAGCAAATTACTCCGTACGGATAGCAAAGCTCACTTCGGGCAGCCTTGGAGTTTGTTTCTCTGTAGGCACGTTGTGTCAAGACAACATCCCGTTCTGCGATCCCCTTTTTAAATCGGAAAAATAATGTCTGGCTGGCTGCGAATGGAGGTTGGGTGATGCGAGGTCTTCCAAGTGTTCCAAAGGTCAAATATTTGCAAGACCGTATCATCTACATCAGCTGTTCAGGCTGTGGAATTCAACCGGGTTTGGGAGCCAGCTTGGCCCAGAATTGGGGAGGGTAATAAACACACTGAGGAACATCCCAGTTTTGAGCCTCCTGTAGCCAAAATGCTTTTGCGGGGAACAATGAGACCATCCTGCCTGCAAACTCCTAAAGTAACTGAAGTGTCTCGCCTCTGGCTCTCCAGCCTTCCCCAGCCTGGTGAACCCCGAAAGTGCAGCAATGCGCACCCCTCTCTGCTGAATACGACCATAATGATGGATGGATGGATGGATGGATGGATGGATGGATGGATGGATGGATGGATGGGTATCCCAGGATTCCCAGCCCTCACAATGCAAGAGGACCTTTATAACGTTTACCCCACTTTTGAGACATCTCTACCCATCTTTAATTTCCTTGGACATTTCTATCCATGCAACATTGCTTCACATCTGGAACAGCGAACTAGTGGCTCTCTAGGTTCCTTACATGAATGTCTTCCAAGTTTAGATTCCCACAACTAACCCCTCACAAATGCGCTCTCTCACACACAAGCCATTCACTTCACCATCATCAGAAGAGCTCTGCCCATTGGTTCTGCTTTAACAGGTTTAAAGGACCCTTTCCATAACTAGGTAGAGCTGATGGGCAGCAACAGCCCCCTCCATGTTTTAGCAATGTTCGGGCACCAGCAGCGTTGGATGCTAGAGCCAAGCATCGCTTCAGACTTGATCTCCAGAAAGGGTTTTGGCACATATGGAAGCATGAATGTAACATCTGTCTCCAATATCTTAGAGCAGCCAAACCCTTTTCCAGGGTCCACCTGTGGAATATCCTTCCCCAAAGCATCATTTATTTTCAGTATCTGACTGTTTTTATTGAGTTCTAATCCTAAGATGCCTCAAGTCTCTCCTTTTTGGTGGCCTTATAAACCCTCGTCGTCATCTGCAGAAGCACTGTTTGGAGACAGAATCCAAAATGTTGCCCAGCCCTCTTGGACACTACCATGACTAAACCAGAAGTGACATTTGGACATCCTCCCCGCCCCCTCAATATATTGATATTTTACATTTATTTAGTCAGATAACAAAGCACATCATTAAAACACCCAACAGTCAATGCACGTTGATCGCCAGCCAAGTGCACTGCGCACCCCCAGCTCCCCCACAAGCCTCTCGTCAGTGGCTGGACCGAGCTCCATTCCTCCAGGCACAGCTGGGCCAATTTCCAGCTGCCGTGTGCTGCTGGCTCTGCCTTCTCTCCTGCTCCCGGCTGCGATGCTCTTTTTTGCTGCTGTCAGCCACCCGCCAGACAGCCCCGACTCACCGTGCCAGTCAAGAGACCCTGGGCCAGCCGGCCAACTGGAAAGACAGAAGGGAGGCTGCCAAGAGCACATCGCAGAGCATCAGGAGGCCCGGCTCACATCAAAACACCGCCACTCTCCAGGACAGTTAATGAATAACAATCAGCTCTAATAAAGCATTTTGAAAGTGATCAAAGCCATTAGCCACAGGGCTTCCAGTTCCCCAGATTGCAGCGGAGAGTGACAGCAGAAAGGCTTCGGCTTCAGAAAAGACCGCCATGAGGATGACGAGTCTCTTGGCCAATTCCCTTCGCCCCAAACCACAGGGATAGAGGTCAGTGACCGCCACCAGATGCTCCTGAGCTGAAAGGTGATTCAGTAAAATATTTATTCACAAGACTCAGAAATGTGACCGTGGTACCCAACCGTGCAAAAGACCAGTGTTTTACACCCGTTACCCATAATAGAAAGCAAGGATGGTTTCATTCCTGCCTGATTGAATCCTACCAAGTCAAGGCATGCTTTCTCTCAAGAGTAAGGCTTGCTGCCAGATAATGGGGGTTCAACTTGGGATTCTTCCTACCCCTTTCTTTGGGTTCCTGGAGAAGAACCTATTGGCTCTGGAGCAGAGGGATGAAGTCAAGGAGAACCTTTCAATACTTCCACTGCTGTGATCTTCAGCATGGCTCTGAGGTGTCAGCATCCTCTTGAATGTAAGACTAGCCCTGCTGGATCAGTGAAGGCCAACCTTAGCCCAGCACATTGTTTCTCACAACCACCAGCTTAGATCCCTCTGGGGTCCTCACAAGCAGGAGGTAGAAACGCACCTTGTCTTGCCACTGTTCCCTCCAACTGTATACGAAGGCAGGTTGTCCCCAACTGGGATTCCCAGAGATACTAGGACCAATGATGAATTCACTTTCTTTGAACATCTCTCATCCATTTTGGAATGGTCCTAATAGGAGTGGGGGAGGGCAGGTGGGGAATAAGGGCGTCTTCCTCTTTGATCTAGGAAAACCTCCATCTCAGAGAGTCAACTGTTCTAAAATAAATCTACCACTAAGTGCTTAGCATGCGAGAACATGAAGAACCTGGATGAGTGGAGGTAGCAAGGCCACCATCTGAAGCACTGGATGCCATAACAGGTGCTGTTTTTAGCTACTTCAGGCAGAAAAAAGCTCCAATGATGGTCTGGATGGGGCAGAAGAAAAGGATGGGGGCATTCTCTAGGCTGACCCCTTCCCCACAACAAAGAAGAGGAATATTCTGTGCTACAGAGCAGCATCACAGCTAATTCTCATCATTTTGCAATAGCCAATAGCTAGGTTAAGTTCACAGGTCAACCTGTGGATGGGCACTGGGGTTCTTTTCCCACTTAGTCCAAAATATCAGCTGCAAGTCTAAGATCTGTTAAGTTGCGGGAAATGGATCACGATAGCGTCTATGTGCTGCTTCTTTAAAAGAGGACTGTTGGTGCCTCATGTCATTTTAGAGAGCTCCTCTTTGGGGTATGGATTTAGAAACAGGATTTAAATAACAATGCTATTAAAATATAGGCTATTAAAAGATTCCTTGGCATTATGGGCAAAACACAGAGAGGATTTCCAAGTGGGGGAGCTGCAGGATGACTGAATGGGTTAACACAAGTAGTCTTTGCGCAGTATGATGCGCTCCCTGACTCAGCCCCCCCCATCTGTCTTTGAGTGCTATTTTTGAATTGGGCCTCTCATGTTGCTTGAAGGACCTCCAGGCCAAAGTACAGGCAGCTGGTCAGCCAAGCTGGCCCTCTCTTGAGGGCCATTTCTTCTCCCTTCAAGGACCCCTTGGGTGGGAAACATTTTCTGAGTCATGAGCATCTTGTCTGTCCTACTCTCTGCTTCCTGGACACCCCAAGACCAGCCAGTGTTGTGCAGATTTGATCCCAATCCTTTGGACCAGCACATTCGGGGAATGCAGGAACTCCTTTCCAACACAAGATTAGGACATCACTCTTTCAAACTAAGCCCTGAACAGAATCCCTAATTATAGAGCTGTCCTTGGGACAGGAAAGCGCTCTGCACCTGCCTAGGTCTTGTTTCAGAGACTCGGCTCCCCAGATTCAGAAAGGTTCCCGGGTCCAATTCCGGCTCAGAGGTGGTTCAGTTCTGAGAAACTGCCCCATCAGACCGGCTCCCGGGTTAAAGGCCTGAGCCAATCTGAGCTCCCCAACACTCCAGTGTGTGACGAAGAGCAGGGCTTTAGCGACGTCAAGTGGCCACAGTGCCAACGTACAGGCCCTGTGGCTGGCAGCCAGACTTCTTGCACAAGATCTGAACCACGTTCTTTCTCCGCAGGCTCCTTCCCAACTTGTTTGCCTGATCGGCAGTTCAGGAAACGGAACCACCTGCAGAAATTTTTGGGCAACTTGAGTTGGCTTTGTCAAGATATCTGCGCTGTTTTGCGGGAGATGCTCCGCAAGGGGTGGGCTGGTGGTGGGGAAGGGTCTGCCCAACTTGGCGGAACCTGTTCATCCAGCCCCAGGGATCCAACCCACTGGCCACGTCCATGGCCCCTAATTTCCTCTGCCCCCCCCACACGTCCGTGCAAACACGAGTCCGAGGCGCAGATTTAGTGAACGTTTATTATGTACAGGCTTATACACACGGTTCCCGAGCAGAGCAGTTGCCCCTCTGCCCTTCAGTGCTGTCTTTTCTGCATTTCAGTTACAGTCCACATCAATTCTACACAAACCCACCGGACGACAACGGGAAGGGGAAGGAAGGAAGAAAAGCAGCCCCCTCCGACTCCTCCAACTCTGCCGAGGGACCGCTAGACAAGGCCAGCTGACCTGCTTGACCCCATCAGCGGGGAGGCTCCCCAGCCCTCCGGAAGACAAGCCCCCGGCCACCCGCTTGCAGGATGCCTGAGGACCCACTTGACCTTCAGGATGCCACCTGTGGGCAGCAACAGCAAGTGCCAATATCAACTGCTTGGGGAGAGTGCTGGGCATGGACCCCAAGGGGTTTTCTGCCAGGCCAGGGAGCTACTGCAGCTAGCCCACCCCTTAGGAAGTCCGACGTATGCGCAGATAAGTAACGGCAAATGGGGGGTTTCTGATACAGCAGGCCGGTCTGTGCCTCCCGTCGGTTGGGAGCATCACAGAAGGGCGCTGTGGGGAGGCATCGTTCATCCTACTTCCTCTGCAAGGTGGGCCTGGAAAAGCCCCTTGCAAGCTCCAGGAGCAGGGCTTCCCTTCCGGGGGGCGGGGGAGAGGAGTGCACGACCTTTCGTCTCCCTGAAAAGTGTGTGGGGGGTCGTGCTTTAGAAAAACAAGACCGCCAACTGCTACAGCAGCACTTGCTCTCTGCCATGATTCAACTTCACAACTTCTTTTAAAATGGCAAGACGTGCCAAGAATCAAGGTCTCTGGGGATACAAGGAGTGCACGTCCACACCCCACTCCCAACTCCTGAAGGACTGCACTTCTCCTCTTGCTCCCAGAAAGAAACGGATCCGCAGCCCACTGGGTTTCCCCCCTCCTCAATTTTATGCAGCTTCTAGAAAGGAAGGGCCTGGGGCAAGTCGAACAGGGGCCTGTTCTGACCAAAGACCATCAGGACTCAAAAAGGAATCAAGGGAAAGGAGACAAAAAC
This sequence comes from Python bivittatus, assembly GCF_059951505.1. Taxonomy (NCBI): domain Eukaryota; kingdom Metazoa; phylum Chordata; class Lepidosauria; order Squamata; family Pythonidae; genus Python; species Python bivittatus. The sequence goes on along the minus strand of NW_028277042.1, from coordinate 20,872,015 downwards.
AGATGAATAGATGGATGCAGGCAGTCTCCTTTCCCCCAAAACAAGATGACTCTGCACCCGCAGGCTGATTTCACAGTTTTTCTTTTCTAGGCATGTGTCTCAGAAAAGAATTGCAATTAGAGAGATGCAGACATCGGACCGCCTGTACAAAATACCCGGTGATTCTACACGTGACCCTTGCTGGCTGCCCCTTGCCTTTAGCATCGGAACCCCCCATCCTCCGAGGGCCCCCGTGCGCTCAGTCCTTCCTCTCTAAGACATGCTGAGCCCTTCCTTGCCAACACTCAGTCTCACCCCCGGATCTTGGGGAGGGGCTGCATGGGCATCTGGGGGCGTGCCAGGCACGCCGAGGAGGATCTGCTGCCCAAATGAAGACCCAGCACCGCACAAGGGAAACAGGCACGTGCTGGATCCGAGACCCGGATTCTGCGACTCGAAAGGGCCATCTTGAGACTTCTCTCGGGTCGCTGCAGTAGCAGTTGGCTGGTAGTGAAATCCCCAGAACGGGGGGGCAAAGGGGTCAGAGAATCGGAAGAAAGAGGGTGAAGCTACCGGGGCCTCAGGTTCTCTCCTCAAAACAAGCCGTCTTGGGCTTTGGAGGAACGGGCCCTCCAGTCCCCTTGGGGCTCTGCTGCGGCTCCCCTGCGACTCACCCTGCTGTTCAGAGCCTCCCTTGGCCGACCCCGACCAAGCCAGCCTCGGGAACAGGGAGAAGGGGCGCCCCGCTCACGCCGGGCTTAAGAGGGCGGTCCCCGGGCCTGCATCCTGGGGCTCTGGGCTCCAGCGGAGGTGCAGGCCCCCCGGGTCTTCCTTGCCCCCTCTCCTGGGCTCTGCCAAGGAAGAGCTCTTCCTCACGCACGTGGTCCCAGTGCAAACCCAATCCTTCCCTGGCTCCAGGCCCGAGGGCAGAGGGCACTTTGGGGGCAGCCCCCTCGGCAGGAGGCCTGTGCTTCCAAGGAGGCCAACGCTGCTCGGGCGCAAGGGGCAGGGCTGGCGCGCTACTTGATGTGCTCGGCTGCGTGGGAGGAGCAGTAGTACTTCTTGTGGGCGATGAAGGTGGACAAACTGCTGAACTTGATGTTGCAAAGGCGGCAATACCGATGGCTGCCATTGGCGACAGGGGTGGGCAGCCCTTTGCCGGAAGGGGCCTGCGCACCTTTGTCCGTGTACCCGGGAGGGGGGACGCTCGGGAGCGCCTCGGGCAGGGGCGAGAGGGGCAAGGGGACGGAGGGGGAGAGGGGCAGGAGGGGCTGGGGAGAAGCCGTGGGGCGAGGGCTCCCGTTGGACATGGGGGGGACGGGCACCTCTTTCCCGTTGAAGCTGTCCTTGTGCAGTCGGGGGGTGGGCTGTGGCGGGGAGGCGGCCGGCAGCGGGGGAAGCAGGCTGCCGTCGGCCAGCGTCCGGGTGGCCTCGATCAGTGTGGCCCCCGCCACCGTTTTGGCCACAAACAGTCCATGGGCGTTACGGAAGTGCTCTACCAAGTCCCCCTTCACGGTGCCATTGATCGGGCAGTAAGGGCACACGGCCAGGGGCACCTTTGCGCCTTGGAGGTGCTGGGCCTTGCCCTCCAGGTAGCGCGGCTGGAGCGGATCCACGCCAGGGAAGCTGGCCGGTGCAGCCCCCGGGCTCAAGGAAGGCGCTACCTTCTCCATCTTGACGGGCACCCCTTCAGGCTCCTCGGCCGAGCCCTCGGGGCTGTCCCGGGGCTTCAAGGGGGCCGGGACGGCGCCCTTGATCTTCTGCAGCTGCTCCATGGTGCTTGGCTGCAAGGGGGTGGCCGGACAGTAGTACTTCTTGTGGGCCAGGTAGCTGTCGAGGCTGTGGAAGCTTATCCGGCAGGCCGTGCACTCGTGGTAGTCCGCCAGGGGCAGCAGGGAGGCCGGGAGCACGCGGCTCCCGCCGTGCGGGCGGGGCTTCTTGCTGAGGTCGATGGGGCCCTCGGCATCTGGGCTCGAGCTGGGAGACGGGGCGGCCTTGACCACGGAAATGAGAGCGGGGACCACGGGAGGTGCCTCAGGGCGGGGGCCCTCTGGGGCGCCCCCCAACGGGCTGCCGGCGCTATGGATCTCGTACAGCTTGCGCCGCTTGCGCGTGCGGACGGGCTGCGGGAGGAAGGGCAGCTTGCCGGCCGCGCTGGTCCGGCGCAGGGGCGGGTCGTGGCGGGAGGCGCAGTAGTAGCGCTTGTGCACCATGTAGGTCTCGTGGCGGCTGAAGCGGATGTTGCAGGCTTCGCAGACTGTCCGGCTGGGGTCGTCCTCCGGCTCCTCCACAGAGCTGGCCCCCGGGCTCGGGCTCCCCTCGCTGGTGCGCCCGGTTCCGTCGGTCTCGGGGGAAGGGCTGGCTTTGGCCCCTCCCCCCTCCTCCACTTTGACCTCTTGCTTGATCTCTAGGGCAGGAGGGGTGGCGTCCCCCTCAGGCTCCCCCTCCGGTGCTGCTCTGCTCTCTCCGGGGGGCTGGGGCGACAGATGTGGCCCGGCAGTGCTCAGACCTTTGGGCGCAGCGCCGGGCGCCAGCTTTGCTTTGCGTGGGCCGGTGGGACCTTCCTCCGTGAGGCGGCGGCTGGAGCAATAAAGGCGCTTGTGGACGTAATAGTTGTTGATGTTGTTGAACGTGATCTCACACTCAAAGCAGGTTGCGCCTTTGGGCACCGGGGTGCCGGGGAAGAGGGCGGGTGGCACCCCCCCGTGGCCTTGCTTCAGGCGGCTGTGGACCAGCTCGGACATCTTGGCCAAGATCTCCGACGCCTGTGGCATCACGCTGGCTTCATGGCCAAACACGTACTGGGGCAGAAAGACGGTGCCTCCAGGAGCACTGGCACCAAGCTCGCCGGGCACCGGGCTGGATCCTGGCGTGGGGCTGGTGATCTCAGACTTCACCTTCACCGAGTGCAGGCTGTGCGGCGAGGGCGCCCTGGAGGAGGCATCGAGCTCAGCCTCCGGTTCAGAAGCCGTCTCTTCTTGGGGGACTCCTTGAGGGTTTTCCCCCTCATCTAAGGGCTCTTCCTTGATTTGCACGGGGGGTGCCCCATCAGCCCAGGCGGCAGGGGGACTTTTTTCTTGGGGAGGAGAACAGTTTCCCGCCTCCTCTGCAGGGGACCCCTTCACCCCTTGTAGAGGTGACTTGGCAGGGGCCTCCGACTGGCTCTGCGGGGCAGCTTTGGGGTCTGAGCTGGGCAGAGCCGCTGCTGCAGTGCAGTGCAGAGCCCCGTGCTGCTGGAGGCTGGTCAGGCAGGTGGCCACGTAGCCACAGAAGCTGCACTTGAGTGCAGAGGACGAGCCTGGAGAACTCAAGCCTGCAGATGAGAAGACAAGCAGAAGGGTTGGACCTTTACGGAAACTCACGCGGGGACTGGGCTCACGTGTCGCACTACACCATCGTTTACTGACTGGGTAAATCACAACTAATCAGGCTTGCACAAATCAAGCCAAAGCCATCTTGCTTAGCATCTTCTGTGAACTCAATGATCTTCTTGCTCTCCAAGGCCAGACCTAGCAGGATGAATTCAGAGCAAGCCATCTCTCATGCAACCCCAAAATTAACTTGACCAGGCAACCTGGTCGCTGTCAATACCAATCTGCCTATGGACACTTGCTGGAATCCGCCAGCGAGTTCACTACCCAACTATTTTTAATTACAAGAAACAGAACCTTATGCAATAGGTTCCTCTGTTAAAGGGCCCAGAACCCTAGGTTGACGTTCTAACCATGATGGGAGGCTGCCTCCACACCTGTCTCTGGAAACCCCTCACTTACCCGGGACCAGTGGCTTAGTGGTGGAAGCAGGGATGGTGGGACTTGGGGAGTAGAGCTCTCCTTTGGAGCCAGGCTGGCAGATCATGTGATTCGTGACCAAGTGGCTGTAGAGGATGTCCCGAGTGGTGGAGATGAAGCCACAGCTGTGGCAGACACCTGTAAGCACAGGAAGCTGCCTGATTCTTGGCACTACTTATGTGGGCTGCCAACACCCCTCCACAAACAAGTTGATGGTGGGTACCAGGCACTGAAGTTGGGGACATCTGCGTGCAAAGCTGGTGGTGGTCCACCAATAAGCTACATTCCAGCTACATTAGGGGCAAGGGGTGCCGGTGGAGAGCAAGTGAACCGTGGGTGGGATGAGGCAGCACATATGGACAAAGCCTACTTAGAAGTGTAGCAAATGAACTCATATTCATTTAAATGTCTTTGGTCCATCTAGTCTAATTATTACACTGAGTAGCAGTGGCTTTCCTGAGTCTCAAGCCAAGCTCTCCTATCTGGAGACGCTGAGCGTTGAATCTAGGATCTTCTGCATGTCAGGCAAAGGCTCTGCCACTGAGCTATGCCTCTCCAAAGAGGCATCTAACAGGGGCCAACACTCTTCTCCCTCGTAGCCTAAGACAACCCTGTTTGTTTTTACAGCTTTCCACTGCCCTCGCCCAGCATGCCAACATCTTCTGTCCAACTGTCCATACGGCTGCTGCGGCCCAGTGCTTACTCCGAATTCATAACCAGTTAACCTCAACCACGAGAGGGTTCAATGGGGAACTCTTGGGAGCAGGACCCTGGGCAAAACAGAAGTCCCCACCCCCAAGCAATGGAGCCTTGCTTTGGGCTTGCGCAAGTGTGAGTGAACCAGGAAGAGCAAGGAGAACAGCTGGTGGATATCTCAGAAGGGTTCGTTCCATGCTGTACTTCCAGCCCTGAGGCCAAACTTACCATTCAGGGTATCTGTGTGAACTTTCAGATGTCGCTCACAGTTGGCTTTTGTTGTAAAGGCAGACAGACAGATGAGACAGACGAATGGCCTCTCTCCTGAAAGAAGAAGCCAGGCGTGAATGGCACGAGCGGGACAAAAATGGTGTCGTCCCATTGCCCAAATGGCAGGGCCGGCCCACGGTTTTCTGCGTGATGGAGATGCTGAGCTACGCCTGCTGAATGGGTGCCGGTGGCAGTCAGGCTGCGCTGACTTACCTGAACCCCGGTCCCCCTTAACTTTCCCTAATCAGAAAATCTTTAAAAAAACCCAAACCAAAACAGCTGGGCTTTGGCAGGGCTGCAGGCGTTCCCCGCGGCTGAGGTAAGTCTCCCTGCCTTCCTGCCTGCTTGTGCAAGAGAACAGCCCCACCACCTTAACTAGACTTCCTGTCACTGCTGTCCTTTGAAGTGTGCGGACTGAGGTCTGGGCACGCACATCCAGCCTCTGCGCCTGAATGGGGACCGCTTCTTCCCGGGCCTCCCCCACCACCTGGGCCAAACTGGGGGCGGCGCCCTCTTACCGCTGTGGCTGCGCATGTGGATCTCCAGGGAGCTGGCGCTGGGGCAGCTCTTCTGGCACTGGGGGAAGGGGCAGATGCGCTCATTGGGGTAGGCCTCCTTGGGCTTTTCATCCATGGCGGGCGAGCCGGTGCTTTGGCGGCTGGCACAGTAGTACATCAGGTGGGCCTGCAGGTTCCGCTCGCTCCGGTACCAGATGCCGCAGTCTTTGCAGGGAAACACGTCCTCTGGAAGGCGGAAGGGAATCGGAGAAGGGGAAGACCTGGGCACAGTCGTGTCTGGCGCCAGGGCCAGGGAGAGCCCTCCGAGAACGGGGACTCAGGGCAGGGTCGGCCGTGGACCCGGGCCCCCACGAAGCCCAGCCACAAAGCCATTGCTCTTTCAGCCGCGCCCAACATCGCAGGATTATTAGGGGCATAAACCCGCTGTTTCATTGCCTGCCACTTTCCCATAGGATTGGGCCTGCAATGGTTGGATGATTACATGCCATGAAGTTGTTGTCGACCCTTAGCGATCTCATCCGGCACTATACCGTCCATCATTTTACATTTTCTATCCACGTGGTTTTCTTGATAAAACTACAGGAGTGATTTCATCGCGGCCTCCTCCCATGCAGTGTGAACGCATGCCCTTGCCACCGTTGCTAAATGCCTGCAGCGTCTTCCTCTATTGCTGCTGCCCAGCAGAGGGGCCTGCTGGCTTTAGCTGGGCAGCTGGCATGACCTTCCCGCTTTGGGTGACCCTGCTGGGAATGTATACTCTTGGCATACATTCCCGACGTTCTTTAACCATCCCTGCCACAATGAGGCAGCACCGCAGGACTTGGGGAGGGGGGCGGCAATGATTTACAGTGGATAGTCGGTGGATAGTGAGAGGAACCACTGAGCTCAGTAATGTGGATGGACTGGGGACCAGACATTCGAGCCCAGCACAAATCAGTTATGCCCCAGCAGCTGCCAGATGCGTGGACTTCAACTCCCAGAATTCCTGGCAGTTGGCACCCACACCTCTGGCGGGGATGGCTGCGTAAAAGCCTTAAGCCCTGCCCCGATCACTTACTGTTGACAACTGCCGTGGCCAAGATGGCTGCCATCCCAGCTTGCTGTGGAAGAAGCTGGATTTCGGGAGGCAGAGCTACCGGGGGAGCAGACTCCCCACTCTCGGTCTTCCCAGCGTGGTTGGGGATCCCCATCGGCTCAGCCATGACGAACGCCTTCAGCGCATCTCCTTCCGAAAGAGGCTTGGTGGTTTTACACCAAATGGAGTCATCTGGGAATTGACAAAGAGGAAAAAAATACAATCATGGGAGTCCCACGTCGGACGACGCAGCGTCGTCCAGCTTCGGCGCTGCTTGCTCTGTGAAACGGCCAATTTTTGCCTGGGGAGATGTCCTTCCATTTGGACCTAAACATCTCCCAAGCAGCCTTGGGAGGGTGACTTTCTGGGGCATGGAGAAAGAGAAGCCCAGAATAAATGTTATGAAGTAGAATGGTTTGAATCCATGATGGGTTTTTCGGAGCTGAATTCTGCAACAACCCCGACGAACGGCAGAAGGACCTGAAAAACGTATTAACCACCAGTTGCTCACTTGATTGTCCAACAGCATATGGAAAAAAGGGGGGGAGAAAAGAGAGCTACATATGACATACTATATATAATTTTTTATATCTATATCTGCATTTCTCTATATATATATACATTGTGTGGGGAGGGGGGTGTCAGAGAGGACATATTATTTATTACATGTATAAAAAGGGGCTTCTGCCCTCTAGGCTTCTGGGGACGATGTGCCATTATTAAAAATTCTGGTATGGCCAAGTACCCCAAGGAATTCTGAGAAAATCTGAGCAACGATGATACATCAAAGACGTAGGATGAAGTCGCTCGGCCACTGGGACGCCTGGCGCCTCTGCGGATTCAAATGAAAGAACGACTAATGGACGCGAGCATCTGAGGGGCAGGCAGAAACGTCACCGACCTCCTTTTTTAGCAGCAGCGTCAAAAGGCCTTCCCGAACGTTGCACTGACTCTGCGCAATGCCCACAGCCAAAGAGAGGTGGCAGCGTTGGACCACACATTTCCCCAAAACGGCACAACGTTCTTTCTTGCCCTCTCAACTAATCCGCTAGCACAGCCTACCTGTCCAGTTGGGAGCCCCCTGCCCGTGCCCCTTCCTTGTGCCCGGGGTGCCCTCCCTGGAAACATCTAGTGCTGCCGACCCACCTCCCTTTCTTCAAACCTGCCTTTCCCAGCAGAGCTTCAATTTAATCCCTACATCCTCCCGCCTGCGGGTGTCTGTTTACCACGGCCATGCTTTCCAAATCTCATCTACCTCCCTGGCTCTGCTGGGAAGAAAAAAAAATCTATATTTTGCCTTCAAGGACAAGGACGCCTCCGATTTGTCAGCCCTCTTTCCTGCCTGAGATATACAGATGGACCCAAGTATAGCTAATGGCATTATTTCAGGAAATACAGACACCAGGACCGGGCACCGATATTCTGCTGCAAGATATCCAGACATTTGGCTGTTAATGAAATATGGAATTTACCTTCTCTGAACCAGGTATGTTGGGCTAAAACGCCCACCAAGCCTTGGCTAGGCTAGCCAGCCGCCATTCTGGGAATTTTCCCCAATATCTCTGGGGTGGGGGGCATCAGATTGGGGAGAATTAGCTTGTGAAAACTACTAAAAATGTATTTCTCTTGGGAGGGGGTCTTTTTAGCATCCTTGCCCGTACTGGAATGAATACCTTTCTCTTCCAGCTCCCCACCCCAAATCAGGCAGGGGTCCCTGCCCAGGTACTGACCCTTCTTGTAGATCACCGAATTGGCGTCCCCTTCTCCAGAAACCAAAGAAAGCTTGGCCAGCCAGCAAGTGTCATCCTGCAGGATCAGGGTCACTGGTGGGTTCAGCTGGGAAGAGAAGAAGAAGTGGGTTGAACGTGCAAGCCGCTCTCCCCACTGGAAAACAGGTGCAACCCCGAACAGCAGCAAACAGCACCGCCACCACCACCGTGGGACCCGCTGGAGGTGGCAAGATCTCATCAACAACCTCAACCTTTGGCCCGCACGTTCGGAAGCAGCCGGGTTGGGAAGGCAGCCATTGTAGGTCCAGGAAATGCTCAAATTTTCCACCCAAATGCACCGAGAGGATGGGATGGCCACACTGCCCTGGTCCATTCGGGGTTCTTCTCATTGGTGCCCCTTCCCATTTCAAGAGTTGCGCAATTCCTCCACCCTGTGCCACCCGATGCAGCCGCACGGGAGCAAGACCCGCGACAGCCTTGGACCAGTGAGATAGTGATGGCGGGGGCTGTGACAGCCCAACCACCACCCCCAGCCAGAGAGGCAGAGGTATAAATTGAATCAAGCCATCAATGCTGGGGGGTTCTCGGATATGCGGACACGTGTCTTGTGCGTCCGTCTAGGTCAGTGGGTGGCCTCCTTCCTTGTTCCAGCGGCCTGGTGGTGCGATCCACGTGGCCATGGAGCGCAGCCCAGCGCTCACTTCCCTCCAGGACAGCAGGGTCGCCGCCAACCCGAGGGGCAACGCGGGCCTCCGCCCGAGGACACCCCACCTCCCTTGTGGAAAGTGACCCCGCGGCCACGGCAGCCCGGGCACGAAGACAACAAGCTTGTTATTTCCTCTTCTTTGTAACCCGCGGGCCAAGCCGTGCTGGCTGGGGAGGAAGCAGCCACTTCACCCCTAACCTCGGTTGTGCGGAGGGAGGAAAAGAGATTAGAGGGGGCAGAGGAGGAGGAGAGACGGGATTGCTGGGGGGGGAGTGGCGGCCAAGCTTGGCCTCACTTCAGCGAGAGAAGAGGAAGCGCTCTGGCCCTCTGGCCAGCACGGAGCCCTCGTGCCGCTGACGCAGCCACGGATGTTCGGCGGAGGTGGGAAGGGTGGCAGCGTGACTCGGAAGCCACATTGCCTGAGCCCCCAAGAGCCCCTCTGATGCATTCACCCCACAGAAGAACAGAAACGTTTCTGCCCCAGAGGAGCTCCCGAGGGCAAAAGCATCAGGGTTGGATTTTCTCTGGTGGGAACTCCCACCCCCGCGGATGACCCCCTCCCTGCCCCAGGAGGGTCCCCCGTCCCATGAACCCTCTCATGGGACACAGCCGTGGGGAATCCTGTAGATGTCCACGTTCCACGTGAGGCCACCACAAATAACTAGGTACATCTTGTTCCAGCGACTTGCCCCCTTTGAAAAGGAGGCACGAGTCAAAACAAAATATACCCCGTTGCCAAATTCCAGCCAAACCCAGAGGTTTCTCCCTGCAATTTCCGCCCTGGGTATTCCTGCGACTTGCAGCTGGTGCGCCCGAGCGATGGGCCCCGGGGCCCAGACCCAAGAGGCAGCTTTCGTGTTGCCTCCTGCACCCCACCGGGGGCCAAGGAGACCCCGCTGGGAAACGCTCCGGCCAGGCGGGCAGCAGCCGACGTTCATCACTGCTCCCACGGCTGGGAGGGCTGCTGCTCCTCTCTTTCAAGGCCCTCTTTGAACGAGGGTGGCAAATGAAGAGCGCCGAGAAAACGTTCTGCCCTTCCTAACGCAGGCTCTTCCAGCAAGGCACACAAGGAAATGTTTCCTCTTTTCTTCTTGGGCATTCAGGGGGGAGGCGGGCTGCTACTGAACATGGAGGTTCCATGTTGCACTTCGGCCCAACAGCTGCTGGCGAAGAAACAGCCCGGCGCACGAGGCAAAGCAGGACTTTGGAAGGAAAGGCAGTTCCACGGCACGGCTGTTTTTCCACCAAAGGCGGGCAGACCCAGAAGGAGCCCACCTCTGGAGGAGGAGGAGGAGGATTTGGCGGAGGAGGAAGGTTCCCCCTTGCCATCTGCCCCACTTCCCTTGCGCTCGGCCCTCGCGCCTCTCTGCCTCCGTGCGCTGCTAATGAATATTAATGAGAAGGAAGGAGGGAGAGGGGAAAAATTAATCTGCCTGATCCTTCAATGGCTGCAGCAGTAACGATATGAAATCTAATTATTCGTCCCAATATTTCTAAACCCTCAACTCAGACTGACAGTCTTGGTCGGTTTACGGCTTATCGTTCCAAGGAGCAGAGTGCTCAAGGCTTGATAATAACACACACGTGCAAGTTCCTCTCTCCCTCCCACTGGCACACACACACGCACACACAAGGAGACCCACGCTTTTGCTGACGATTCAAAAACAGCCGTCCCACAACGTGCGTGCACGGGCGAGGACACGGAGCTACCCCAGTGCAGAAGGGAGGCGCAGCGCCGGTGCGCGGGTGCAGCCGGGTGGGGAGGACGCACCTTCTCCATCGCGGATTCGGCCCTTGGGGTTGCCCCCTGCCCGGCCTCTGCTCTGTGCCACGTTTAGCCACGGAGAGGCCCCGTGGGTGGGGGACCGATGCCAACCAGGCCTGATCCAGTCTGGGGCATCGCCCTGCCCACCCCCAAAACCGGAATGCCCTCTCCCCAACCAGCCCTTGCCATGGCCAAGCTGTTCTCTTCTTCTTCTTCGGTGTCTGTTCTGGCAAGGAAAACTCTTCCCGCTGTGTCGAAGTTTACGCACCTGGAGCAGGTGCAAAGATGCTTGGAAAAGTTTGTGGGGGCGAGAAAAGGGGTGGTGGAGGAGAAAGACATTCAGACGCTTTGATTTCTCTATTCGTGTTTCTCAACCTCGGGAACTTGAAGATGTGTGGACTTCAACTCCCAGAATTCCCCAGCCAGCCATGCTGGCTGGGGAATTCTGGGAGTTGAAGTCCACACATCTTCAAGCTGCCAAGGTTGAGAAACACTGCTCCGTCCCCAGACAAAAGTTAAGGAATTACACCATCGTTAGCCCCTGCTCTCCTCCCATCTCCTTACCACTTATCTGTCCCTTCACAGCCTTAAGGACTAGTATCTGGCTCTCATTTTTAAAACGAGTAAAAGATTCTCAGATGCAACATCTTCATACATAGATACTCCAGAGTCACAAACAAGCTAATTGGCTTTAGCTCCCTGGTGCTAGCTCGGTTCACAGGGAACACTAAGCCAGGATTAGTTAAAAGTACTTTTTGGACAAGCCGTATCGGCCTCATGCACACATCATTAAGAGCCGGGGCAATGTAGTAGTTAAGATGCTGAACTCTGAGGATAGGCTCAAATTCTCTGGTCGCAGCCCAACCTACCTTGCAGGATTTTATATATTCGTTTCTTTGAATTTATTAGCTGCCCAACTCCAACTGCCGCGTCTACAGTTCTGGAAGCGAAAGAGGATTCAACTTTATGACTAAATCATTCTAAGTGGATTCATGCATCTCTGGGAACCCGGGTCAACTCTGGCTTTCCTCGTCTTTCTCATTCTGGCCAGAAATTAGGCCACTGGCATGCAAGGGGTGTAAGTCAGCAGAACTCAGCACTGCAAAATTGAGACAGCCGCATGGCTCTCGCTGCCATATCTGCAGTTGCGTGCCCATTCTCCGCTTTCCCGCAAGGATGTTCCCTTATGTGTCTTCCTTAGCATATTTTTCTGCATCCCACGCTTGGAGATATGGTCTGGATCACAAACTCAGGAGAAGCACCCATGTCAACCTGGGATCCATTTCCTTTTTCCAGGCTTGGCTCTGTCCAGCTTCATGTCAAATATTAGATTGGAAGCTGCTTGGGGCAGGGGCCTGTCTCGGTGCAGCCACGAAAGGAACGCACACACCGCAAGGGAGCAAACTCCCAAAGGCCCTGGGCCCAAACCAGCACATCTCCCAGGGCAGCGCTCCCTCCAGCCTCCGATTTTGCAACGAGGCTTCCTCCCCGCCCTCTCTTAGAAAGGCTCCATGCCACGGGCCCTTCAGGCCCCCGTCCTGGCCCGTCCGGCTCCAAGCAGTGTCCCATTTTGGTCTGCTGTCCTGCTTGAAGCACCCAGGTCTGCGAGAGGCGCACGCTAACAAGCCAGCCGCGGCTGCCCTTCCGGCCATTTTCCATGCCAGCCCCTCTGCAGGAAGTGGGATTGGGGCAGCAGGCGATGCTGAGAACTCTCCTTGTTTCCCCCTTAACAAAGAGGTCAGTGTCTCGAATCTGCAGCGGGCCTGATAACCATCGGAAACTGTATCTGAGCAACATCCGCCAGCCCGGGACGCTTTATCTGGGGCAGCCTGGACCCCTCGCTAAACAAGGGAGAGCAGAGCCAGCCACACTGGTTAATCATTAAGCTCCGAGATGATCCGGTCTCCCTGCAGGAAGGGGGCATGCAGAAAGAAAATTCCCAGGCATTTCCGCCTTGCAGAGGGTTGCCGAATCACGCTGGAAGCCTGAGAAGACTCCTTCAAGATGGGGCGGATTTTCAGGAAGGGGCACAAGGGCTGGGATCTCGAGACACACCTGTCTTCCTTCCACCCAGCAGCTTAAGGAGGGAGCTTTGGGATCCACGGAAAGGGCTTGTCTGGTCCGGCATTCTCAATCCCTGCAACGGCAGCCAGATGTTCCTTGGAAGGCTGTGCTAAGAACATAAGCGCCACCCAAGTCCCGCATCCTGGCCAGCCAGAGGCATTTGGGGAGCAGGGAAGAGAGGACTTTCACAGAATGGCAGACTCTGAAGCGTCCCTTTAGATCAGTGTTTCTCAACCTCAGCAACTTTAAGAGGCATGGCTGGCTGGGGAATTCTGGGAGTTGAAGTCCACGCCTCTTAAAGTTGCTGAGGTTGAGAAACCCTGCTTTAGAGCATCAAGCCTTTTAAAGGCAGGATCTCCAAAGTAGAATCCTGCTATTAATGCGGTGTTTTATCCTCTGCTTCGGTGTCTCGAGGGGAGGCAAGCCCACCACCTCCTCTGGCACCTTGGTTTGCAGCTGAGTGACTCTCACTTGCTAGGAACTCTTTCCTAACGTTCAGTTCAAACCTGTTTCTTCTCAGTTCATACCCCCTAGAACTAGTCCTGGAGCAGCAGAGAGCAAGCCTGTTCTGTCTTCTGAATGGCAGTCTTGCAACTGTTTGGAGATCAGGAACACATCACTCATGAATCTTCTCTTCTCCAGAGGAAGGGTCATCAGATCTTTCAACTCTGCTTTACAGAATCTGGTCCCCCTACCAGCCTGGTTGTTCCACCGCTGGCCCCTATGTCACATATGCCACACTTCCTCTTCCATCTTATACCTACATCTTCATATTTTGGTACCCAGATGCTAAATGTTTTGCTTCCACCATGCCTGTTTCGTTCCTGTATGCCAGCCTATTCAAGAATTGTGCTCCACCGTCCAACATCTCTCCCAGCTTCATTCTTCAGAAGATCTGGCAACCATCTCTCTCTACAAGACACTCACTCAACTGAAATCAATGGAGGACCTCACTGCAGATCTACTTCCCAGCTGACGCGGTGCCATGAACAAAGACCCACCAACCGTTCATCTTCTGCTTCGAAGGGTCTTCCCTACCAATGGAATGGATCTCCTTTGCCAAAGCTGAACAAGGTGCGGACAGCAGCTGGTTCCTGTGCTGCCAAGCTTGCCCTATCCCAGCCTTGAGAGATGCTCCATAAGACCTGATGCCTGCTAGCCACTCAAGGGAGGGGCCTGCAGCACCTGCCTTGCCCCCCCAAAGGACCTATGTCCCATCCTGGGCTGCTCCCTTCAAAAAAGATTCAGGGAGAAGTGAACTGGGAAACCTCCCCCTGCCCAGAGCTGCTGAAGTTGGGGGCTTCCAAGAGCCAGCAATGGAGGAAAGATGGGAGGCAAGACGGCCTCTCCCTCCCACCTCCCCCCAAGGAGTGGCAACGCCAAGGAAAGGAGAGCGGAAAGGAAGAGAAAGAGAGGACTGGGGATCGTCAACGTGGCTGGATAAGGGAAGCTGCTGAAACGGGAGCAAAAATATTTAGACAATAAATGAAGTATCAGAAAAAAGCAGCAGCCTATCTTTAAGAAATCAATCATCCTGTACCGGTTGTCTGGACAGACGGCGCCACAGAAGAGATAGCCGCCAAACTGGCAAGATAAGGGTTAATCAAGGATTTAATTCAGCACAAAAAAAGATAAATGGGGAGCAGAGACAGACAGAGAGGGAGAGAAAGCGAGAGGCTGAGACGCTCCGTCCTCCTCGCAAGCACCATGAAAAGTTGGAAGGGTTTCCAGGCTGTCCTGCCCCTGCCTCCCTTCGCTCTGCCCGAGCCAAAGGTTCTCGGGATGGCGCTTGAGACGGAGGGAGGATGCACCGCGGGCACCCAAGTTTCCTCCAAGGGGGAGACAAGCTGCGCGGAAGGGCTCCCCACAGGTCCCTGGGCCGGGGCAAAACATCCTGCTTCTCTCCAGCGCCCGACGACATCTCTCGGGCAGGGAGGCGCACCTCTTGTTTTGATTCCCCTTCTGGATGCCAGGGCATTTCAGCGCTCTCGGCATCTGCTTAAAGATCATGCTGGGCAGCCAGGCTTTTTGGGGGGCACCCGTGGCTGCATTATCATTGGGTTTGGAGTGATCCTGCAGTATTTTTACTGCCCTGTGCCCCAAAAGAGGGATAGTTCGCCCACAGATGCCCCTTTCTCCTCCACCCCGGCTTTGATTTCCTTCCATTCTCCTGTCAAAAGCCATCCTGCAGGAGACCGGAATCAACCCGGGCTGGGAGAGAAGAGAGAGATCTTGGGATTCAGAGAATCCACCTCCCTGCCCAATTCCTTTGCAACAGCCATCCAGGACAGCAGTCGCACCTCCTTGCACCCTGGGGTCTCCCAAATATGTTGGTACTACAACTCCCAGAACCCCCCTCTGGAGATTTGCACGTCCCCCTTACTTGGCTCTTTCGGAATCAAAGTCTCCAAACACGGCAACGTTTGTCGTAGACGGGGTTGCACCCTGATTATTTGGGTCCCCTGGGTTTTTGTAATTCTACCATGCCCTTTTTTCAAATGAAGGGACCAGGATGGCATGCAACACACTAAAGCAGTGTTTTTCAAACTTGGCGACTTTAAGACAAGCGGACTTCAACTCCCAAAATTCCCCAGCCAGCCATGGCTGGCTGGGGAATTCTGGGAGTTGAAGTCCGCTTGTCTTAAAGTCGCCAAGTTTGAAAAACACTGTTTCTAGGAGATCAGCTGCACAAGAGAACTTGCTTCACAAGATAACGGCTGCTCGATCAGTGGTGCTAATCTCCAGGTTAGGCTTGATTTACCCAGGTTGTGGAAAGGGAAGACGGGAGGAAGCCTGGGCAACATCACAAGCCTGCTGATTTGGACAAACCCTTCCAACCAGCTAGGTGAGGAATACCGATTTCGGAAGAAGTAGGAGGTTAAAAGAACCACCGCGCTCTTCATCTCGTGCAAACTCCAGATGTAAGAGCTGATGCAGACCCGTCTCCCGCTTGTGGAGCGGAGCACTCAGCACGCATGGATTACGCCGGTGCCTTCGGCGGCCTATCAGCCACTGATCCACAGCCAGAATCTGATTTCTGGCAGAAAGCAGCCAGAACCACCTGGAATCGATGTGCCCAAAAGATTTCTCCGATGCAGGCAGGTCCCTCATTGGGGTCACCCACAGGACCGCAGGCAGTGCTGCTGGCGCACTGGCATCAACTCCCTGGCGTGTTCGCCCCCTCATTTGGGGAGGGGCTTTTCCGCAGCCCCTCCCCTTCTGCAGAATCCCCTACTTTACTTTCCAAGTTCCCACTCTCGGTTCTTCAAGTATGAAGAGAAGAGTTGCCTCTTTTCATAACTTGGGTGGTTTTTAGCTCTTGCTCTTTCATCTTTTCAACAGCGCTTTAAAATGTTTTAAATAGGCCCATTGATATATTTCGATATATTTACTGATTTCCCCCCCCAACCTTTTTGGAAACGGTCTTTTGCTTATTTTCAGTAGCTGCCTTGAGAGCTTTTTCAACTAAAAAAGCAGGAGACAGGTGGGTAAATTTACACCACTTTGTATTTCAAAAGTCCTGCTAAGGACTCTCTCTTCATTTCTCTGTGCTGACACTGAGTGAGAATATTATTTTTCTTCCGGACACTTCTTTTAAATATTAAATGAACTATTTAAATAACCATATAGGGCTGGCAATGGTTTGGTCATAGGAAGCAAAAATTGAAAAAGTTGATCAGGTAAACGACATGTTATTCTGAGGCAGCCTTATGTAATATTGTCATTGAGCGATTTGGATAAATTTTCCAGTCCCAGCCATCACTTCCTCCCTCAGCCTTGCCCACCTCACAGGGTTGTTGTTCTGTGGGGGGGAAACCGAGGACAGGAGATCCTGCTTTCAGCTTGCAAGGACTCTTCCCCTTCCACTAAGTGGTTGACTGTTTTACGGGGGGAAACCTTACCGGCTCGGCCAGTCTTGGAGAAGACGGTTCACTGTGGATATTTCCTGGGAAGGGGCCCCAAAACACTCCACTGGGGATACCGTGCTTAGCGCACACCTTGCTCTCTGCCTGGGAGGTCAGAAGCTCCAACTCATCTGAAAGAGAGAAAAGAGAGGGTTGGGGAAGCCAGAAGGCTCAGCGAAGACCCTGGACGTACGGCACCCTGGACGATCCCGGGTGGGTCACATTTGTGCTGCCTTGCAGAGGGACACTGTGGCGCGGCACCCAGGCACCTCTGAGTTTTGCCTCGACAAAAGGGGTTTCTGCCAGCTAGCCGTGGACCCCAGCGGGGCTTTGGGGGTGGGGTGGGGGTGAGGGTGTCAGGGTAAGGGCCTTTCTGAAAACAGGCCAAGGTCCAATATTTAAACTAGGGCATGGAGGGCCACCTGTGGCGGGAATGGCCCCCACTTCAGAAACGCATGGAGGATCAGATGAGCCACAAGATTCTAACCATGCCATCGCTCTGCCCCCCCAGGAAACTCTTCCATATTTGCTCATTGGCTTCTTTCGGAAAGGAAGGGGGGAAGGGGGGGCAAGAGAGAGGAGGAAAAGGACCCCTTCCAGGCCTTCCCAGACCGTCTGCGCACAGGGCTCCACCACTGCGTGTGTTGCACAGATCCCTTCACACAAAGATGGTAGCCTCTGGGGTCTGCCCACTTTCCTTGTCCTGGTGCCCACCCCAAACTCCCACCCTCCCAGGCTTCTGACCAGAGATGGGCAGGTTGTGCTCCCAGATTGCAAAGAGCCGAGCGATGATGTTTGCAAGGATGGCCTCTGTCCTGCCCGGGTACCCTCTTGCTGGGTTCACCCACCACAGATCCTGCCTCATTCCTCTCGAGGTACCCAGCAGAGGGTTTTTTTGGGGGGGGGCACGATGGTCAAAGGTTGCTGGCACCCGTCCACAGAAAAGGGAGTCTCTCTAAGGCTTCATTAGGCCCTTGGCTGAGGCAGCTTGGGGCTGTAATAGCCTTGATGCTTTGATAAGCCTCTCGGTTTAATGGGGTAGATAACATGTAAATTGGCTGGAAAGACTGGCCTAAAAATGTTTTAGCTGCACCTCCATCTTGCTGCCTGCTGATAAGATGGCAGTTAAGCGATACTTCAAGGCAGGCGAGAGCAAGGCTCTCGGCCCCCCTCTTTCCACATCTGGAGCGGAGGAAGGGGCAAGCGTTCTTGCAATCCCCCCTTTCTCCAAACCCCACTGCGGAGAAGGAGGACGGAGTCACAGCAGAGTGCAGGGCGGCGGTTCAGCTTGACCTTCTGCGTGGGAAACAAGTCCTTGAGATCAGATTTCTCATCTCATCACGGCACATCAAACGCTGGGGGGGGGGGGAGGGAGGCAGAAGTCCCCGAATGCCAGGGCTTATCAGAGGGGAGGGGAGGGGAGGGGAGGGGAGGGGAGGGGCCCCCACAGCTGGACCTTTCTGTCTGCCACATGGGCATCACCAGCTTTCGTGACTGCGCTGGCCGGGGTCTGCCACTCTCACCAGGACCAGCTTTCCTGGGTTGGACGGTGGTGCGCTCCATGATGATCCCTGCTGTCCACAGCAGCCCCTCCTCTCAGCCTTTGGTGCTTCTGAACAGGGAGGGTCTGTGTTCCTGGGGGGGGGCTGGGAAGACTGCCCTGCTGGAGTGGGGATGCAGCAGTTCCTGCCTCTTTGGGACCGCCTGGCACCCCAACAATTCTAACTGGCAGTTGGACCAACGGCCTGAATGGCCCCTTCCACCTTGATCAATCTTGGCTTAGACCCCTGTTGCAGCACATCACGGGCCACCCTGGTCTGCCCATAACTCATCCTTTCTGGATTTTATAGACTGGCTGCAGGGCAGCCCAGGGGTTCTATGGGTAGCCCTCCTTTAGTGAGCACAATTGGGACTGGCATCTCGGTCATTAAGCAAAGCAGTCACTGAGTGAACCCACGACCATGCTTACAATCTTCCTTCAGCTTTCCTTTGCTTTACAGACCTGTGAAGGTTGTCAATGTGAGGATTGGTCACAAAGTTACTTTTTCATCACCATTGTAACTGCGAATGGTTGCTAAACGAGGCCGTTGCTAAATGAGGAATACTTGTATATGGACTCAGAGGAGCCCATCAGCTCCACAAAGAATGTACCTTCTCTCCAAGATTAAGAACGAGAAGGGGGTCTGCCATCCAATTAGCCTGTGGGGATAGGCCCCACGGAGGAAACTGGCTAGTGGGGTGGGAAATGACTAGCAACACAAGGAGGGACAGGAATGAGTCTGGGGTCCAGTTTCCTGTGCTCTTCCACCAAATTCATCTGGACCTTCTTGATGACGTTGCTCCTGGCAAGCAAGAACCTCCTGAAATGTGGAGGTTCTGCTCCTGCTCTGCCATTTCTCGGGTGTTTTCTTCTCTTGATCCCGGGGCTTCCATTTTTCCACCTCATTTCCTGGCTCCTGGAGAATTTCTTCCAATTGTCTCTGGTGGTTGCAGACTCTGGGAACTCTGCACCTCCCTTGTGGGCCATACTTCCCTACCTGAGAAAAGCTCCACGGGGGGTCCCTCCTAATGTCTTCCTTTGGGATCTGAGGAAGCTGGGAGGCCACAGTCTGCCCAGAAGAGGACGGTGCAGCACGCTCCCCCCCCTGGTCACCCCGGCATTTAGTGACTGCAAGCTGACCCCACAGGCCACTCCAGAATCCGTTCTCCCTTAACCCAGGACCCGAAGTAATTCTTCCACCCAACTGTGTAAGAACAATTAGGAAAAACGAGAAAGGAGAACTCTTCAATGCAGAATTGGTTTGCAACGTTGTTCAACGAGTCCTTTTTAATTCTGGTCTGGGCACCTCTAATCCTTTGCTCAGCGCAGCGTTTCTCACCCTTGGCGGCTTTCAGATGGGTGGGCTTCAGCTCCCAGATACAACCCCCCCAAAAACAAAACAAAGAACTGCCTGAAGACACAGCTATCAATTCTGACCCATTTCAAATTTTACAGGCCAGGAGGGGGAGGTCTGCAAGGTGTGGGCAAAAAAGTCAAAACGGTGCAATTAAGGCTCTGTTTCTTTTGTATCTGACATAAAGGTCAGTTGGAAGTTCGACTGCACCAGCAAGGCCACCATCTTGACTTTTTTGACCATGCCATGTCAGGTGGCATTGGATCTATACATACCTACAGCTCTTTCCGCACCACCTGTGATCACCTGGGTTTAGCAGGGGGCAAAGTTATGGAAAACCCTCCCACTTTACGTCTTTTGTCTCAGGCCAAATGTTGCCCTTGGGAAGAGCCACCCAGCCTCGGGGACGTTTGTGCCCCTCAAGCCTTCTCCCATCGTGACTGCCAGAAATGGATGGCTGTTTCTGGTCCCTTTAGAGTCAGGAGGGACACTGAAATTCAGTTTAACCCTCAAATGTGGGCGAATAGCCCAAAAGCAAAGATCCTGGTCAACGCCTGCCCCAAATTCTATGGGGAAACGGAGACAATCCGTGCGTCCCTATCTGCTGAAGGAGGGCATCCAATAGGGCCTCTGCCGCCATCTCCATCTCTGCAACGGGGATCCTCCCCGGCAGCTGCCGCCGCCAACTTTGCACGGAGCTCCAACTTCCGGCCGGCTCCCGGGAAGCTCGGCAGCCCCCTCCCTCCTTCGGCTTCTTGCGGGCTAATCAGCTGCGTTTGGGTCAGGAGACCATGGTTAGGCGATAAGAGCCTCTGCCTGACACTTTCCATGTCAGAGCGGTGCATCTTCTGTGTATCAATCCCCACCAGAGAAAACACTCTGCCGCTGATAAAGGAGGCGACCGTTCCAGACACAAGGGGACAAAAATAGGGCTGGCGGAGGGGAGGGGCACTTCCCTCCCTCCACCCCTGCTGGGTTTTGCAAAGGAAGAAAGGAAGGAGAGGGCACAGTGGGCAGTGCTGATCTCCTGGTGATGTGCTGAAGGGATGCCAGAGGGCACCAACTGGGCAGGACGGGGAAAGACCCACAGCTTGGAAGCAAGGCCTGGACATTCCCGGTTCCTGCCATGGACTCTCCAGCTCATCAGCATGGGGCCACCTCCCTGGGCCAACCAAAGTACCTTCCCCAAGTTGGGGGCAATGCAGGAGACCCCCCTTCCCCGATGCCAGAGAAAATGGCCCAAGGGTTGCCATTCTTGGGGTTGTGGGTCAAAGGACCCGGATGGACTATCACCCCAGAAGAAGGTGTGCCCAACTGTGTGTGCCTAAACCCCACTGAGTAGAGAGGGAAGGGTGGGGCCCCAGGCTTGGAGACAGCTGCCCACCCCACCCCAAGAGAAGTCCACCTCACATTCAGAGCCTTTCCAATAATCCACATTCTGCTGGTCCTTCTTGTGGCATTTATCAGATGTCCTCTATTGCCGGTGCCTTCAGCACTGGGTGGGGAAAAAGGGCTCTATTTCGAAGGCTCCCTGAGCTTTTCCCCCTTTGGGGCCATTAGCAAACCGCTACACAATTTTGCTGCGGTGCAAATGTTTTGTGCACAGCAGGACTGGTTACCGCCAGCATTCTTGGGTTGTACCCACCCGACTTCCACTCTCATAAAAGTCTCCAGTCCATACATGTTCCATGTTGGCTGCCAGAGCCCAGAGTTTTGTCTTTGGCCATGCCTGGGTCCCCACTGGATGCCCACTGGATGGGCATCGCTTTTCAGGCAGCACACCAAAAAGCAGAAGAGGCCAGGATAAAGGAATGGGTGGGGTGAACACTGAACTGGATTTCACTGAAACTGCATTCGGTTCCTAAAATATGGGCCCTCTCACTAGGTAACCAACTTCCCCATTCTTTTATTAAAAAATTATCCTTAGCAGGTGAGTTTTGGAAAGGCTCTGCGGCTACAACCCTGTTCGGTACTGGAAACCACAACACAGTTTCACAACCCCAGGAAGAGTTGTGCAAACCGCTTTGAACAGCCTGGTACACGCGGAAGCTCTCCTGATTTGTGCCAGCCCAGAAGCACGGCGAGGGGGGCCTGGTGGCCGCGAGAGAAGCCCCTTTGTTTCAATCCAAGCTCCGCAGAGCCTGGGCTTCAGACGGACAGACGCGATGGACAGATCCCGCTTCCAAAGAGCAGACGACGTCCCCGTCTGCGCTTTCCTTCACGCGCCACCTCTCAGATCCACACACCCAAAGGAGCCACTGGCCACGATGACGACACATCAATTAATAGTCCGGCCTGGCCTAATGGCCAAAACAGTGTTGTAGATTATCGCAAGGAACAAAGTCCGTTTCTCCCCCCGCTGGCGGGCTGTTTGCGCCTGCGTCTGGCTGCCCCTAATCTTGGGACCGGTGTGCTGGCGCTCAGTTTCACCACCCTGCAGGTTAATACAATTCTGCCCTTATCTAATCTCCCCATCAGCTTCCTGGCCAAGCCGGCCTCCCATTGGCTCCCGCAAGCCAGCTGGCCGAAGTTATCAGAATAATTCTTATCTCCGGGATCATTAACCAAATTGGGCTGGTATCGGCCTGCGCGAGGCAATAATCAAGTTACAAAGGGAACGGAGGGGAAGCCGGGAAGATGGCGAGGGGGCGCCGTCTGAGAAGGCTCGCGTCCCTGGGGTGCCTCTCCGTGTTACAGGAGGATCTTGGCTGGAATGGCGGGGCGGGGAGACGGGGCACAGCGACTGCATTTTGAGCCCAGTGAGGCTGGGGGAGGGCGCACGCCCAGCCCAGGCCAGCCAGTAGGTCAGAAGTACTACCCAGGTTGGGTTGCTTGCAAGCTCTCTGCCCCAACCAGCCAGGTAAACCTTCATACAGGTTCTGGTTGTCCCACCACTCTTCAGTGGCCCAATCCAGCTCAATCCACCGCAGATGTGCCTCATTCGTATCACCTAGACCAGTCTTTCTCAACTTTGGCCACTTCAAGATGGGTGGACTTCAGCTCCCAGAGTTCCCCAGACGACTGCATTCACTCAACATCATCCACGTTTATCATAACCCATGACACGACTTCCAAAGGCCACCATAACCTTCCTGTGCTCCTGGCCCAGCTCAGCCAAGTATGAGACTGGAACTCAGAAGGGTGTGAAGACTAGCCATCATCTGCTGGTGGGTCTCCCCACTGCCATAAACTCACCCCTCTGCCTGGGTGAACTGACGCAGCCGCCCTCTCTTGAAGCCAACGTAGCTTTAAGCAAATCCCCCTGGTTTGAACGATGGGAAAGGAGACCTTCTTCTGCCTGCTGGTCGGTTTAATGGGGAGAACCCAAGTTCTAGCACCGTGAAAGAGGAAGGGAAACCAGGAGAGCTCAGCTCCATGAATAGGGCGGTTTGAACCCGGTGCTATGGAACAGTCAACAAGAGGCTGGTTGGGACCAAACCTTGGAAGGGGGGTTGCCCTGCTGGAAAGGGGGTGTGAAGGAAGGGGCAAAGCCAAGCGTTGGCGTTGTAGAAGCCGGCCTTCCTTCAGGAACCAGCAAACCCGAAGCAGCAGGAGCATTAAAGCACACACACACACCCTCACACAATCCTGACAACTCAACTAGCAAAATGACGCACAATCACCTGATAAGATGGAGGGGGCGATTGGGAGAGGTTTAAAGCTGCCTGCAACCACCGTTGCCTTCACTCTTCACCTCCCTTCACAAAAGAAAAATCGCTTCAAGGGGCTCAAGGGATTATCCCAGCTTTGCCCGAGTAATCAGGGGCAATACTTGGAAGAACCGAAGGGCCCCCTCCCCCCCCGAAAATTAGAGGAGGAGAAAAAAGGAGAGGGGACGGTAGACACCCCCCCCTTTGTTCTCCTCGCTCTGGGCAGCTTCTCCAGTTGCACAGGCGTGGAGGCCAAGGCCAGCTGGGGGCCCACCAGGCAGAAGATGCTCAGGAGACCTGCAACCGACCATTCACTGCGTTTCACTCCCGGCAAATGCACTTTAAAGGGAGCAACACTCCTTTATTCAGCCTCCACAATCCAAATGCCAGTCGTCTTTTCCGACCTCAGTTCATTGTGAACGGAGAAGCAGTTTGCGTGCCAAAAAAGCGCCAAAGCTTAGCGAAAGTTCTCCCCCCCTCCCGCAACCCCAGGTGGCACAAGGACAAAAAGAGCTGACTCCAGCAGGCCAAGATGGCCCCGCGGCCACGCGCGGTGCCACCCTGGAAAGAAGCACATTTGCGCCCTCATGTGCTTAAGCTGCAAGGCGGCAAAGCGGGGCCAAGCACGGTCCGCTTCGTGCCCCCCCGCTCCCGCTTCCCCTCCGTTGGCAGAGCTTTGCCCCTCACCTGGGCAACTCGGCAGCTGATGGTCCAGACGGCCCTCCATGGGCACCCGACTCGCCCCCGTTCTCCTTTGCGCTTCAGCAGGGCATCCTGGCGGGCTGAGCGCGGCTGGGCTGGAGGGCCGGAGGAAGGGCGGTGGGTCGGCGTACCCCAGACCCTCAGCCGCCTTCCCTCTGCTTCGGGTAGCGGGCTGTTTTCGGCAACACGTCATCCCCCCCAGCCAATGTACGGCCAGCCCCCGCGGCTTAGCTAGCTGTTGGGGATTTCTCTTCTGCTATCGCAACCGAGCATCGCTGGGGATTTATTGATTTTTTGACACAGTTAACAACAGCAAATCTTTATCGCTGCAAACCCTGACCCCATTAATGGAGGAGCTCTTACCAAGCCTGTGTAGCAACCGAGGCCCGTCTCCCCACCCCCCAGCGTGCATCTGCACCAGCTCAAAAGCAGAAATCTTAGGCCAAGGGTCGATCCCCGGGGACAAAGAGCAGCCTCAGAGTGCCCTGTCGCTGCCTGGTCAGCTGCCCTGGGCAGGGCTGGATCCGAGCCCTGTTTTCTGCGCGATCGAGGGGATCTAGGCAACCGTTTTAAGTGGTGAGATCTGGGGCTGGGGGTTAGGAGAAGCGTTCACGTTTCCAACAGCTGTCGTCCAATTTCCAAGGGGCCCCGGGCAGGAAACAGAATGGCCTTTTGGAGTTGCCCTACACCTGCCCTGCAAAGAGCAACCAGCCTCAGATCTGTCTTGGGGAGTGGAAAAAGCCGGGGGCCAGGAGGCCCTTCTCCAAATTGCAACCTGGGCAATTCTTTGGTGAGGGCTGTAAAGCAGGAAAGTTGCTTACAGGCTACTCCGGCGTGAGACTTCTTGCCAGCCCTAATTACAAAGCAAATTTTCATAAATGCGCCCATGTGTCTGATGCTTTAAGGCAGTGTTTCTCAATCTCAGCAGCTTTCAGAGGTGTGGACTTCAACTCCCAGAACTCCCCAGCCAGCCAGGCTGGCTGGGGAATTCTGGGAGTTGAAGTCC
This sequence comes from Python bivittatus, assembly GCF_059951505.1. Taxonomy (NCBI): domain Eukaryota; kingdom Metazoa; phylum Chordata; class Lepidosauria; order Squamata; family Pythonidae; genus Python; species Python bivittatus. The sequence goes on along the minus strand of NW_028277042.1, from coordinate 20,847,264 downwards.
ACACCTCTGAAAGCTGCTGAGATTGAGAAACACTGCTTTAAGGCTTTGCAAAATCCCAGAGGATTTGCTCTGCCAAAGAACTTTCAATTTCAGATCTGCCAGAGAGAGGACAGCAGAACAGAACCAGGTGCATTGGGGGCTTTGTCCTCCCTCCGCATGGGAGCCCCGTTGAACATGGCTGGTTTTCCAGCAAAGGGGGAAGTGCAGAAGAAGAGACGGGGGAACATCGCGTGGGGGTTGCTGAGAAATGGGGACGCGAGGGGGGCACTACTTGCCCTGAACCCAGAGCAAAAGGGTGGCCATCTGAACAACTGCATTCAGACCCACAAGCCGTGGGGCCCTTTGACTAGAGGGAAGCTCTCCCCCCACTCCCCAAGCCAGATTCCCTCTTCTGCCACGGCCACAGGAGAGCTGAATGCTTCCCACTGGGCTTGCGTGGCCACCCTCCTCTGATTCCAAGCCTGTCCCCCAATTTTCAAACTGCCGAGCCCCCTGCCTCTCCCCACTCTTCTCACTGACGCCTTGGGGTGCCCCCCTTTCCCCAAGCACTGCTCCGTTCCCACCCTCCCCGCAGACCCTTTGAGAGAATTTCTCATAAACGGGAGCCCTGGACGATACCATCAGCGCCAAGCAGGGAGAAAAGGGGAGATGGCCTTGGAGAGGCTGATCATATCCGGGCGACAAGGGTGGTGCGCTCACGCCTGGAATGAGCGGTGATACTATCTCCCCTGCCAGGGTGGGGTTATTGTGTCTCATAAAAGGAGGAATCCTTGCTGGCTTTTTCTCCTGTTTTATGCCCCCTTATTGGTGCCTCTCCCTTCTCCCCTCCTTGCCCGAAAATCCCAAGCGGTTTCAGGAGTCCGGCTGGGCTGGGGGGCTTCCTTGGAGCCTCTGAAGCTGCCTGGAGCCGGTGCCCGGCAGCCAGGAAGGGAAGCCAGAAGACAAGAGTCCCTGCCGGGGGACTGAATTCCTCCCGTTTCGGCTTGCCCCGTGCAGCGGGACCCAGCCAGCACACTGGGCTGGCAGGACATTGCCAGCCACCTGAAAACGGGCCGCGGCTAAAATCAAGATGGAGATGTGCCAGTTGGGTCTGCTGCAGCTGTCAGGATCACACAGAATGAGTGTGCAGACTCTGACAGCAGTTGCCCAGGGGATGAGAGCTGCCTGGGGCTGTGGAGTCTCATGCTCCTCTCGGTCAACCTCCGTTGACCGCTGGCCGTCCAGCTCTCTCTTGTCTTTGTCCGGAGGAGAGGTGCTCGTGCCCGCTCTAGGCGACTTGGCTGACCCCTACATGTTCTTCTCTTCCCTCCAGCCCCAGCCCTGCGAGAAGGCCAAGCAGAGCGCGTGGGGCTACCGGGGGTTCAAACCGGGCTCCCCCATCCTGCCCGATACGAGGCGCCTGAGAGGGGTGGTAGCACGCTACACACCCCGTGCCTGGCGGATTGAGGCCACGTTATCCCCAGCATGCAACGGGCTCCCACCGCCTGGCTCTCTTCCCCACCGTGGTAATCTAAAACAAATACGACTATCTAGTGTAAAACTCTGCTATGAGCGATAAAGAAAAATAGCTGGAATAATTTTTCCCACCCACACATACCAATGAGAAGAGGAAGAAAGGGGTGTGCAGGCGCGCACACACGCACACACACGCTTATCAAGAGGATCATGGGCAACCCTGCCCCGTCCATCAGAACGGGCTGTCCTGCTCCCGACTGCCCTGGGCCACCTGATAACCAACCTTGAGGTTTGCATAGAAAACTTCAGGCAGAGACAGATTGCTAAGACAGGAGTCACAACAGAGATAAAAAAAGAAAGAAAGGAAAGAGAGTTTGGGGGTAGTGGCGGGGCAGGGGTGGGGGGAGAAATGGAGCAAAAATAGACGTCGGGGAAAGGAAAAGAAACAGCCGGGGTTTTAATGAGATAGCAACGAAGACTTTCTGGCAGGTTTGGGCTTAGCAGCCCCCTGCAATTTAGCTGAAAAGGCAAAATGGAACACACACCCCAACCTCAAACGCATCCACTGGAGACGGGGTGTGCGTATGAAGGCTGGACTCTTCCCGCGTTCCTCTAACTCAAGAGTTGGGGAACCGGGAGCCCCCCAAGTTTGGCCACGAGACCCCTTGGAAGGCCAAGGGTTCCGGGGAACTGCACCCCGTGTCTCCCCGCACAACAGCACTTTCCCCACCTCAGTTTCCCTTCTGCAGAGGACCAGAGGACCGCCTTCGCTGTCAGGACAGGGCCGAGGGCAAGCTCTTTCCAACTTCAAATAGCTCAGTGGGACGGCCGAGCAGATGGCTATCTGTTGCCCTTTGAGATCGACAGGCCTGGAGGGAGGGCTCTGACGCTCAGTCCACTGATCACTTCCATTAACTGATAAACACGCATTTTACACCTTGAAAGAGGTGCCTCCATTAATCAGCCGGTAGCACATTCATTCTTTTTAGCGCAGGTGCTTACTGAAAGAAATGGTGGGTGTGAGCGAGCACCGTTTCACCTGCCCTCCCCTCCGAGTAGGAGATATAGAGTGGGGGGCACCCCTTAAAAAAGGCCCGCGTTAAAAAAAACCCATACAAACATTTGCTTCTTCTCAAAAGCAACCATGTAGATTTTAAGTTAAACTAGTTAGCACAAATGCACAATAGCCTAGGCCACCCCCTTGCCTGTCTGTTGTGGCTTACAACGTCTTAAGTGTGCTGAGAATGCGGAAGCGGCGTAAACATTAAGAGTGCTCAGGTTTGATAAAGAGCTATTCCCTGCTCGCCTACGGCAAGTTAAGAATCACCTCTAGGCGATCAGCCTGGAGGTTTTAGAAAAGTTGGGGGAATTCTGATTCCCTGAATGACTGCCCCGAGAATGCCATCTTCCAGTCACTCACTGAGGGCTTGTGGTGTGGCCATCTGGCTGAAAGGACGCCAGCATATGTCAGCGCCTGGGTGGGATTTCATTTGGGGACCATGCTTCCCAACACCCCGATGGGAACAAAGCAAATATACAACAGCCTCAAAGAAACAAATAAATAACTTGTGGAAAGTGATTTAGGAACACCTGCGGGCTCGCTTGCACGATTACTTTAGCGTCTTAAGGCAGTGCTGAAAATGGAAAATCCCCCAATTTTATTAAAGGAAGGAGAAAGGAAAGAAGGCCTCTTCAGTTAACGGCGAAAGTTCTTTACCCAGAGAGAAAAAGAAATAAAAGGTGACATGTGAAGCTGGGTAGAGAGACCCAGGGGTTGCAAATATATTTGAATATTTGATGGCGTGTGCAAAGAAAGGAGCCCGCTAAAAGGGAAATAGGACGATAAAACACAATGCCAGGTTGGGTTAGTGGCCCAACACTTTCTAATTATTTCTCTCCCCCTTTTCCTGAAGAGGCAGATGGATATTCTGAAGGCGTGTGTGGTGTGGGCACGCACCCATGTGCGTGTTCGGCCTGAACTGTCCGCCACATAGGAGCATCACTCGGGCCACAGAGATGCTGCTGTAGAGAGTGGTCCTCCCAGTGATTTTGACCGTAGCGAAGAACACGGAGCATGGCATGGGGGTGGATGGGGGGGTCCTTTTTTTTTTGCCAGATATTAAGCAACTAATGGTGATTTTCTGTGTCCAGGACCCTTTTCATATGAGAGGCCCTGGGGGCAAAACGTCCACCTGAGTCCCCTTCCCCTTTCTTGAGCCCCGGCATCCAGTAATTTGACAGGAGCCAATTAGTGGCAGGAGAATGCAAATGACCGATCCGTCACCCCTACCCTAATTTTCAGCTTATTTTTTTAGCCTTCCAGCAATTGTCCCTACAGTTATATCAGGAATATCCCATCGTGTGGATGGAGGCCATCGTCTTTCTATAAAACCACACAACTATCGCACTGCGGACAATCACCTAAGTTAAGCAGAAGCCATCTTCTACGCCCAGCGCACAACATTAGGGGGAAAAAGTCACCTTGGCCAAGTGAAGGAGGAAGAGGAGAACAAAGGGAAGAAAAACCTGAGGAATCTAGGAAACAATTTTTCATTTGCATATCAAGAGGGATCTACAGGTTTCGTACCCCACAGATCTAGATTCAGGTTGTCAAGTACTCAGAATCTTAAAAATCTGGCTAAGTTGCTAAGCTTTACGCCTCCTGGGGCTGTTTTCCTGCTTGCACTTCAAGGCGAGGGAGGGGCGAACGGATTAAGGGACTGGCCAGAATCGAGCCCACTCCGAGATAAGGCCAACCGCGTGGCTGGAACCTGCGAAACAGACTCAGCCTCCATCTTCTGTTATTGTCTGACCTCATCCATATGTCCTTTAGAAAAAAAAAGAGGTAGGGAAACAGTAATCTAGGAGCAGTTAAGCAAGCAAGAGAAGGTCCACGTGTGCCTGAAATGACTGCAATAACACGCCGTATGCGGTGGAAAAAGAAATGGATCTTGCAAGCAGGAAAACGGGTACCACTACGGCTGGATGCAGGACTCCAAGCCAGCATGAAACTGGCACCCCGGCATCCAGAAGCCCCGTTGGCATCTTTTTTATTCTTTCCAATGCCCAGACAAGCAGCTGGTCCTCATGGGGATCAGGATCCCCTTGAAAGTTCTGCAGCAAAGGGGAAGAGGAGGTGGGCAGCCTTCTGGAGCCCAGACCTGTTTTCTTTTCAGCCGCATCTGGCTTGCGGGGCCTCTCCAGGAAGGTGCTCCAAAGCTCCAAAGGGCCGGAGCATGCTTCCATCTCCGTTCGATCCGGGGGCCAAAGAGAGACCAGGCAAGTCCCCCCTGCTTGGGGACGACCGAGCCGACCTGAGAGACGGGGAAGCAGATGCAAAAGGCTGTTTCATCTCCGACGGTGCCCAAGTTGAGGATTATAGATTGGAGCTATCGCCGATTTGCATATCAGAATTTTAAAGCAGCCGAGACCCTTCCAGCGAGCAAGGTCAAACGAAAGATTAAGAAGGAAAGGGAAAAAAATCCTGTCCCTCTCGTTCGCCTTGACTTTCTCACGGCGCTTGGCACACCGGGCAGCGGCGACACAGGACTCTTCCTGCCCTCCCCGCCCCACAGCTGCCCCCAGGCGCTGGGCCTGCAGCAGCGGGGCCGGAGAGGCGAGAGCCTCAGGAGAGAGGCAGCTTCATCGGGGAGCAAGGGGATACAGCCCCTCTTAACTGCGGGTGGCTTCAGAAGGAAGGTGCCCGCAAAGCTTCTCCTGCTGACCGGGGCAAATTCCCAGGGCCTGCAGAATGCAAGAAAGCGACCCAAAGCCGCGCTGAGCCCCACAAAGCTCTTTCAAATTGGCTGCCGACTGCCAATTTTGCAATCTTCAGAAGTAGATTTCCCCTGAACATGGAGGTTCCCCACAATTCCCCTTGCACATAGCTACTCAGAGACCTCCCTGTCTCTTCCCGTTCGATGCTCAGACTGGTGTTGCGGGTGCATCCCATGTCGGGGCCGGGTCATGCGCACGTTTTTGGCTCGCTGTACATCCAGCTGTCTCTCTGCGCTCTTGAGGCAGCTCATATGGGAAACCCTCTTCCTTTTATCCTTGCAGCGGCAGCAACAATCAGTCTGTGACTGGCCTGATCGGTGCATCTGGAGGTGGACGCGAACTCAGAGCCCAACCACTATGGCAAACGCGTCTGAACTGGAAGAGTTGCCAGGGCAGTCCTCAGCCACAGGCCATTGATGGTGCCTTTCCGGGGACAAAAGGGAGCCACAGCGGGCACCCAGAAGTAGCCTCAAGAGTTTGGTGCATGTCCTGCCGTGTCCACCCCTGTGCCCGGAAAGGAAGAACGTGCCAAGCTGGAGCTGCACCTCACCCTGGAGGGGAGAGCAGACGCCGGGTCCTGCAGCAGATCCTCCGGGTGCTGCAGAGGCGTCTCACCGCTGCCACCCTGGCCCTTTGCAAGCAGCTGCGTCTGACCTCAGAGGAGGGCCGGGCTTAACCCTGCCAGGCGGGGCAATGAGAGTCCCCCTCCCTGAAGCTGCCAAGGAAGGAAGGAAGGAAGGAAGGAAGGAAGGAAGGAAGGAAGGAAGGAAGGAAGGAAGGACGGACAGTCTGGAATGGACAAAACTTTGCTGGAGGAAAAGCCCATCTCTCTGCTGCCCTGCCTGGCCTCCACGCAGCATCCTTCTTGCCTGCCAGAGCTGACGCCTGGCGGATCCTGCCAGATAAAGACGAAATTCAGGCTACTGAAAGTGTCCTCTTTCTTCCCTTTCCCTTTTTTGCCATGCTCTCCCTGATAAGTGCGGTGCCTGCACGGAGGCTGATAGAAGGCCTATCACGGCGGTTAGCACAGAAAGGAAAGGGTCTATCGCCCGGGCATCACCGGACCGAGATCAGCTCCCAGCCGCACCGAAATTAATATCGCTCCAATTACCGCAGCGGAGATGGGCTGCAGGGAGCGATAATAAAATCTCTTTTACATAAGGAATGCAAATAGCCAACTGGGGTTCAGCGACGGGAAACAGGGTTCATGCTCTAGCCCCGTTGTCAGCCTCAGGCAATCTACAGGCCAACGAGGCGGGCGTGCAGGATATTCCCAACAGGAAAGTGCTCTGAACATAACCACAGTCCTGGTCTACTCCTAAGTCTGGCCTTTTGGCGCCCTGACTGAGAATGACCATCTGTGCCATGTTGACCCCATGACGGCCATCTGTGAGAAGGTCTCAGCCCACAAGCCTTGTTTGACTGACTGATTGATTTATTATATAAAATTTGTCACTGCCCATCTCATTAAAAAATGATTCTGGGCAGTTTACTTCCTGCTAATGCTTGGTTAAGCCTCCAGCAAAAGGGGGGGGGGCAGAGGTCAGCAAAAACACGCAGAAGGGACCTCGCCAAGGGTCAGTGTTTCAGGGCATTCAAGTGGGAGGTGGTCCTGAAAGGGGGTTCACTGGCAGCCTCATGCTTAAAACAGACAGGAAACCAATCCACCGAGGGATGGCAGTGACTGGGGGTGAATGCAGGGGCAGCTGCCAGGCTAAACCTTTGGGCAGCCCAGAAACTTCTGGCCGCCTCCGGCAGGGAACAGCCTTTCCCACCCCCTGTTATTCTAAAAATGGTGGGAGGGGGACTGGGCCTGTTAGCACAGGGCTACAGGGCCTTCCTGGGCTTGGTCCAAAGGTGGCCCAGAAGACCCTGGATATCTCTTGCTCTGCTCCTACCACCGCCAAGAATGACATGAGTGACATCTGAACTGAGGCTGCTCCACTCCGGCCTGTGTGCAGAGGGCACACCCAGCTCTCATCCCCCCAGTGTCAACTCCTGTCTGGGAAAAGTGGGGAAGCGTGAATGGAAGGTGGTTGCAAAATCAGTGACGGGGACTCACTGCTTACACCATCATTGTTGCAACATCTGGCCCCAAAAGGGGGGGGGGGGAAAGTGATTGTGGATGAGTCCTACACTGGGCATCCAGTCAAAGGGGAAGATCTGACAAGCAACGTTAGTTAAAGATTAGATCCAAGGTCAGGGTTTTGGGGGGCAGGAATTCCAACCATTGTCCTCCAGGATGCTTAAAAGGTGGGAGGAGGCCCTGGCATGGCCAGGCCAAGGACCATCATTGCCACTGATGATCTGGGGCCAAGCAGGCTTGGCCCACAAAGGGCAAAGACCAGGGATGGGAGAGAGCAGATAACCCCGGAGAAGGTGCGGACGTTCTGCAGATCTCTTTCCGGCCAACGCATCCAGGAAGAGCCAAGGATATCAGTCTGGCTGTGAACGCACATTTCCCTTCCTGAACTAGGAGCCAGATGTGGGGAGGGGAGTTAGAAAAGAAAGAAAAGGGAAAAGCAGACGAACGCTATCAGAAATGCTATTTAAAAGCAGCTGGGGAAAGCGTGGAAAAGTGCCTTCAGGCCACGGAAGAAATCTCTAGGCCGCTGGCATGTTGGGCACTTCCAAAATGACCCAGATGAAGGAAGAGCAGGGGGGATCTTTTTAGTAATCCTCCCACCTTGTGATTCAAGAAACAAACCCCATAAAAACAACAGAGGCTCTAAGAGCAGAAATGGAGCAGGGCTGACATTGCAAGGAGAACCTTCTCCCCTCTCCTTAACAACCCTGGTGCTGCCTGATTCTTTGGATATATGGACAATTTTAGGTGAGCATGGATTTTTTTTACCAGCCATGAAGGAAGAACCATACATGTATGTGGATGAAAATGCACAAACTGTATGATCATATGTGCAAGTGAAATGATTTGAGAAGTTCAACGATTGGCTGTAAGGCTATTCTTCTCTTCCTAGATGACCTTGGCCTAACCCATCTAGCAAAGTTGTTGTAAGGTAAAATAAAAACATTTTCCAAGCACGTGTCCCTGAGCTGCTTGGAGAAAGATGGATGAATACACGAGGAACTGCCTTTATCTGTATGGGACAGTGCTGGCCTGCTTGGCCCATACTATCTACTGAGACCAGAGGTGCCTCGCTATGGCCCTAGATGGAAAGAAGATATTTTCCAGCCTGGCTCAGTATACATTGAATGTCAGGATCCGTTTTTGGACCACGAATGGTCCACAGTTGACCTTTGGATGGTATGATGAGAGATGTCTCCAACAAGCAGGCTTTTGCACACGGCAGGCACTCTCTTATAGGACCAGCCAATGGAGACCCAGATCATTGGTCCATTCCACTCATTTTGGTCTACCCTGACAGGCAACGTTAATCTTCTGATTTTGGTTGAACCTGGGATCTCCTGCCAGGGAAGCATGCACCTCCACATGACCCAAGATGTATTCCAAGCCACTTCATTTATATCCAAGCTACTGTACACATCACCCAGATCTGAGCCACTGTATATATCACATATATCTGAACTTCTGTTTTTACACTTCCTTCTCTTCTGTTAACAGATGGAGACTGGCACACCCAACCGTTTCCCTGCACACCGTGTCAGCTTACAGTTTAAAGTCCAAACAAAACACCAGAAGCAGGATCCTGCTTTCCTAAACCTCTGAACGAGGATCTTCCACACTATTCACAGCCCCTGAGCTTACTTGTATTTGGAAGCTGCTTGGTGCCACTGAGTTACAGTAAACAAATTGTCATGGTCAATACGTGTGCTTTTGACATGGAGAGAAAGCCATCGAAATGGGACCTTCTTCCCCTAACAGAAGATGACGCCTGTTAGTCTGCTCATTCTTAAAAAGGATCCCTTCCTTCAGAGCTCTTCCAAACACATTAACAGAAGTTTTTAAATATCAGTTTGAAAGATAATCCATATGCCAAAGCTTGATATTCTATGAGCCTTCACAGTTAGACAGAACCAAGCTGAGTCTGGCACCCGGGGAGCCCTCGGCTTTTATGCTCAAAGTCATGTCCCACTCCGAGTGCCATGTTCTTTTGAGAAAACAGAGAGAGGAGATTTACCTGGTCCCGCCCACAGCTCGACGTCTGGCATTGGTGGCTTATGTGACTCCTCCGGATTCTCCATGTTCTCTTTGGACTCGGCCTCTGAAATCAAAAGAGGAAACATCACAATCACACTTCAAAACCCACAGAGAAGATACGATCAGTGGTTAGGGCAGGAGATTCCCTGCTCAACTGTTCATATGGCTCCATCTCACCCAGAGAGCCCATGAATACTTAGAAGTCGGCACCAGAAGGCAAAGTCTTAGGGTATTTCCAGGCAAGGCATGGAACCATGAAGGAGGTCCAGAGAAGAAAATCTCCCATTAGGGTTCCTCCCTTGTTTTCCCATTGTTTCTTCTATCTTTTTCTTCGTCCTGCAGGAGATCCTTTAAGGGAATAGAACTAATGGGGCTAGGAACCTCCTATACAGAAATCCTGCTGGTTTTCCCAAACAACAAGTGAAGTGCTCAACCAACATATCATTTCCTCTAAGAAGGGGATTGTACCACATAAGACTGAAGATGGGGACTGGAAACTTTGAACGGAGATCGCATTTTAAAAAATCCCTCTATGAAGAAAAGGGAGCCATACATAACTTTCTCCCTGGCACACCTGCTCTCCAAGTGATTTCTTCATTTAATAAAGGGTCATCCATCCACTTCCACTGTGAATTAATGCAGTCCACCTCCCGCGTTAGCACTCTGGTGTTGGGAAGAACTGGGTTGTTTGACGTTTAAGGACCAACAGGAAAAGGACTGATGTGGAACTATTTATATCTTTTTTTGGCAATGATTTTATTATTGTACGCTGCCCGGGGTTGTTATGGAGTTGGGTGGCCTTATAAACTTAATAAATAATAAAGATATCCTCAGAAAATACTTGGCTTTGATTCGGGAAAGAACCTGGAGCAGCGTTTCTCAACCTTGGCAACTTGAAGATGTGAGGACTTCAACTCCCAGAATTCCCCAACCAGCCATGCTGGCTGGGGAATTCTGGGAGTTGAAGTCCTCACATCTTCAAGTTGCCAAGGTTGAGAAACACTGACCTGGAGCCAATTGCAGCGAGGGCTTCAAGGGGAGATTGCCAGCTGCCAAGCAGGAGATGATTCAGACAGGAACAGGGTGAGCAAAGATCTCATGCTCATATTATGACAAATCAGCAACTTTATTAGGCCAACTCAAAGCCCCACCAAAATGAACAAGCTTTTTTGATCAATGGATCTCTTGATCAGGAAAGATGCCGCAGGAAAGCAGGTTGGGGGCGCAGGAGGGGGGAGAAAGTAAAAGACACTGAGCTCTCATGAAGCACCCTAAGACAGAAGGTATTAAAGGACCCTTGTGTCCCAATTTGGCTCTGGGAATTAGCACCAGCACAGCCCCTAAAATGGTGGGGATAATGTTCAGGACATGCTCCATACCAAGAGGAACCACGTTCTTAATCCAAGGAATTTTTTTATGGCTACCCAAGAACATTTGGGGGGGCAGCTAGTGACCCAGAACCACACAATTTGAAAAAAATAAATCTTTGGGCAATTTATATATTTTCTTGGTCAAGGAGGAAGTTGAAGGAGTTATGCCCAGCACAGGTGCCTCTGACTCTTGTTACGCCTTTCCTCTGGCTGACCAATGACTAGCTGCCTCTTATCAAGCTTAGTTTGAGGGCCACCAAGTTCTAAAGCCCCAGCAGAAGCCACATCCTTCCCCTTCCCCCTCGGGGATGGCTAACAATACTTGAAAACAGCGATGACCACGATAAGACGAAATAACCGAACGACAAATAAATTTGGAGAGAGACTTAGAAATCAACGATAATGCCAGCGTCCCCCAGCAGTTAAAGGATTATCTCTAAAACAGCTGCAGTGCTCAAATAGCAGGAGAATCAACTGAAACTGCTAAAACAGGATTCGGCGCTGTTAGATATCAAGAAAGGACTTTCTGCAGAGAACAAGCTGTCAGGAAGAAGGTGGAATGAGCTGAAGAACGGCCACGTGGGAAGATCTCTTTCTCTCACACACAGGCACCAACACAAGATCCGTGACACACACACACTTCTACACACACGTATCTTGGTGGGCACAAAAGAACTGGCTGAGCAGAACAAGCTCCTGTCGGCGGTGACCTCCACGTTGTCTGGCTGGGATGGGTTTGGGATGGGAAGGCAAAGCAAGTGAGCCTGAATCGCTAAACCTGGGGAAGAGAGAGGCTGGGCTCCCCCAACCCAGGCCCACCCTCAGCTGGCTGACCCAAAGGAGAACCACCTGCCTGGGCCAGCCCACCTGGGCTGCGCTCATGGCAATTTGAGAACAATTACTCTGTCCACTACCTGCTGGCCGAGATGCAGCCGATAAGCCCATCTGCATCAGACGGCGCGAAAGATTAGTGGACGCGGGGCGTGTTTGCCTTGGCGTCTCAGCCCGATGACTCCTGCTCCAATCCACGGGCCCCAGAAACGGCGCCAAGGGGGTGGGTCCACGTGCGTGACGTCACCGGCCATCGGCGATTATTAATACAGGTGATGAGGGTGGGGAGGCGATGATTAACATCAAATAAATCAATCGGCGGGTATAAAAGTCCCATTATTTTGGGCTATAAATCAAAGTGGCTGGCACATTGATTGTTATCCATCGCGCTGAAAGCTCTTTGCTACGCACCACGGGAACAACAGTTATTGCAGCCGGCCTGTTATCACGCGCTATCGCCTCCTTTTATCACGGCGCGCTAGTGCCAGGTGCGCCGCGCAGACGGGAAAGATTTCTCCCTGGCTCTCGGCTTGGCTCTTTTCTCACCCCCGCCCCCGCCCCCGCCCCCCCCCCCCCGCTGGAGGCTTTGGAAGAGAGCTTCAGAATCAGATAACGGCGCCTCCGACTTCCCTCCTGCAGACCAACTTGGTGGATCAAAGTCTGCCACTGAGCAAGGCACTTGGCCTTTCAAAACCGTCTCCCAGCCCCCAGACCCAAACCCCACGCCTACGTTCCAAAGATCCGTGCAGACCGCTGGACTAGGAACACTAAATAACGCACGCGTGCTCACGCTTTCTGCACGCAATGCATATTACTCCCACGGTCTGGCTACATGCGTGCGTATCCACATATGGGGGAAAGAGATTGCCTGTTGACCTCTGACTGCTTAAAAGCCTGACAGATAACCCAAATTATGAGCACGACGCTCCTGCGATACAAAGCGGGGGGGTGAAGGGGAACGCCAGCTTTCAGACCTTGCTGACCCGCCGCCTAGAGTAGGGCAAGGAACCCACAGAGTGCCAGCTTTGCTTGCGCCACAGTTTCCAGCAGCCCCTGCCATCTATGCCAACGAAGAGGGATGCTGAGAGTCACTGTTCAGCAACGCACCGGGAAGGCCGCGGCAGGAGCAAACATTCCCCTTGGATAGGAACGGACCCGCAGAGGCCACGTGGCACAGCCGGATCTTGCCCTTCTTTGGAGAAGTCAGCCCTGCTCATCTCATGGAGCTTTCTCTCTCGTAGGCCGACCCAGAATTATGACTGGCAGTAGAGCTTCTGCTCTGCCCATAAGGAAGGAACATTGCCTCTTTCGCTTTGGCGCGCAAGCGGTAATTTTGAAAAAAAGGAAAGTACGTGTGTGCACACGTGTGTGTGTGTGTGTGTGAGTGTGTGTGAGGGGGAGCTACGAGGTCAGCACTCACCTAGGCGTCTTTCCAGGAGGAGCCAGAAAACTGCTAGCTCTTCATGAGAGCGCAGCACGTATTGATCGTAATTTGAGCCTGAGCGTTGCGACTGCCCGCGCTGCCAATCCTTGGCAGCGTTGGTAGCCATTCCCCCCTCACCCCTGGCAAGGAGATCACAGTTCTGAGCTAGCACCAGGGCAGGGCCTTGAAACCTTTCATCATGGGGAGCATTATCACGGAATCAGGATCTCAAGAGCTGCTCCTCTACCCTGCACGGCGCCCGGCCCGCCTCCTTCAAAACTGACGTCCGTCTGGACTTTTCTATTGGAGCCTTTCCGTGGAGAGACCTTTTGCCTTCAAAGCATATGTCCGTTGCCCGGGGGATTGGCAGAGGTGGAACAGCAATATCCAAGGGTGCCTCTGAGCATAGGCAAGGTGTCGCCCCCCCCCTTCGGAAGCAGGCAAAGGCACTCACTCTCACTGCACGGGGAGGCAGACGAATCGCCTTCTATGGAGCCTTCATGATCTGAAGCACTTCCTTCCTTCTCGGACAGGCCGTCGTCTTCCAGAGGAGCGCTGGTTCCTTCTTCCATCTCACCAAAGGTGCCTGCAGGAGCAACGGAAAGACCAGGGGTTAGGTGCCGATCCCACCTCCTTAAAGACCTTTGGAGCAGGAACAGGACAAGCACCGCTCAAGGAAGGATCTTGCACGCTAGCAAACCTTGACAATCACAATAACACTGAGATTGCTGATTGACTGATTGATTAGGTGCCATCAAGTCATTGTCAACTCCTAGCGACCCCATAGATAGATTTTCTCCACGAACTGAGATTGCAAAAAAATATGAAGAGACACCCGAAGTAACAATAGCGCCTATTATTTAATGTTCCGTGGCTAGATGATTCCCTCTCCCATTTATTTTAGAGGAGGAAATAAAACAAAGGGGGAAAGGGTTTTTTTTAGCAGTGCAGAAATGGAAGTCTTTTTGCCCAGGAGAAGGCAAAAAGCAGACATGGCTGATCTCTGGACAAATTACAGGAGGGCAGCTGATTTGCAATAAATTCTCAGGACCAAATAAAAAAATTGGCTGCCGCAGAGTTAAACCCCTTACTCTTAAAAAGGGGATATTAACTGGGTGTTTTGGGCCAGAGGTTTTGCATTTAGTTTTAGTTTGGCATTAGAATTTGCAGTAATTTCAGTGTACAATGTATTTATGTGTATTTTCTCCATGTTGAGCTCCTATGTAGATCAAGCCATTAGCTTGGCTTTTGCCCAGTCCCCCGACATTTTGTCCTCCAACCACTACCTTGCAGCTGACTGCTTCCCCTGCGAATTGGAGACACCAGGAACAGAGACTTTTTGAAGGCAAAATACATCCTCTGCATTCAGCTATGTCCCCTTCCCAGAGAGGGGAGAGATGACAGCGGTCTTGCTACTAAATCCCTTCAACCAGTAAGAAGAAATACTATCTACCAGCATGGCGGAATAGCAGTAACCTAGAGGTAGCACTGCAGGACCACACGTTGCCCCGACATCATACCCATGCTGCAGGATGGTGCCAAAATGTAGGACCCAGAGCTTACAACCTAAATCTATGTCAAAAGGGAACTGAGGCACACAAGTTGTGGTTGTGGCAGTAGGAGACTTGATGAAAAAAGTACTCAAGAGACTGGGACCATTATGTCCAAATACACATGCCGTGGAGACTACTGGGGACGTTCAGTTTCTTTACGGATTCCTTGCTTCGGGTATAGCAAACCAGGAATATTGTCTTTGTTTGCAACTGGGGCTGCAAGGACAAGATGAGGAAGCAACATGGGGCACCACAAGGTTCCCAAGGCCAGGATGCTGTTGAGGAAGGGCTCCAGACAGACCTCCTGATGAACCAGGCCTCACAGTGCAGGGAAGGCTCACATGCCCTGTCTAGAATTGTAAAGGAGTACATGTAGAACTCATAATGAGAAGAAAAACATTTTTCAATTCTCCACAGGTCAGTAGACACACGCCAGAACCTCTAATTCTCAGGAGGCCATGATTCCAACGATATGGAACATTGGTCTTCTCAAGGCCTCTGAGCTTCTGCAGCATCAGGGCGTCCTAACCAAGACTGTCTGGGATCTGGAGACTCCAGAAGCAGCTATGCTCGCAGTTATCGCTAGAGTGAGACACCTTCCCTGGGGAGATGCTGGTCCCAGGGGGCATGCGGGACGCTAACGTCTGCCTTCCAGCGACCTCTGTCCGTCCCTCTATCCCAGGGGAAGGGCAAGAGAAGAGATGGGGAAGGACCGAGTGGGTTAACTTTATCAGAACCAGGAGCGTGAAGGCGTGAAAGAAAAAATTAGCCTAACGAATTTACAGTGAGAGAAACGATTTGTTAGCTAGCGATTGTTTCTGAATATTATCAGAGCTTTTTTAATTGTGCTGGAACAGAAATTAGTAGCATTAGAATAAATTGCCTTTTCTTCTCTGGCAGGCTCTTTATTCACGCTCATTGTTGTCTGCTTTGTATAGATTATGGGCCCTTTGTTCTCACAGAGTAAATATACATGCCTGGAGTCTCAGAGAGGGGCTGAGGTCTGGAAAAATGCACGGGGGTTCTCTCGGCTTCTCATGGGGGGGCTTTGTTTTCCTTTGGGGGCCCACGAGGGACAGGTTGTAGGGTACCCCGTGCAGGAGTGCAGGATCTTCTCTTCTTAAGAAGAAAGAGGATGGACACATCAGAACTGGAGTTCAAAACCTCCGCTGGCATCTTCTCTGCCCAACACGGAAACCCCTGCTTGGCGCAAAGCACGGTGTTCCACCATACCTTGATTTTTGAAAGCAGGTTTATCGCTCTTTTGGCCAAGAAGGAAGTCTTGGAAATACCCTATGAAAACTTGGGATGCTATGAAACTTGGGACACAGAAAGATTCAGCGAAACTTCCAGAAGCTGGCCAAGGAGAAGATGGAGAGAACGTTTGGTGCCTCCAAAAACTGCCTGCCAAGTCCAGGGGTTCATATCTCAATTTACTCAATTTACTTCTGAATGCAAACACTGGGGTCGCATCAGTTCAGAAGCACCAGAAGCATCACTCATGCTTCTATGTCTGTGGCTGGATCTGCACATCACCTTTTGCCACAATACAGTTATATATCTGTGATTTATGGCTTAGTGTGATAAGCGAACTCCGCCAACTGTGGCTTATCCAGCAAACCACAGCTTAGTGCAACGTGTAACCCCCTTGTGGCTTATAAGCTATAATTTACGACTTAAACACAGTTGCTAGATAATCAGTGGATCTCTTTGGGAACCCGATAACTGGGCTTCTGACTCAAAAGAGAACCCAGGCAGGTTGGGGCCACACCTAAAACGTTGGCAACTCTTTTTCGTGGGGAAAAAGAAGGTCCCCTCTGCTTTCTTCTGCACCCAGAGACCTCGCCCCCAGGTTTCTCGGTTAGCTGGGCTCTTCTTTTAGAAGACAGGAGGGAGAAAGGAGGTGAAACAGAAAGAAAATGGGGAAGAGCGGGCACGGGAGGAGGGGAAGCAAGGCTGTAAGTTGGCCATCGCGTCTGTGGGATTGCTGGAAGCCTAGAGGAGTTATCACTTCACGCAGACTCCCTCCGTCAGCCTGATCTGTCTATTCTTCATTAAGCAAATACGCTGAAATGGAAATGAAAACATAATAGCTATTTGATTTTTGGCGAGATATTTTGCATATTGGCTCAGTGCTGATAGTGGAATTTCATCAACTCCCTTTTTTCATGCTTTAAAACTGAATTACTAAAGGCTTTGCAGAGAGGGAAGGAGCGCGGAAACACACTCACTTTCCAGATTCTCCGGCTCAGACGATTAAACCGGGGTTCCTTACCTCCCCCCCCTTCTTATTTTTTTACAACACCGGCTTCTTTTTTAAACGGCAACCATCGCAAGGAAGAACTGGTGCTAATCTGAGATGATGTGACCAAGTTACCCGTGCAGACGCTAACCGGCTTTCTACCCCTTCCATTAACTCCATGGGGGGGGGGGAGGAGAGATGGAGGAGTGGGAAAATGTGCATGGGCAGAGAGAGAAGACGGACCAGCATCTGGAAAATTCCCAACAGAATGTGCTCTGGTGCCCTGGGGAAGAAGGGCTGCTTTGGGGGAAGAGCATGTGCTGTGCTTCCATACAACCCTGGGGTTTGATTCCTGGTCAGAAGGAACGAGGGATGGCTACACTGAGCTTTCAGGATGAAACTGATCGGTCTAGGACAAGGCTGTTCCCCATGCATTCTGGTCAGAGCAGCTGAACCACCACCTAGCCAACCCTGGCTGATCTCAACAGCTAATTGGGGTCAAACCTGGCTAGTTCTTGAAAGAGTGCCAGAAAAGCCCAAGTCTCCACGCCAGACTAAGGGAAAAGAAAAAGGAAATCCCAGAGCTAAACAACTTCTGAAAACTGCCCAGAACTTGAAGACTTTACTTCCTACATATTCTTTATAACCATCTCCCTTGTTGCAGAAGGTGGAAATCAGTGATGGAGAGCAAGTTTCCCTTTAAACCTGTTTTTGGGACAGTTGAACGCCCCTCGGTTCCTGCTATCGGCCTTCCTTGTGCCACCTCTCATTCCCTACCTCGGTGACCCCTGCCCTGTTTCACAGCCACTTCTCCTCTTGAAGCAAAAACAGGGTTGCTGGGGGCGAGGGTCCGATCCCCACCCTCCACTCCCATCCTCTGACCATCTCAGTCTGTTCCTATTAGAAATCCCTTTACGATCAGTCTGACTCGGCTTTCTAGAGCCTTGGATGAAAAATCAAAACTTTTTTTCCTTTTAGCTGAAATTGAGAATTCTCCCAGGGGTTCAGATTTGCATAGGCTTGTTCAGTTGGCACCTATCGTGTTGGTTGGTTTGGCTGAGCGTTTTCCTCAAATCTGGTAACCTAGGGGATGTATCTTAAAAGTGCCAGGTAGCAAAAACTTTAGAATTCAAAGGATTCAGGAGTTACAGAAGACCTGGTCTTCCAGGACAGGAAGCAGGCCAGATGGGACTGACTGCTAATTCAGGAAGTAAGATACGTACTGCTCGTCAGGAGACTCACCCAAACGCCTCCTCATCTGAAAACACAAAGAAATACATTTTACTGAGAATTCTACAAGCCGGCTTTTTCTCTTTCCTTTCTGGCTCCCAGCTACGGCTGTATTTTATTCTTTGTTCATACATCATTCCCACAATAAAGGGAGACAAGGCTCCCACCTTCCTCAGAACTGGGGAGTCAGCTCAGCCTTCCTTCCATCTCCTTTCTAGGCCTTCACAAAGGCCACTTTGGATCATTGGCTTCCCTTTTTTGTCCAAAATGTGCCACCGACAGAGCGTGTCACAAACTAAAAAGAGTCGGGCTGTCAGTTAACCCAAGACAGCCAAGATAATTCCCTTGAAAATAGCCATTTTGAGCAGTCGTATTTATATTCCTATTCATATTTAGCGCTTCTCCTCCTAATTGCAAGGAGATTGCTGGCTTGGGGGTGGCTTTGCTGTAGGACAAGCGAGAGATGAAGAGAAGAGGGTGGTGTCGGTGGGCACCGTAACAGAGGATGGGTGGCTCTTAAGAACGCCAGTCCAGGGAGGAAGGAATTGGCCTTACTGAGACTTTGGCACAGTTATACCACTGTGTATGTTAAATATTGGCTTTGTCACCTTTTAGCATTAGGTGAATGGAGTTAAAGATAACCCAGTTATGGTCCAGGATGACACAGCCATTTGTGCAAATGTTTCCTTTCCCTTTTTTGCAAATGAAAGAATAACCAAAGATTTCCTTAAGCTGAAGGTGGCAACTGAAATCAAACACACACTATGGGTTAGCCCCCCATTTAAAGCAGATTCCTTGCTCTCCTAGAAACACAGTCCGGTGTTTGATTTAAAATACAGATCTTCCATCGAGAACAGAGTTCCAGGAAACCTGTTCCATTCCAGACGTGTGGGACTACACGCCCCAACATCCTGGGCTTTTAGCTGAAAGGGATTCCGTTTTCCACATCATTCTTATTTTCCTGGGGCTTCAGGTGCACATTTCCTACCTGCCCAAAGTCGCCTCTCCCACCCAATGGGTCCTTCTGGAGATGCCCCTTGACCAAGCAGGAGCTAGGACTTGGCTCCAAGTCCTTCAACTGCCCCAAACAGTCAAGGGCTGCCCCCAAAGGGTGGGATGGGGGAGACCAGATCTGGAGAGAGGGGCATGAAACGTTTCCTCTAGCACAGTGTTGTCCAAACTTGGCCACTTTAAGATGAGTGGACTTCAACTCCCAGAATTCCCCAGCCAGCCATGCTGGCTGGGGAATTCTGGGAGTTGAAGTCCACTCATCTTAAAGTGGCCAAGTTTGGACAACACTGCTCTAGGAAGTTGGAGGAGGTAGACATACAGTCGAAATCTCCATGAGATGTTAAATTATTCAATCATTTCCCTCAAACCAAACTTCTTCTCTTGTCGCCTGAACCACAAAAACCTTTCTTGATCTTTCTCACTTATCCAGTAAATTAAAAAAACAACAACTATCTGGAGAAAGAGAGAGAGAGAGAGAGAGAGAGAGAGAGAGAGAGAGAGAGAGAGAGAGAGAGAGAGTTTTTTTTCCAGGCTGCCGAGAGAGACCCTGACAATACCAAACCAGGCCTGCAGACAAGAACTTGCCGATAAGACACTCTGATAAGAGCTAGAAAATAGCAACAGATTCAAACTTTCCCACCAGCTTGGAGATCAGGGGAGGCAGCCACTCCATGCCAAAACTGACAACTCCCCTTCCCCCTCCCCTTTCCCTCTGCATACCCATCAATGGGGTGGGGTGGGGTGGGGAGGGGGGACAGGAGCTGGGCTCGTCTTTGGGGCTGCAATACACCTGTATCCTTGGAGCAATTTCATGGAAGATTTGAAGGGATGGGAAGAGCCTTCGGTTCTGCAAAACCTTTGCAAAGGTCCTCTGGTGGGAAACATTTAGCTGAAGGATGTACTCACTCCCTGCAAAGGCTTCTGCATGAAAATCTGCCTCTCTCTGGTGGGGGAACATGGAGATCACAAACAGAACTGCACTGTGCAGCCAGAGATAGGATAGCAGAGATATGCCCTCCCCTCAGAGATAACGCCAAGTCTTGGGGAGAAGCCTTGCTCCCAGCAGCTATCCGAGGTCATTCCCACCAGACAAAGATTCTTCAGTCGATGGGATGTCTTAGCACGCTTTAGGTGGATGGGAAAAGAAAGGCCAAAGGCATTTGGAAACAAGAGGACAAAAAAAGGCAGGCCAGAGTCATCAAGCATCTTGTCCTCCCCCCACCAGATGCCCAAGAGTTGAGTTAATTAACCATTCACATCACCCCAAGCCAGGGCTGCCATCTGTAATTTCTCCACCCAATTAGCAAATCAAGATACTGGGAATTTGTAGCATGGAAATACAGGTTCGAATTCAGCCTTGCAGCTTCAGACAGGGTACTACTCTCCCAGGACTATTGCAGGGGCAAAATACAAGAAACCTTGGGCACTACCCATAAAACCTTGGAAGATGGTGAGATACAAACATGACCCAGCACCACCACATCTTCAGCTTGGGTTTTTTCTTCCCCTCTGAAAAACATCAGGCCACTGAGGTAGCCCTAGACAAGGTGGGAACTATGGTAATCATCTCAACGTCTCTCCTGTATCTGCCTGTCTGTTTCGGTCCAGCTTTCAGCAAAGCTCAGAATTCCCCTACATGACACATACAATCTTACAGTGGCTTAAGATGAAGTGAAAGATGGAGATGGAACAAATTCCCTCTTGTTCTGTAGCAGATAAATTTTAATCTGCCTCTGTACTGAGGTGTGGTTGTTGTATAAACAGTACAAGTGGAGATCTTCCCTGCTGGGATAAGAAGTTTAGCAAAACTACGTGGCAAAATCCTTTCTGGACTGTATGAATGCAGCCTAGAGATGGCGGGTCCAACATCATCCATGTAATCATGCAGAAAACCAGTCAATCAAACAGATAAACCAGTTACTGTAGAACTGTTGCTCTGCACACATTCATCCATCTTGTTTTTGCTTTCTGAAATGCAAGGAACTTTCCAAATGAGCAAGTCTCCTCCTTCCTATAAAGAAGTACAGTCCTAAAAATACCAATTTTTCTGGATAGATTACTTGACTTGTCAACAGTGATGAAAGGAATTATAAGTTTACTGCAGGTCTGCTCAACGGTATCTGGAGATCCTAGCTTTCTGTGAGTCAATTGTGTGAGTGCTTCAGCTGACAGTTTCTTTGCTTAGGCTTAGTTTTCACACTAGGGTCACTACCAAACAATCCAGGAATGGTTTAAGGCAGGATTTCTCAAAACTGGTTTAAGGCAATGTTTCTCAACCTTGGCAACCTCAAGATGTGTGGACTTCAACTCCCAGAACATTCTGGTCCCTAGCCAGAATTCTGGGAGTTGAAGTCCACACATCTTCAAGTTGCCAAGGCTGAGAAATACTGGTTTAAGGTACTGTCCAAACTATCCAAGAGCCATAAAACAATCTCTAGACTGCCCTTCTGAACTATAAAGGGAAGGGACAAGATGCCAGTTCAGAAGAAAATTACACAATGGATATTGTTCCTGAGACCCTGATATTGAGTAGAGGACCTGCTTTGTCTATTCTCAGTATATTAGGCAGGCTGGAAAAATCTGACTTGACATTTTGGAGAGCCTCTTCCAGGAGACTAGATGGACCAAGGTTCTCACTCACGAGAAGGCCCGTTGAGGGTGAGGGTTTTCTTTCTTGGAACTGAATCAATTTATTAAATTAAATTAGTGTTAACTGGTTGGGCTAGCAGGGGGAATGGGAGTCAGTGGGTTGCCCACACTAGCATACTACTTGTTCATAGCAAAGAGACAAGTCTTTTTGTGAGAATGTGACTAAAGAGATGTGTTGATCAAAGGCATCTGCCAAGAGGAAAATCCACCATGGACAGGACACTAGTGTTCCATGTTTGACCGAAAACTGTTCAATTCACAAAACACAATGGCATTCCATTGTGCTCTCGGGCTTAAAGCCTCTTTGATCTAGAAGTCCTCCATGATTCCACATGCTCCTCCTTCGTTGGATGAGGCCTCTTGCCACAGAAGCAGCCTAAGGCCAATCAATTTAGTGCTGACAACATGCGTATCTATGTTAAAGATGGGTAAATGAACAGACAGCTAGGGAGACCACCAAAGGGGATGTTGGGTAGATAATAAGAGCTCTCGGCCAGACACACAGCTCTGATAAGAGGCCACAGGATGCCAACTTTGTTAATGATCAGAAATCTACTGCCCACAGTGGGTTTCCCTTCCCTCTGGAGGCAGCAAGACTGTTATGGACGGGGGTGAAGAGCAAGACGCTTTTCTCACCCTTGCAGGCTATGAATGTAGCCTTTCTCAACCTGGCCTTCCTGGCTGGGAATTCCAGGAGTGGTACTTGTAGCGGGATGAGAAATTAGGACTCCCCAGTGAAAGAGGTGAGCAATAGATTCCTGGCAACCAAAGCCAACTGCCCTCTTGACCTGATGCATAACTGATTGATAAAATTCACCCTCTGTCTTGCTCCCATTTCTAACACTAAGCCTCCCTTCCAAGTAAGAGGAGATGCGTGAAGTTTTAGAAAGTTCAACAAACACACAGTGTATGCTAGATGATAATGTTCTGAGGAGTAATTCAGAGGGTGTCCTGGGCATCTGAATGTCTTCACACACACCAAATTATGTCCCCTGGAGGAGGAAGAAGTGTGCAGGTTCAGCTTGGTCAACATAATCCAAGAAGAAGGAACTTGTCCTACCTGTCCTTTCCCAATTCTCTCCATTTTGGCTACCAGAAGCCAATTTGATGGGGCAACCATGATTCTTCTGCAAAAGCCAAGCTTCTTCCTATGAGGACATCCCCACACTATGCAAAGTATGCTATGTGTGCATATCTGCTGGTAACCATGCTTTCTTCCCAGCCAGTCCTTCCAGATACAACGGAACAAAGCTCCCATAGAACAACCTCTAGAAATCAGAGGCCTTGACGTCCAATACGTTTGGAGTCATGTTCCCACACAGCTGGACACAGAAATCTATTAATGGCATGGAGGCTGGGGAAAATGGGCCTGACAGTCCAATGCATCTGGGAAGCCTCTTGTTGAGGAAGACCAGTATCCAACTTCTAGTATCTAAAAGAGTGTTTCTCAACCTTGGCAACTTGAAGATGCCTGGACTTCAACTCCCAGAATTCCCCAGCCAGCTAGGCTGGCTGGGGAATTCTGGGAGTTGAAGTCCAGGCATCTTCAAGTTGCCAAGGTTGAGAAACACTGCTCTAAACTAATCTGAATTATGAAGACAACAAATAGCTGCTATTTATGGGCGCCTGAAGGGGGGCAAGAGGAGAATGATCTATTATGTGTCATGATGCAAAAACTACTACTGAAGCAGGCAGGATCTGCCTCATGACATCACCCACGCACGTGTTACTTTAACCCAATGTTGGCTTGTTGCAGGTGCCCTATTCCTAGGTTGCCACTAATTCAGTGCCAGGAAAGGAAGAAACAAGGGGATTCAGAGTGCCAGAAGCACGACACTGAACAACACCCCTCCCCGCATTTCTCACATTCAACAGGTGCAGCTCTATCCTCCTCTCCTTAGCAGCCCCCCCCAGCTTATATTCACTAGTACCCTGGCAAGCAAAACAGCCTGACATTCTTTGAGCTTTTAGACTGTTCAGTGAAGTTAACTAAAATGGAGAAAACCGCAAAAGCAAAGGGAGGATTTGGTACCTCCAGGGGGACAATGGTGGGGGAAGGAATGAAGACCCTCCCCCATCGGATCACGATTGCACCAGCATTGGCAGAAAGCACTTTGGCTTGTTTCGAGCCCTCCTCTTCCTCTCCAAACCCTTGAAAGCTTGTCGCAAGATAGTAAATGTCCCTATCAGTCTGGTGCGAGCAACTGATAATACGTGGATGACGCCCATCCCAGAACGGAGGAGATCTTTCCTCTGTCTCAACAAATACGTCTTCTGATCAGTCCTCTGCCGTGGCCCGAAGACGATAAAGTGGGGCTGCCTTCCTATGTGGGTCCCTGCGACAACAGGGGAGCCTCCCTTCCGCCCGTATCCAGAGATTAAGCATGCCACGAAGGAAAGGGACGAGGGGAGGTCTGCAAAATCAATTAATTTCACTGCTCTTCCCTGCAGGCGCTCAGCGTTTAGTATCATCTTGGAAGGGCTCAAAGATCCAGACGCTGGTTTCCAGCTGCTTTCCCAACTTATAAATACTCCTCCCTCTCCACGCTTCCCATTCCCTGGTCCCCCATCCCAGCATTTTTTTTCCTAAAGGGAATATTTCCATCTGAGGTTCGACTCCGTCTTTTCTTAGGACAAGATGGCCTGGTTCCCACCACACATTTAACTGGGTCACTGGGGAGGTTAATGCATTTTGGGAACATCAAAAAGCAAAGGAAACAATGCAAAAAGAGGCCAACTAATCCCCCGGGGGTGGGTGGGGGTGGCATTTCGCCCCAGGCCGGCCCCAGAAGGGAGTGAAGAGCTAGCGAGAAAGACCAGCTGCAAAAGCAAATCTCCCCATCCTAAAACCCGTGTCCAGCTGCCTGGAACCCACCTCCTCAACCCTGATTGGTTGCAGGGGCCAAGCCACGCCTGCTGCGGCCTGCCAGGCCAATGGCAAAGGGGCTGGTGACATCATGAAGCCTTGCCAGGAGGCGCCAGGATTCAGGCGATGCCAGACCCTCCCTGGAAAAAGGGGGCCCCAAATGATTCGGTTACTGATGGGAGATCTGACCCGGGTAGTCAGTGGCTGGCCGGGTTAAGTGTCCTGGGAGCCCGGCTTACAGTGCCAATTAGGAGAAAACTAAGAAATCACCTGCCTCTTGACCCCCCCGGCCCCCAGGCAAAGTGGCCTTGTGCTCAGACTTCAAGCCAGACAGCGTACATGGCTTTCCTTCCACCGTGCAGAAAACGTCCAGGGTTTTGGTCTTGAGAAAAGCCACCGCCTTCCAAATGCGCACATGCATCCTCCAAGGTTGTAACCTGCTGGGCCCAGCGCTGTTCCTCGCAGGCAGGCAGTTTCTTAAAGAAAGAGCATTTATTCCCTTTGCATTTGGGGGGAGACCCCTTGGATGGGTGGAGTTTTTCTCACCTGCAAAATGGCCCTTAGAACCAGGGCAGAAAGTGAAGAACCGAGTCAGACCTTCCGGATGCGCCCTGACAAAAAAGCCAAGGGGCCTGCTTTGGAAAACACGCTTTTTTCTCTGAAGGCCAGCGGCCCCAAAGCCCCCATGCCACCTTTTCTCACACATACACACACCCCCGCAGACCAGCGGCGCTCTGCTCCTTCTGCGAAACCAGCCGTGCCGAGACCTCCTCGTCGGATGCTTCCCCGAGCGGGGAAGACGCAGGCTGCGCGACCGACAGCCTTCTGGGCTCAGCGTCCCCAAGGACGGAGACGGGGAACCCGGGAAAATTCCCTGGAACCCGTCCCGAGAGCCACCTGGACAAGATGGTGGCCAAAGGTCAGGAGAAGATCTGAACTTTCGGCTGGGCCACGGCCGCCTCCCTCTCCTGGCCTGCCCCGAAGCTCTGGGGAGAGGAAAGCGACGGGGTGGGGAGCACTGCCTGAGAAAAAACAGCTCCCCTCCTGCTATCAGAGAGATTGCTTTCAGGCAGAGCTCTTCCCTCTGCCAAACTCATATCCTATCGGAGACGGGCGCAGTTACTTAACATTCATCACGGATTGAACTCTGTAACTTTATCAGCGCTCGAGTGTGGCGCCATCTCAGGGGCCGGCCATTCTCGGCTCTCAGATAGGACCGATAAACCACTGATAGATTACAAAAGATTGTTTCACTTCAGGGGACATGATTACTAATACTAATAGTGCGAGAGAGAGAGAGAGAGAGAGAGAGAGAGAGAGGGAACGCTTGCTTTGTACCGTCTCCAGCCGGGGAGGGAAGGGAGAGAAGCAGAGAGGAGGAATAATAGGAAAGAAAATACGAGGCCAAGAGCAAGGGAGCGACTTTGCATCCCAGATGGGGGCCGATAAGGCACCGATAGATTTTAGGGGAGGAACAGAGTCTAAAAGAGCTATCCCTACTCTCGGGCACAGCAGATGGATAGGAGGTGACTTTTAATGTAGGGCAATGCCGGGGGGAGTTGGGGAAGAAGGAAGCCAAGAAGCCAGAAGGAAAAGGGAGAAGAGAAAGAAATCCACCCTGCGGTGCCTTCCCTCTGAACCAATATTGCAAACATCAAATTATTAATATTATTTCTTTAAATAATTGCATTTGGACCAAGCAACGTATTTTTCACACCAGCAATGCCATCTGAAAGGCCTGCCTCTGGCTATCTCAAAATGGGGCTCTTCAAAACGACAGTCCCCCATCCTGCCCTTCTACACCAACTCCACAAATGCCATGAAAAATGATGCATCAGCCAATTCTGCAGGAGGGGCAGCGTGCGAAGCCGTGGTGAATGCCCGGCACACAGAAATAAGGAGAAAAGACCTCAAGTGGTTATAAGGCCCTAAATATCACCACCGGGGTTTGCTGAAATCATGGGCTTTCTAGGTCACAAGGAACTGGAACAGCTTAGAGAACAATATGATCGGGAGGCTCCCGAGCCACGCCACGGCGCCAAAGGGTGCGCGGAGCTAACATAAACTTCTCCGTTTGATCACAGGTTGCATCCAATGGACCAGCAGGACATTAAAAACAATCTTGACGTGATGTTTCAATCGCCCAGGAAATACCACTGGAGCAAACCAAGCTTACTCGGATGCAAAGAACGCTCACTCTTGCAAATTCCTGCAACGTGCCCCCGCCCTTCCCTGGAAGCAGAATCAGATCAGAAAGGGACAGTGTGGGTCTTCCTCTTCCGAGCAGGCCTTCTGCCAACAGCACAAAAGCCCTGTTCCATGACACGATGGCGTCTGGTGGACCCTTCCTGGTGGCCCTGGCTAAGGCTCCCAGATATGGGCTGCAAAAATCCAGAAGAATGTGAGAAAAGAGAGAGGAGGGACTCCAAACTCTTGGCTGTCCTTCAGTGGAGATCCAGATTTTTGCAGACCTGATGTGGGAGCCCAGGTTCTGGCATCCAGTTCACCTTAGCTGGGAATCCGCGGTCCTCCCCTACCTTCCCCAGACGAGCCCTTGCACCCCAACCGACTTTGTGACCTCACAAACCTTGGCAGTGTTCTGTCCTGGAGAGGTCTGCTTTTTCGGCTATTCTCTCTCCAACTCTCTTTCTTGGAGGACCAACTAGGCAATGGACTTTGATGCTCCTAAGACTACCCAAATCTGTTCCCCTCCCGAAGTGATAAAACTTCTCCGATGGCGAAGTTCATCACCACACATGTACCCAGGAAGAACACTAGTACCAAGGGGCTGTCCCCCCCATGGGAAGTTGTTCAACTCAATTCCCTTCTATTTATCCCAAACTGGTGCCCTCCGTGGGTGTTGGGACAGCATTTTCCAGAACGCTGAGAGCTACAATCCCCCACGGTCTGAAAGATGCCAGTTTGGAGACGGCCTGTGTAATCTTTATCCCCGCTCACTTCAATGGAGAAGAATCCATTGGCCCCAACTCTCACAAGATTTCTTTATGGCCCCACCATGAATAAAAATGTCTCTGAGGCTTAAAAAGTTTTCTGTGTGCACCACATTTCTGGGTTTTTTCCCCTCGTTTCAAAAAAGTGAAGGGGTGGCTTTTCTAAATACAGGAGTTGGGCATCCCAAGAGAGAGAAAAAACCTACTTTAAAAGCCACATAAACACACCCCATCTCTTTCCTGCTGCAAATCTGACACTTCTATATCCTGCAATTACTGAATGCACATATGAAGCAAAAAGAGAATTGGGGGGGAAGTCCCACATTTGTGCATTCCTCAAAAAAGCTATAAAAATAAACTTACTGCTGCAAGGAACCAGATCTCCCCTATTGACTGACTGGGGCCCAGTCCCCACTGGTTCCCAATAACAACTCCTTCCTATTTTCCCTACGTTGTGGGGCCGGAACGGAAGACTTGCTACTCCTAATATATACATTTATGCCCTTCTGCTCCAGATCTTACCACACAACCCCAAAATATGGAGTCAGCTGTTTTATTCACATTGAGAGCTCTCCTCTCCTCTCCTCTCCTCTCCTCTCCTCTTTCCCATGACATGCGTGTGTGCGCGTGCATGTTATGTGCGTTGTTCCCAGAGTTGTTTTGACTTCATTTGCAAAGAGGGGTAAAAAAAAATAATGTACAATTTTAATTTAATGGTAACATTTTATCACCAGTTCCATGAATTATCAAGGCACTAGGGTTTGTGTGTTTTCTGTTCCTGGCATTTTGGTGGAGCGAGATAAGAGTAAAAAACAACAGAGCTGCTCAGAGAGTGAAAAAGAGAGATAGATAGCAAAGATATCAACTCCTACACAAAACAGCCCTGGACTTATCTCTGCTTTTTATCGCAGTTCTTTTAAAAAAGAGCGAGGGAGAAAACGAACAGCCCAACTGGAATGGGGCAGCAGCGTGTTGGAAATGAACTTTATACTGCTCCGTCTTTAGTTAGAAAATTTAGCAGGGAGAACATCTGAGGCGGGAGGGCCTGCTTTCAAAGGTCAGCTGGCTTAGTACGTCCAGGAACCACGGTTTACTTTGCCGTCAAAAGGAATCAAGCCTGCAACCCCTCAAAGGGATTATGGATGGATTTCAAAGAAATACAGCCCCAACGCCTTTGGGAGGCAAAGGTGGGGCGGGCAGGTTGCCCTTAAGCATCACATGCCAGGCAACGAAAGGGCACCTGCAAAGACTGGCTGGAAGGTGAAAAGATGGTGGCCTCTAGGGCAGGGTTTCTCAACCTTGGGTACTTTAAGATGGGTGGACTTCAACTCCCAGAATTCCCCAGCCAGCCTTGCTGGCTGGGGAATTCTGGGAGTTGAAGTCCACCCATCTTAAAGTGCCCAAGGTTGAGAAACCCTGTTCTAGAGAAGCATTTTTGAATTGACTGGAAACTGAGCCTTTCCCTGGGGGGCTCTGGGGACACGATTCCTCAGGAAGGAAAAGGGTCTGCAAAGCCATTCTTTCCCTCCTAAAAAATCAGGATGCTCCAGAGGGTAAAACTTTCTCCTACTCTTCAGGAGGGGTGTTCAAGCCTGGGACCCAGCTGCACGGAACTGGGGGTCCTTTATTTACCTCTGAAGGTAGGGCGTAGCCGAAGCCTTACCCTTCATCCCTGCCCAAGGATGGATATTCTCAGCGGAAGGACTCAGACGGGCTCTTGCCTTAACGGGGGGCTGCAAGCATTCCAAATGGAACACCGCAGACCTGCTCCACGGAGCCAAGACTTGCCCGTCTACAAAGGTAGGGGCCAGTGAAAAGAGACGGGAACCCTCCAGATTAGGGGCACATCCACCCCGCTAGCTCCTCGCTTTCCGGTAAAGACTGACTCCCAACCGGATCGCCTTCAGATGTTTGCTGCACTCCAACACATCTGTAAGCCCCCAAGCTGGGGGACATTTCTTGCGTGGCTTCAGGGTGGCTTTGAAAGATGATTGACCCCTGGCCTGCTGGAGGTCTCATCCTGCACCTGCAAGGAGAGAGCTTCTCAGACCGTCCTTCTTGGGATCCGGTCCTCTTGGCCGGCGCAAATGCCGGGCCAGGGAGGTCTTTGGTCCAGGCCCCTCATTTCTGGCTTTCAGGCAGGGCCTCCCTGATTTTAGGCAGCCCCTAAAGCACGCTGTCTGAACAGCAACTGCAGATTTCTCACTGGGGGGTGCAGATCACAGGTCTACTCTTGTGTTTCAGTGCACTTCACCCTCCTTCCTTTGAGGAGGGGGAAAAATGCCAAGCAACATCCGGGGACCCGTGCTAAACTACCCCACCTGGAATCCCAAGCCTGTGGTTTTATGGGGGGACGAGGAGCCCCCTCTGCCTGGGTGGCCATTTGCCATTCCGTAGTTGATGTCCAACTACGTCTCCATCGTCACCAACCAGTGGTGCTTCTGGATGGGTGGCAGACAGAGCGCCACGCCAGACTGGGGAAAGTCATCCAGCACACCCCACCACATGCTTGGAGAAGGAAGCCAACATGGATCCATCTCCCGGATGGGTCCTTTACAAGAAGATCTGCAAATGCCAGACTGAAGGACGTCAGCTTTCCTTTGTCTCCCATGGGTTTGCTACTGTTGCCCAGCGGGGACCCGGCTGCGGGGACCGACAGGCACGAAACGCGTGCACTGGATGGTGCAGAACCGTCTGGGATCAATCCCTGCATTGCTACAACCCCCCCTTTGATACGCACCCCCAGACACAGACCCACCTGTGCACCCCAGCAGAAGGGCACCCCATGCTCCCTCCCTCCCGCCCCCTCTGCAAAATCTTGCCACTGTCCGGCTGCGCTACAGTGCGCAGAGCCACAAAGAGCCAGGCCTTGAGGTAGTGGGAACGTGGGGCAGAGCGCAGGAGGAGGGAGGGAGGGAGGGAGAGCCGAGAAGGGAACTCAAGGCTCTTCCTCCCCTTTCCTTCCCTTCCCTTCCCTTCCCCTCCCACTCCGTCCCTACCTTCTTTTTGAAAAACATAATTTATCTGTGTATTATCAAGAAATCCAGACACTTTAATCAGTGAGCTATGAAGTCAGTATTTCCATTCTTATCTAGTGGAGGAGTGGAAATGGAGGAGATCGGCAGCTCGAGCCGGCCGGTGGTGGGGAATGTTAATGGGGGAAGGGGCCGAGCGATTGGCTACCGAGCTCCGCTAATCTCCCCCATTATCAAAGCCTTATCAATTCACCCATCGGGGGCGCGGTAATGGGCAGTTCAACTTTCCGCATTATCATAGCCGCTGAAACCAGCACGAGAGGCCCGGCGGCGGGGAGACGCGAGGGGCTCCTTCAAGCTGGCCCAGGCAGGCAGGCAGGCAGACAGACAGACAGACCCACCGAGGGAGGGAAGGGAGGGAAAGAGGGGAGAGGGGGAGGCCGGGGGCTGCGTCGGAAGGAGGGCCAGATGAGTCCATCCAGACGCGGCCGGGCCCAGCAAAGGCACGGGTCCGCACGGACGCTCCGCTCGCCCACTGCCTCCTTGGGCTGGGCTGTTTCCTTTTCCTGAATGGCCCCAGAGCCAGAGGGCCGTCTCTGGCAGGCGGCGTGTTTTGGAAAGACAGGACAATCATCCCCGGGCTGCTGGCTGGCGGGTTCAGGGGGCCCCAACGAGTGCCCAGGCTGCTGCTGGCCCTTGGAACAGGGGCCCCACTCCTTGAGCCCTCCCCAGAGCCAGACCCAACACTGCCCTTTCTTGCTTGCGCCAGCCTCGCTCAACCTGGCGCTGTCCAACCAAGGTGGACTGCAAAGGCCACGCCGGCGGAGGATCCTGCAAGGTGAAGTCCAGCGCATCTCCAGGGGTGGAAAACAGCCTTGGGGCACCTCTCCCCCCCAACTCCTGGAGACTCCAGAGCAGGCAAGATATGGGTTCAGTCCTCAAAACATCTAAAGCAGGCTGAGAAAGATCTCCCTCAAATTCTGGAGAGGGAGGGGTCAGACAACGTCAAGAGAGCGGCGGCAACCATCCCACTGGAGACCCACCCCTTTTTTCTGGCCAGTGCGGGCTCTCACTGCATGGTTGTGGCCGCCATGTTGACTTTTTTGACCCCTCCCTGCGAGCACCCCTGCCTGTGCACCTGAAAAAAACCCCTCGTGGCTCATTTAAGGAGGGCAGTGATGCAACACAGCCTTCCAACTCTCTCCCAGTGTGGGACATTTCCACTCCTTCCCGCCCGGGCCAAAATACCACTCCCTTCCCATGCGGATCCCTGGGCGAGGAGGGCAAGGGAAAGGACAGGCCGGTCTCTGGGGCCCACTCCGTCTCTGTCCTGTGGGCAGCGGGGACCCAAGGTGCCACGGCAGGCTTGCAACAGGGAGCCCTTCGCCAGCCCGGGCTGACTCCGCAGCTCCCTTCCCTCTAGCCCTTCGGCTTGCTGAGCAGGGCGCTGCATGTGAGCACGGGGTGCCGTCCCTTTGCTCCCCGCCTTTTCCCCAGATGGCTCTCCAGGAGCCTCTGCCACGGCCAACGCGGGGAGAACGGAACAACCTCAAAAGGGCTGAACAAAGCAACCGGGGTGTTAAAGAGAAGCAAGGGGCAAGCCCGCTAAGAAATAACAGGCGGCCCTGCGGTGCCAACGAAACGATTCGTCTATCCATCCTTAGCAAGAAGGCTCCCTAGGGCATTTCTATGCGAAAAGGGTTAGGTTTTGCAAGCATTATTTGCTGCGGCAGACTAACCAGGATATCTCTCTGGTTAGTCTGGAAAAAACTATGGTTTCAAATGGAGGGGGGGATCCTGAATAGGGTGGCACTAACTGACACAGAGGGTGTGGGGACTTGGTCCCCAGTGCACTCACAAATCTCTCCTTTGGGGGCTTCCAGGATCCATTCCTGAGCCCATTTCACTTTTTCTAGGTGCTTTAATTTATAGATTTTATTTATTTATATTTATTTATTAAATTTATACACCACCCATCTCCCCCAGAAGGTGACTCTGGGCAGCTCACAATTAAAATCAAACATTAAAACAGTAAAAATATAAGAATCCATATTAAATTAGCTAAAAAATAGTATGATATAAAAAACTATATACATAAAAAGACTACATTTACAGCCTCACCTTTACTTCTAAGCATGCTTTGGAGCCCTGGAAAGACAAGAACGTGAAGATGACCGGGGCTGTGGCCATGCACTTGGCAGGGAAGGCTGGCCCCTGGAAAGTGACTCTTGTCACTGGCCGGTTGTTGTGAAAGGGTGCCCAGCATGTCCTCCAATTCCTCTACACACCCAAAAAGGTTGGGGATCCCTGATCCAAATCTCACCATCTTCTGTTGAGGACTCTGCTCTGTTTTCCTGCACTTTCCTCCCCGTGCAACAAAGAGGAGAGAAGAACGGAATACGCACTAGGGCTTTGCCTGGAGGTGCCCAAACTCTTGAACAGTGCAGAACTTCGTTTGAGGAGAGCAACCCGAACCTTCAAGGTTTGCTACTCAGACACCCCCTCCCCTGGCTTAACCGCTGCCCTCCCAGAGCACCCACAACTCAAAATTGCCATCCCTGATGTTGACAAATATGGAGCAAAGAGGTATTCCCCAAATGAAAGAGATATCTGGCCTATCAGGAGCCCTTGGGGTGGTGGTGGTGGTGGTGGTGGTTGGGAAGTGCCCAACAACCTGATGTCAATCAAGGGCTGCCGTTAATGATTACTGGAAAGCCAATATTAGGGAGACACGTGGCCCAACAGCTGGTTAACATCTCAGTCCGAAGGAACCGGTTTACCTCGCCAAAGACAAAGACTGTCAGGCCAAAATATCTAGGTTGATTTCACTTTCTCTCTCTCACACACATGCTCACCTTTGGGGTGGCTGGGAAGGGGCTGCAGGGGGGACGAACCAGTCTACAGACTCTGAGCAGGGAAAAAGAACTCTTTGTCGGGAGGGAGAAACAGCCTCCCCGCATCAAGTCAAGCGTTGCCTGCAGGAAGATCCTCGCAAGAACGTCCGCCAACTTCGTGGCCAACCGAATCGTGAACAGAGAGGCTGAGGGAGGCCTCCAGATTGCCCGAACAGGATCAATACGGGGGGCAGGATGAAAAGACACACGATTCTGCCCTTGCCTGGGCCCTTAAGCGGACCTCCCTCTTGTTTTGAACTTGCTAGCTCCTGCTTTACCTGAGGAACAGAGGAAGCTGGTTTATACCAAGTTAGATTAGTTCTCCTCTTTCAGTATTTGGCTGGGCTGAGGAAGAACAGCGGGTCCAAAATCTCCCAGGGCGCTTGAACTGCACTCCTAATTGCAACACCCTCACCTCCGCACCACCCTGATTCCTAAAATCCTGAGGCTGGCTGCTAATGGTAATTGCCTGTGCACGGCGTTCATTTCAGCCACTTAATTTTGCAGCAGTAACAGACTTCACTGATGATCGCCAATAGTCTCCTGCGTCTGGTCTTTCCACCCTTGCGCAAGACTGACT
This sequence comes from Python bivittatus, assembly GCF_059951505.1. Classification (NCBI taxonomy): domain Eukaryota; kingdom Metazoa; phylum Chordata; class Lepidosauria; order Squamata; family Pythonidae; genus Python; species Python bivittatus. The sequence continues at coordinate 20,813,337 of NW_028277042.1, read as the reverse complement.
TTCAAGGGACTGCTTTCCAAGACAAAAAACACGTTCACACGCCCTGGTAAGCCAGGTGTCTGCCTTATTTTCGGCCCAAGGTTTGGCTTTGGCTTTAGAGCTGGCTGCCACCTCCCAAAAACCAGTAGGGTGAGAAGAAACTTAACCTGACCTCTTTCTAACTGCCTTCAAATGAAAGCATGGAAGATAATATTACATTTATAATGCAGCAGTGCTTTGGGACAGGCTGCTGAGGTGCGTTCAAAGCTTTCTCAGCATCGTGCACCGTCCGGGTTGATTTCTACAACGAGATGGGTTTAGCCAATTTAATGAACACACCGTGATTGGCTGGGTTCAGACAAGGCGCTGAGCCAAGTGCAAGCCCACCACATTTGCACGATGCGTGAACTCGGCCAGAGACGGATCTGCAGCCCTTTCTGGCGCAGCCTGTTCGCCCGCCCGGCTATCAAGCCTCACGAAAGGGATGCTTTGGGCAATGCACACAAATGCCTGACTCCGGCCAATTTCCAGATTATGGGAGAGGGGGAAGAATGTGCTAGCTTTCATAATAAGCAATCATCAGGGCAATAGTCGGAGAGATTATTAACAAATTAGAGAAAAGGCATTTCCTTTCTCTACTGGCGAATCAGAGATGTCACCAAAACTTGTTGATGTGAGAAGGGAAGAGATAACAGATATTTTGGAGAGGAGAGAGAGAGAGGGAAGAGGCAGTGGGCCTTATCTGAAATGACTCAGAAGCATTCATTCCTTAACCCTATTCCAGCCAAGGTCAACAGCTGCATTCCTCTCCCCGTTTCATCCTTCCCCAAAACACGTTGCTACAGAACAATGAAGAGTCATCTTCTCCTTTCTTCCTCCTCCTCCAAAAGGGCAGCGAGAAAGAGATGCAGACGGCCAACATCTGGGAAACAGCTGGGTTTCTGTTCAGCCCAGGAAACCTCACCACTACCAACACAGAAGGGTACACTCCCTTGTTACAGCACAACGGCTGGCCTCACGTATTGTGGTAAGCCATAACACGGTTGGTCTGGCCCTGGTTCTAGGAATTGTGGGAAGCTAGCTACCGTGGCATTTTCAACCACCACCACTGAAACAAATTACGGTTTAGTGGGATGCGTGAATCAAGAGTCTTATGGGAAGGTGTAGCGAGTCACTTTCTGAGGTGTTGCAAGAACATCAGGAGAGGCCTGAAGTTATTCAGGTCAAGGGCTGCTCAGCCCAGCAGTCTGTGGCCAGCCAGAGGCCTGGAGAGAAAACCCAACAAGAGATTGTGCAGGACCAGCAACCGATGGCTACGAGGGCGCTCCCTCACTGCTCAGAGGGGAACCAAGAGATGGGCATTATTCCTTGAGACCCAAATCAAGGCACCGGTCCACAGTCACGCCACCGTCCCAGAGATACCAGAAGGGCCATTTGTCCCTCAAGAGGAGCACTGTTGAGGCCCACGAGCATCTTCGAAAGACACGCCCCAGGTGGCAGAACTGCCTGGCTGCAGCTCAGTTCAGAAGGGGTTTCAAACCCCATGCTTTTGCCTAGGCCTTTTGTGCCCAGCCTTATGTTTTCATTATCGCTATTACAGATGTTTTAATAGACTGGAGTAAACCACCAGCCGCCCTAAAGCCTAATGATAAAATACGGTTGGTCCCCCTGTGTCCACCTTCCCCAAACTCCTGAGAACTGAGTTAATCCAGAGAGCTTCTGGTGAAGCAGAGGGTGCCCAGTTTGATTGTTTTTATGCTGTTGACAGCTCCAGAATTTCACATATTCTCGTTGGGCGTCTAACTGAAACCTCGTCCTTTCCTGATCTTGTGATGTTTCTTGGTTTTTTAAGCTGTCAGCTGCCCAGAGTCATTCTGGAGTCGGTTAGCCCTAAAAATGTGTTGTATAAATAAATAAATGCTCGTATTACTTGTGATTCCCACGCGACCAAGACTGTTGTGATTACAGTGGGCATAAATGCAATAAATAAATAAATAAATAAATAAATAAATAAATAAATAAATAAATAATAAATGGAGCTGATGGCATATCAATGTTTTAAATCAACATAAAATTAAACATGAATTTGTTTGGGATCCCACTCGAGAGGTTCTCACCTACCTAAAGGTGACCAGCCCTACCCGTTGTTCTAGGAGGCACATTATATTTCTGAGGCTTTTATTCACTGATAATCTATACTCTGAATCCAGGAATCTGTCGTCCTTTTGCTTTCAAGCAGGAACTACAATACTCCTTACTCACTCCTCCACACAAAACAAGTCTTTTCGACCAGCCTTTCATCCGGCCGCGGTCACGCAGTCCCTCCTCCCTCAGAGAGAGCCCCCTCGACACCTTCTTGCATTCAGAACGGCCCAGGGAGGAAAAAAGTTTACACAAGCCTTAAGAGGAGGTGGACTTAAAGTCAGAAGTCACATCCTGTACCTGCCTTAATAGGATGGTGAGACGTGGCCTCATGCTGGTGTTACCGGTAGCGTTGCTGGAATTGGGCTTCGAGCTTCGCGACCAGAATCTGTCCTCGGAAAACTCGCAGGCAGAATTGTGGCAGTCTGTGATTCCAAGCTGAACTTTGCAACACGCTGTGTGAACTAGCTGGAATATTTTGCTTGCAGGAGAAAGCTGTAATCCTAAAATTAACTCCCACAGCTTTGAGTTATGATCAATCACCATTACAAAATCTGCCAGTTAATCTACACGTGCAGGTTTCTTTGCTGGCGCACTCTCAGAAAATGGAGTCCCAGATCTGTTTTAAGGGGCTTCTAATTGCTTCTAATGCGGCAATGGCAGACTAGCACAAATAATACACACACACACACACACACACAGATTCAAATCCAACTTTCCGGCCTGCACTTATTGCTTTGCTGCGTGCTTCCTGCACAGGTCAGAAAGGACATGAAAACACAAGGTAAACATCTGGATATAAAACTCCAGTTGCAAGCTGTTTATGGCCATGAATCACTGGAAACTTCTTGACATGAAACTTCCAGTAGATGTGCCCAAAATGCCATGTGATTTTATTTTGACACACACCGAGATTTGCAAAGAGATCACGACTACAGCCAGAGAGCCCGCAATCACACTGGGGGAAGCAAAAATGTAAACATCCAACTCTCTTTGCCTCTCACTGCAAAAACTCCCTCCTGGATCGGTTACGGTTTTAGGAATGTGTCAAACGGTGATCCCAGCTGGAAGTCAGCCTGGCCGGGCTTCAGAGGTCCCCAGTAGCCCAGCTGACTTCTCCCCGTGCCCCCACCTGCCCTGTATTGGCATTACCCCTAGAGGAGTACTGGGCTGGGCCAAGACCTCAGCGCCCGGCCAGCCCCAGCAGAAGAGCCAAGATAGCCATCAAGTTGCTGCCTTGGTACAATCAGTCCTCCTTAAGCTCTTACACCTCGCCTGGACAGTTTGCATCATGGCCCAAAGGATTCTTTGACTCACTAGGTGGCCAGTGACTCAGAAGCGAGGGAAGGGAGGGTTCTCACCAACCGAAACACGGGAGTGTCCGCAGCAACCCTCCCCAACCAGGCATCTCGCAATGGGTTGGACGCGAATTCCTGCTGGCCACCCAGCACATCTGGAGGGAAACCACTCAGAAGTGCATGCTGCTGCTTGCAGCCGGTGGCCCCGCAAAGCACAGACTTTCTCGACCACTCACTTTTAAACCAAGCCGCTGTCCCAAGTCAGCATGGAAGGTCCCGAGGACACCTAGTCAAATTCTAGAAGCAAAAGAGGGGCACGAGGGATCTGAACAGGGTTCCAAAGGGGCAGGATTCTCACCGCCAACCTTACGCAGGCAGCTGAACCAAACAGTGGGTGCCTGTGCCAAATAATGAAACGTGCACAAGCTGTTTATTAAGAGCAAATCAGCGAAGGATCAGCCACACGGTGACCTGTGAAACTGGCGTGCTGGGCCTGGCTCTTCCCACATTTTCAAAGGTGGCTTACAATGCTGTAAGCAAGTTTAGCGTAAACCAGATTCTTTCTCTTTCTCTGCCTCTCCAAACCACGCAGCCCTACTTGTAAACTTTCCATTGCCCAATCTGGAAGCAGCCCCGTCAACTCTAGAGGCAACTCTGGTGCCAGGAAGCTGCTAGTGGGCAGAACCTCCTTGTCATTCTGCAGGACGGGTTCTGCTGCCAGCCAGGCCTGCAGCAACAGACTGGCAATGCCAACAGCTCCCACTTCATTCCGTGCTGGGGTGGCTACAAAGGAAAGCCAGGGACACATCGATCAGCGGCACCATGGGAGAGACTGAAACTTTCACACCAAAACACCTTATGAGCTCTTAAGGTTTCCATTGATGGCAGAGAAAGAAAGTAGGGGGAAAATCCTTCCTAGGCTGGGGGAAGAACGATGGCTGCAGCATCAAGGACCAGGGAGATCTCCCTTTGCATAGGCAGTAGATGAGAGCCACCACCAGAAAGGCTCTCGGCCTCATGTCTGGATTATTGGGGCAAAGAGCTGGAGAAGCCTAAAGGCTGAGGATCAGCCAACAGAGATTCAAGACGGCAAGATAGCTCCAATGATGGTGACATTCAGCCATCAGGCACCCAACAGCCACTTCTCATGGATGGTGGGTTTTTTTTTGCCCATTGTGGAGGAATGGACTGGATGATCCCTTCCAACGCTACAATTTTATGATCCAACCTCCAAGAGCATTTGTTTTCCTACTCAGCAGGCATTCGTTGTGCACCTTCCCGTTGCTGCAAATGGAGCAGTGGCCTCCCAAACGGTAGAAAAAGCCATAAAGTTATATTAGACCGAACACATCAGAAACCAGGAAGTGACCTCATTCTGACAGATGAAAGCCAGCTCCTCCTATTCATGAAACACAAAGAGCAGGTATTCCAGGGGAAAGGACCTAGATTATTTGTCTGATAACGGGACAGTTTTCTTCATGTGGTGTGTGTGCATACAGGAAGACCGAGCTCACCCAGTTCTCGTGAGAAATCTCTAACACTGGAGAAGTTAGAAGGAAAGGGATGAAGAGAGCGACCAGCAGCAAGGTGGAAGGTCTCAGCGACAGGGGCAATGGGGGCACTGTTGGAAAACCCGAAAGTGGAGGTTAGAGACAGATCATCCTGAAGAAGGTCTATCTATGTGGTTGCTAAGAGACCACACTGACTTGATGGCTATCTATCTATCTATCTATCTATCTATCTATCTATCTATCTATCTATCTATCTATCTATCCATCCATCCATCCATCCATCCATCCATGCATGCATGCATGCACACAAAATTTGTACATGTGCATGCACACTCATGTGTGTAAGCGGGATTCAACCCCGTGAGTACCCCCCTGCCACCAGAAGTGCTGCAGTCCAGAAACAGGGTTTATCACTTTATCTGCCTTTTGGGGCTATTAGACTGAAACGCTCCTTCCATCCACAGACAGAGGAAGATAATGCAAGAATAAGGAAACCAACCACTTTTTAAAATTCACACCCATTGAACAACCCTCCTTCCATCTAGGGAACATGCAGAGAAGGCAGAAAGGGCTGCTAGTTGTCTATTTAAATGGCGTTTATAAAACCCAAGAAAACAGAACATCTAACAAGGGGCTTTCCGTCTGCAGATGCAATCCATTCTACCTCCTTATTTTGCTTCACTTTAGGAAAAACGCCTCATCAGATCCAGCCGATTATTAGAATACCTTCACAAGTTGCCAGGTTGGGCAAGGAAATCTGCAGATCCTCAATCCTCATCCCTTCCAAATTCCATGTTGGGGGATTTGGGGTTTCCACGCGCACTTCTAGTTTACTCCTTGGGCTCAGTCGCTAGGGAGACCATTTCCCACCATAATTTCAGGTCACAAGCCTGCTCCTGAGCACCAGGACCACAGGGTCACCATCAAAAAGGCCCCATTTCCAAAGCTGCTCGCTCCCTTGGGCTCCTGAGAAGCACCCCAGCCTCAAAACATTGGGAATCCGGTCCTTTCTGCATTCTTCTCCATGGGGCGTCCCCACGGTCTGTGCAGCAGTCTTTCAAGACGCCGAGACTGCTGACAAAGCCTCCGCTTCCTTGTAGGTCTTTGTGGGAAGAAGCTGTGAAGTCAGCACTCAGTGCAGGAAAAACAGCCAGTTCCACAAAGCTGAAGCAGGCACCCTCCCAACCGTGTATTAATTAGCACCTCATTACTGCCATCGGTACAATGGGCAAAATTCACACTTTCAGCCAGAGATCCAGGAAAACAATTGACTGGGTTACAGCCTGGGGAAAAAGGTGCTTACGAACCAGTGGCTTTCTCCCTACCTCTTGACCTGACTAGCTTGAACCCCTAGAAAAAGATGTCTTCAGGACCAGCTATTTGCACCAAATTATTTGCAATGCTACCATCTGGTGCTATAAAGAATCCCACACTCTACTGCAGTGTTTCTCAACCTCGGGAACTCTAAGGTGTGTGGACTTCAACTCCCAGAATTCCCCAGCCAGCCATGCTGGCTGGGGAATTCTGGGAGTTGAAGTCCACACACCTTAGAGTTGCTAAAGTCGAGAAACACTGCTTTAGAGAGACCCGGGGTAACTTCTATACACATATATTTGTTTGTGCCTGTGCACAATCTCCTTTTTAGTCCATTTTAGTTATTCTGAGGATTAAAAAAAAGGAGGGGAGTTTGCCTTGGAGGACTAGGAGAATGAAAATATTCCATCAATATGGCTTCGGAACGGTCATTTCCCCCCAAAGCCATTGGAATCCATCAATTCTGAATGTGGGCAACTCATCAACTCGAATCAGAGGACAAACATTCCCGGCGTTATTTCCTTATTTAACAGAGCAAAGCCAAAGAGGGCCGGGCACCAAGGGATCAGAAGGCAGCGAAGCTCAATGTGGTGGGGGGGCTGTTTGGCCCATGGCAATGCCCTGGCGAGCCCAAATTCAGGAGCTGCTCCAGAGCACTTCCCTGGTTCGTGGGCTTTTCCCCATCCTGGGGAGCAGCCAGAAATGTCTGTACCTTCCCAGGCTCTGCTGACCCAAGGAAAGTGTGCCAACAGGGGATATTTTGCGCTGCAGACATGGGCAAAAAGTCTCTCGTGCCCCAACTGGGGCAGTGCCAGGCTAAGCAGGCACTTTGCCCTTCTCTGAATCGGGGCTGGCCTTTTCTCCCAAGTCCAAAAGGAGCTCCTCGCCCAGAAAGGACACCCAGGGCTGAGCTCAACTCAAGCAGGAGACAGCTTGAGCCGGTGAAGAAGAAGCCGACCCCAAACCTCGGAACGCCCATCCTGCTGGCCGGAGCGCACTGCCAGCCCTGGATGTTCAGGGAATATCCCCAAGCCTGGGAGACCGGCTTTTTAAAGTTTATTAAAAGACCTATTTGCTACACTTAGCAGAACCACCGATAAGGATCTAAAAGCTTACTTTGAACCAAGTCACATCTGGGGCTGATAAACAGACCCCGAAGAGGTCTAGAGCTTTTTCGAAGAAAAAAAGGAAAGAAAAGAAGAATTTTTATATCTATCTATCTATCTGTTACAGAGGGAGCGTCAGGGAAGGCTCCCCCTCCATCAGATAATTAAAACGCCTGCATTAATCACATTGGCAATGGGACAAATTGCCACAGCCCCCCCCCCCTTCCCAGGGTCTGTTATTGTCGTCGTCGGCGAATCCCACTGCCATCTGTTCGCTGGCGATAAAGAGCGTTTTATCTGCTCTGCAATCTTTATCGGGGAAGAGATCAAGAACTCGGCCTATCAGCCGCTCCGATCTCTTCGGCAGAAAGCAGCAGCGGAAGGGAGGGGGCCGAAAGCGGGGGGGGGGGGAGAGAACGAGAACTTCTAGCAAACTTCAATGAATTTCTTTCAGCCACCCTCCTCGCCAAGCTGGGGTGCCTGCTTTCGTCTGCACACGCGCACGCACAGCCCCCCAATCGCAAGCAGATCGCTCTGCAGGCTTTATCGGCCCCCCATCGAAGAGCCCGAGACTGGCTCTAGCCGCACGCAGGCAGAAGCACACGCAGGATCATTTTCCTCCCTCTGCCCACACTCCCACGTTTGAAGTTAATAAATGTAACCGGCTATCTCAGCCGAGGATCAGCTCCTGGCCCTTTTTTTTTTTTTATATTATTATCAGCTGTCCACATCTATCAAGCAGCAGAACAAAAGAGACACGAGAGGAAGGGAGACGAAAGAACGAAAACAAATATTGCCAGATGCCGGTCTGTAGCTTTTGTCAGAAGGAAGGAGGAAAAACTTGATCAGGCAGCGAACAGAGAGAGGGTGGCGGATTAACAGAAACATCTTCCCTGTTGAGGACGGCAATTCTTTGACAGATGGCAGCAATCTCCCTCTGCTGTCCCCCCACCCCACCCCACCCCAAAATCAGGGGAGCCAATTGCCAGGGCCAAACCGCTGAGGGGGGGGCTTAAAAACTACAACCACCGGACATCCTCCTACCTGGACGCTTTGAGCATCTCCCAGTCGCCAGCTCAAGGGCGGCCCAGAGCCCCCCCGCTCTGGACCGCAGGGAATGGCCCGAGCCAACAGCCACCACATTGCCAGGGGGCATCATGCCCCTTTGACCTACCTGTGGCAAAGGAGGCCCCCCCGGGGTTTGTGCCGGAGGCGGCTTATGAACCCCCCACGGCTTGTTTCTAACCCTGAAACCTGAAGGAAGTTCAGAATCATCTAGACATCCCCAGCTGAAGGCAGCAGAGGCAAGAAATAGCAAAGTGCCCCCTTTCCTCCCCCCCCGGGAAAACCACCTTCCTTGGATCTCTCTGCGGCCTGAGCACAAATTGCTCCCCACGGATAAGACGGCTCGGGTCCATTCGGTATCAGAATTGGTAGCTAAGGTTCATTTGGTGCGTGGGGGAGCTGAGGGGGTCCGTTGCCTTGACGCCCCACCCAGCCCCCCATCCCAGAAACCCTGGCCAGCAAAGGGCCCCCCCAAGGGCCACAAAGCCGGTGCCGCTGACCTCCAAGCAACGTCACATGGCCGACGCTCAGCCCAGGGGGCCAAAGGCCTCCCACGCCATCCACACAAAGGTCACGGAAGAAATTTAGAAAGGGACTTCCTTTTGTGGCATCGAATGAGAACCTGTCCCCAAAACAGGCTGGGGGATTTGGGGGCCCAAGTCTGGGGGGGTCCTTCTCGGAGGAACCTGCGTGGGCAGGAGTAGGGACCCAGGAGGTTCTCGGGCAGAGGGAAAAGCCTCCATCAGCTCCTTCCACGGGGGGATTAGGGCATCCGTCTCCACCCAGCCTTGAGGAAGAAACAGGCAGGGCTGGAGCCGAGAGAGGCAGCAAAACGTCTGCACGGGATTCTTCTCAGGTCTCAGTCCCGAGCCAACCTGGGGCCTTCCAGAGCTTTGGGAGGGCAACTCCCGTCCCCCTCGGCCTCTGCTCTCACCCAAAGGCCCCGTCGGCGATGCCAGGAGAGACCGTGGCGGGGCTTGAGAACCCAGGCGGGGCTGCCGCCCAGCGCCACCGGCCCAGCCGGCACCCTCCGGCCTTCCTTCTCCATAACTCTCTGGACCCCCGGCAGAGAGCAGACGAGGGCAGGGATGTTGGAGGCGGAGGGGCTGGTGGCCCAAGCAGGCGTGGTGAGGCGCTTGGCTCAAGGAGGCAGCTGCTCAAGGGGGATGCCAAGGGCCAGGTGCCCTTGAATCTCCAGGTCACCGGGCCAGGTTGCTCCACTGTCCTGAATAACGATGCGCCAGCCAAGTCAGCCTTTGTGAAATGGAAGGGAGGCCATTCCGTTTCAGTCACCTGCCCTGCAGCTGCCCCACATCCCAGGAAGAAACCTACTTCCTCTCCAAGGACACGCCTATAGCTCGATCACCCCTACAGGTGTAAGCCCCAGCCCAGAGCCCCTGATTCAACTGACCCTCACCGCCAGGCCCACCCGGTCTCCCTCCACGTACACGGCCTCCCCATTTCAAATTCAGGACTCTGGGCAGCTCGCGCACAGACCGTGCACGGGCTCTGCCGCACATCTGGATCCCCAGGCCGTCTATAAGGCCTCACAAAGAGCCAGCGGGGTCAGGGCCAGTCTGACCTTCGGGGGGTGGCGTTCCAAAGGTGGGCACCATGGCAGAAGAGGCTCTCCTCCCGGGCTCTGCCAGACAGCGGTCCCTAACAGATGGGGCCCAGAGCACGGCTCTCCTGCCAGACATGATGGGAACAGGCGGTCCCTCAAATAACCTGGTCCCGTGACATCTGCTCTTGAAGCCACTGCCCAGCCTCTGCAAAGCACTTGAGCAAAATGCAACAGCTGGCCTTCTGGGTCTCACGAGCAACATTATTCCAAGGTGCACTGCTCCATCAAGCCCTCATGGCTACTGACTGAAGAAGTCATGGCAGAGGGAAAAACCAGCTGGCTTTTTTTAAGCATGAGGCCAAAATGGCAGATGCTGAGCATGGGACTGACCTATGGATGTTTAGATTCCACTGTGGTCCTAACCTAAAAAAGGCAAACTTTTATGCTACAACGCAGACATGTTAAATGTGATTTATGAAAATGGTATCACATATGAAAAAGCTTTAACTAGGTTTGGGTTCCCAAAACATGCAAACCTACAAAGGCTTGGTACGCTGTGATCCCTGCTAATTGTGGCTTGTTCATGATACAGCAAGAGACAACTTTATGCAAGGTACAAACTCGGCTTACATCAGATTATGTTCAGTTTATTATAACAAACTGAAAGTAGAGATTTTCTGACAACAACTTGCTTGGGTTTTAGGATTTTTAGCCTGACAACACTGAAATCCTTTTAATAGGACATTTAATTCTAATTAGTGCTTACATATCATCATTCTAGATCAGTGTTTTTCAACCTTGGCAACTTTAAGATGTGGGGACTTCAACTCCCAGAATTCCCTGGCCAGGGGATTCTGGGAGTTGAAGTCCCCACATCTTAAAGTTGCCAAGGTTGAAAAACACTGTTCTTGATGAAGTACATGCCAGGGGATGAACAAATAGGGAAACAAAACCCACAGTAATATAACCCTGTAATCAAAAACCACAAAATAAATAAAATACAGTCAACTACGTTTCAAAAAATGTGCCCACCACAGCAATTAAACTTCCCCTAAAAGGGTATGGGCCCAATAAAAAGCATAAAAAGTTAAAGGCCACTTGGAAAGGATGGCTTTCAAGGCCTTTTTTTCAAGTTCACCAACCGTACTTCTTGTGGGAGGGAGTTCCACAAGCTGAAGTTGCTACTGAAGACTCCTGCTGCTAGAATCCATCCATCTTACAGATCTTGCACCGAGAGAGGACAGCATAGCTTAAATAGCTCAGAGGGTCTTAGGACACCCCTGACTCTCCAGTTAGTATCCTACGCTTCACTAGACTTAGGCTCGGAAGGAGACTCCAGGCCTCCACAGGACGGAGGAGAAACCTACGTGCCTCACCTTCTGAGATTGACTCTTCCAGGAAGGACCAGAATTAGGTCTGGCTGGACACTCCCCATGGATCCCATGGTCAAGGGCCAAGAGCTCTTTTCAAGGCCAAAGAGGTGAACGGGACAGACGTGGAAGCCCATCCATGGGTGATCAGCAAGAGGGAACTACTTCTGTCTCCATCTCCAAGGGGCAGAGTCGGGAGACATGGACACCTCTCAAGGGAGGGGCCAGGAAGATATTTATCGTCATCCCCTGGAATCCAGTGTTTTCGGATAACCGAACCAAGGAAGACCAGGCACAGTAGCTCCCTTATCAAAGGCTGAGGACAAACAAACAGCTGCATATCCAACACGCCATCAAAAATAAAATGGCATCAACTCACTGGTTAAATATAGTCCAGCAGCAGATCTTTATCTAATCGGCTTTTGTCCATCACAGACTTCCTCCTTCTGAACGAGATCTCCCATTCTTTCAGCATTATCAGCATCTCACATCCAGCACCGGGCAACTGGGGAGGGGGGGGCCTCGGCCAAACCGAAACGCAGCCAGGAAGCAAACAAACAAGCCGGCGGCCGAGAGCACCCGGCCTTCGGGCAAAACAAGAAAGGGGGAGGCTGCTCTTCTGCTGGGACGGGCCGCCAGAAGCCAAACCAAAGATGGGACGAGGAAAACAGGGACTCTTCTCCCCAGCCCCTCCCCCGTGCCATTTTCCTGCTTTCCATCTCACGGGAAGGGGCAACGGGAACCAGATGCCCCCCCTGCACTCTCTCCACCAGTTCGGGCCACCCCTCTCCGGCCCCCGATCGCTGTCCTTGATTTTCCTCTTTTCCGGAAAGTGGTAGGAAAAGGCAGAGGCGGGAGCCGCCGCTCTGAAGTGGGAGCCAGCGAGCAGATGCCCAGAATGCCCAGCTCGGCTGAGGCCCCATGCCGTCTTCGGCTCCCTCCCTCGGAAGCCGAGACCGTCAGGCGGGGCTGGCAAGGAAGGGGCGCAAACTGGCGCATGAGGGTGGCTGGCAAACAGCGAGCAACTCTCACTGGGCGAAGCAGGCTAGAAAGCTGAAAGGGGAGACAGGTGGCTCGAAAGAGGGCGACCCCGGAAGGTGCCAGGGCCTTCTGCTCCTGCAAGAAGTGCAGGGCCTTTGGTGGCTTCTGCCCCACAAACCCCCAAATCCAAAGGATCCTCGTAGCACCTTTTCCAACTAACACATTTTATTAAAAGGTAGAAGCTTTCTGAGTTGAAGGGGTTGACTCACATCCCCCAGTGACTTCCATCGACAAGGAAAAACACCCTGTCCGAAAGCATCCAGCTTCAGCCACGGGAATTATTTTGGTGACCCTCCCACTACTTAGCTGAATGATGGTTTATCATTCTTGGTTAATGGCCAGTCAGAATCAAACAGGCCGCAGCTCAGTGCAACCTCTGAACCAGGGCAATCCAGGCCGGGTTTACCTGACCCACTGAACCACCGACTGCCCACGTCTCAGCATGGCCTGTTGTGCAAACACACATCCACGCACTATGTGGTCCGATATACTGTGCACATTCAGAAAAGTGGGTGAAATGGTGGTTAAGGCGACTCTTTGCAAACTCTTTCTTTCGGGACTCCAGCCATGAGAAGCCCTCAGCTGCCCGGGCAGCTCTTCCATACACTCCAGGGCTGAACCACCAGGAAAAAGGCCCTGGGACCTGCCAGCAGCGGAAACGAAGTAGGGGGAATTCCTCACCGCCTTTGCTCTGGTTGAGGGAATCACGCCCCCCCCCACAGGGCAGAGGACCCAGCGTTTTGCCTCGACTGTCCCCCCCCCCCCCCCCCGTATCTCCTCTGATTCCATTGAGAATAATCGAGCGGGTCTCCCTTATTACACCAATCTGGCTCACAGCACGGAATTTCATTACCAGCCTGGGGAGGAGGGAAGAAGCCAGCGTTGAGAAGGAATTTGCAAGAATAGCAAGATATCAAGAAAAATTAATGGGAATTCAAATGGGGTGGGGGTGGAGGAAGAGAAGAACTTTCATCCAGTGTTTTGAAGAAAAGTTTGCCCGGGTCTTATCAGCAGAACAAATCACCTGAGCAGGGAAACAGGTAGATGCAGCTTAGAATGGCAATTATTTCCCGGTGAAGATAAAAGCAGATTATCACTGGGGTGGGGGGTAAGAGGGAGCTGTGCTATCCACAGATCTCGCTCGGCCTTATCAATCGCTGAGATCTGCTCAGGAAGGAAGAGAGAGAGAGAGAGAGAGAGAGAGAGAGAGAGAGCGCGGAGGGAGGGACCGTGAAAAGCGGCCAAACCTGCCAGTGGAAAAGTTTTTCTGGTTGATATTAAAAAGCACCCCCCCGGGTTCTTCCCCCCTTTATCCGCACGCCCCTCCAACGGCTTTCCCGGAGCTGAAGATCAGGGTCCATCTGGAATCTCGGAAGAGGGAAAAGCCAGCAGCAAGGAGGACTCGGGGGCGACGGGGAAGGGCGAGGAGGTGTTTTTGTTTTTCCAGCCAAGCCCGCCCCCCCCAGTTCAGGCGGGCTGTGCCCGGGTCAGGTGGGACAAGTGGCCGAAGGGAAGGAGAGGCCCCGGGCAGATTGTGCGACCCACCGCAACTTTCACGGATTAAAGTCTGCCAGGGAGAGGGTGCAAGCTTAGGAGTTCCACAGCACGCTTCTCGTCTTCCCACCGACGCAGCCTCTGCCTGCCTTCCGTCCTCCCTCCCTCCCTCCCTCCCTTATCTGCGAAAGTCCCTCAAGATGAAACTTCCCAACGCAAGGAACGGGAGTGAGTCAAGCGCGCGATAAGATCGTAATTTCAGCCCGTCCCGACAGGGCGATCTTATCTCGGCGGGGTTTGCAGAAAGGAATATTTTAAGGGCTTATCGCGGCTCTCATCGGGGCGGCTCTATCGGGCGATCGCGCCGGGGAAGCGGCCAGAGGCAGAGCGGGATGCCAAGGACGGCCCCCGGACGAGAGGGGGGCGCGTTCCCCAGCCCGAGGAGCCCCCGGCCGCGGCCGCCTGCCTGCCTGCCTGGAAGCGCGACCGGCGCCGTCAGTCACCGCGGTCCGGGGGAGCCCAGCAGCAGCAGCAGCAGCAGCAGCAGCAGCCCCGGCCCAGCCGCTTCTCCGGGCAGCTGTCAGGAAGCCCCTCCCGCGCCGAGCCTGAGGAGGGGCTGAGGGAGGCCCCGCCCGGAGCATCGGCGGGATCCCCCGAGCGGAGCCGGCAGCTAAAGTTTGGGGGGCGGGGGTCTCGCCAGGGGGAGGGCCGCGAGCGGAGGCGAAGTTCGCGCGGGTCGCGGCCCCGGTCCCGGGCCGGCGGGGGCGGGGGCGGGGGCCGGCCGGCCGGCCGCAGGGGCGCCCTCCCGGGCCGCGCAATCCCGGCCGCCCGGCCAGGCCGTGGGAAGGGCGCGCCGGCCGCCCAGGCGCCGGCCAGCCGTCCCGCGGGCGGAGACCGGGACGGGCACCAACTTCGGGCGGGGGGAGGCCAGCGCGGGGGCGCGACCCCCGGGCCGGGCCGGGGCGTGGGGAGGGAGGGAGGGAGAGAGGGGCGGCGGCGCGGGGGGCGGCGCTCACGTTTGATCTGCCGGGGCTTGCTCTGCTTCCTCCTGGACATCGCGGGGCGGCGGCTCCGACTCCCTCCGGCGGCTGCAGAGGCAGGGCGACGGCGAGGGGGGCGGCGGGGGGCGGCCGGCGCGCGGCTCTCATGCCCACCCGGCGCTCCCAGGGCTGGGCGGCGGGCAGGGCAGGGCACGGGCACGGGCACGGCGAGCTGGCTGGCTGGCTGGCTGGCCGGCGCTCGCTGGCTCGCCTGCCCGCCCGCCCGCCTGCCTGCCTCCCGCGGCGCCCCTCTGGCGCCCCGGCACCCGGCGGCGGCTTTCCTGCTTCGGCTGCTCCCCGCCTCTTCCTCCTCCTCCTGCTGCTGCCGCCGCCGCCGCCGCCGCCGCGGCCGCCGGACCTGCCCTCTGCGCGCGCGTGCTTTTTCTCAATGGAGCCCGGGCGGCAGCCAGCGCTCCGAACGCTCGGGGGGCGTGGCCACGGCCCGGCAGCTCCCAGTTCATAGGGCGGCCGCGGGCGGCCCGGCCCGCCCACCGGATAGGGTGGCCCGAGAAGAAAGGGGCGGGGGCGGGGCCGGCGGGGCGGAGATTGGCACCCGCGCGCTGGCTCCGGGCGCCCGGCGCGGTCCGCGGGGCCGGCCGTGGATGCGCGTCGGTGCGGCCGGTGGCGCCGCTCCCCGGGCTGAGCAAAGCGGGGTGGGCGCGGGGCTGCGAGCCGGGACCTGGGGTTGTGCTGCTGCTGCTGCTGCTGCTTCCGGGCCCTTCCCGGGCGAGGGGCTGCTCGCCCCTTCGGGCAGCGGCGACCTGCCTCGACGGACCCCTGCGCGCTTCGCCTGCGCCTGCCCCTGCCCCTGCCCTGCGAAGTGCCCTGGCCTGGCTGGCATCCCCGGTGGCATCAGGCGTGATTGACTGATTATGTGCGATCAGGGTGGTGTCGACCCTCAGTGACCACGTGGGTAGGTTTTCTGCCCGAGGGTCTGTCCCGAAGCGGCCGCTCGGGTATCCGACGGAGCCCCCTCCCTGCCGCCGCCCGCCGTCTTCTTGCAGAGGAGGCCATTCGCAGCTCCGGGAGTCCTTGGCGCGCTCCGAGCTGGGTGGCTGGCTGGCTTGCAGATGTCCCACTGCTCAACGAGGGAACATCGTCTGGGCGAGCCAGCTAATTGGGTAACGAAATGTTTGCAAGCCAACCACCAAGCTCAGAGAGCGCCAAGGACTCTACTTCTTCTTCGCCACGATGATGGACTCCTTTGGGAATTGCATGGCTTGCCTGGGTAAAGATCCACGTGTCATCAAGCCAGTGTCAACTCTTAGCCACCACGTAGATTTTTCTCCGTGAAGATCTGTCCTAACCTGGTCTTTCGGGTCTTCCGGCAGTGTCCTCTTCACCACTGTAACTGAGTCCCCCCACCTTGCTGCTGGTCATCCTCTTTTCCATGATTATGGACTTCTCTGGGAGTTGTATGGATTGCCTGCATACAGTCTGTTGGATTGATTGATTGACTGATTGCCATCAAGTCAGTGTTGACTCTTAACTATGTAGGTAAACCTTCTCCAGCAGGATCTGACTCCAACCTGGTCCTTCAAGTCTTCCAACAGTGCACTCATCGCCACCATAACTGAGTCCATCCCCCTTCCTGCTGGTCATCCTCTTCTTCTCTTTCCTTCCACCTTTCCCACCACTGGGGCCTTCTCCAGAAAGCTGGGTCTTCACATAATGTGTCTGAAGTAGGATAATTTGAGCCTGGTCATTTGGACCTCATGTAAGAACTCTGGGTTGATTTGTTCAATGATCCATCGGTTTGTTTTCTTGGCTGTCCACAATCTTCTCAAAAGTCTTCTCCAACATATCTTCCCATTTTAGGCAGCCTACTCCAGGCACTGGAAACCTGCCCCGGAAAACTTCTTCCATCACCTTCCATCACCCTTTGGTCCTCATCCCCAATCTGCCCGAGAGGAACGGTTCCCCAGACATTGGGAAAGTATTAAGTAAATTTCACAATATTATAATAAAAAATATTACTATAAAAATAATACAAGGACTTGATGGGGATATGTTCTCTAATCCAGTGTTTCTCAATCTGTGCCACTTTAAGATGTGTGGACTTCAACTCCCAGAATGCTGGGACCACGCTGGCTGGGGAATTCTGGGAACTGACGTTCACACATCTTAAAATAATCAAGGTGAGAAACACCGCTGTAATCCTTGCAATAAATGTGGATTTCCCTTCCCTGAAAAAGCACACTTTTTATGTAGTGTCATAAAGCTCTGGGTAGACCTCATTCTGAATCTATAAAGATTTAAAAGTTTGGGGCAGCATAGGGCAATCTGTTCACTCAAAGACAGGGGGTTAAGACAGCGTTTCTCAACCTTAGCAACTTTAAGATATGTGGACTTCAGTTCCCTGAATTCTGGGAGTTGAAGTCCCCACCTCATAAAGCATGCTGGCAGGGGGATTCTGGGAGTTGAAGTCCATGCATCTTAGAAGTTGCTGAGGTTGAGAAACCCTGGGTTAAGAGGTCTGCCTTCCTGTAACCCAGGGTTTCTCAACCCTGTAAGGTGTGTGCAGGATGGCCCTTTCACAGTCACCTGCTTTGCTCCTGGGATGTTGCGAGAGATCAGGAAACCATGTCTTCCACCGATACTTCCAGCGGTGTCTGCAGGGTATAGTCAAAAAAGGTCAAGATGGCAGCTGCAAGGTTGCAACGCTCCGTGGATTCAGCATGGAAAATGGAGTTCCTTTCCCTGGTTTTGCAAATACTGTACTCCAGATTCCAGACCCTGCATGTTCTCCCTGGGCTCTGCCGAAATATAGGAAGTGGCTCACAGACCAAACTATGATCCGCCTACCTGCTTTGTGTTTGCTGTGGCTGGCTGGTAATATCACACAAAACCATGTTTTATGGACTTATGTTCCTTTTTAGTATTTATAATACCGAAAATAATACCTAGTATTTATAGCCTTGAATACTTATAAAGACTTCCGTGTTTATAATGCTGAAAATAACATTTAATATGTATAACACTGAATACTTACATAAATACTTCAGTCTTTATAATACTCAAACAATGCTCCTGCAGCTTTGTTGTTGATGTTCTCCTCCCCAAAAGCACCCCTGCTGTGCAATGATCCACAAGTGGTTGAGTTCACACATTACTGTAAGCCATGAGTTATGCTTAGAAACCCCGTTGGCTGAACCCCTTTGTGGCCCAAGGGCTGAACCCAGCCACTGTCAGGGACCGGCCTTCTTTTGTGGATAGGATGTAATGCAAATCAAGCCACCGTAACCGACTGGACCATTGTGGAAAAGCCTCCATTTTTGGGTCTAACAGAAGGAAAATTATTACATCAGCCTTCCCCAGATGTTATGAACCACCATTCCATCACTACTCACACAACCAATGTGGCTAAGCCTAACCAAGACATTTAAAGAAGGGCACCAGGTTAGATGATCTCTTTGGGTATCAGCACAAGGCCTAAACCAAAAGTGACTTAGTGTAGCTCAGTCATGTTTGTGAGTGTGTGTGTGAGAGAGGGAGGGAGAGAAGGAGAAAGAGGGACAGAAAGAGCAAGGGTGCTCATGCCTCAGAGTGTACAGTCTTGCTTGACAGTGTCTGTAGAGAGATTCATAATGCACTCAAATAAACAGAATGTTTTCCCGCAGACTGAATTACATGCCTGCAGAGAAGAGATAATGTGCAAGCCATCGCAATTCCCATTGTGTGCAAAATGACATCTTTTTATGGAGCTGTGTACATTTGTATTAGTGCCAATTAATCAGGGGGAATATTAAGAATGACGCAGAAAGGTGGGCGCGTGGCTAGGAGGAGCTGGGAGGCGTGGAAGGGGAAGAGCAGATCGGCAGAGCAGGGGAATGTCCTGAGGCAGAGAAGGAAGCCCATCGGTCAGACCAGGGTTGGGGCTGGTGAACTGCATTGCAACCACCCCCTTCCCGGCTTCCTGGCACTGCTTGTTCGTTTGCTTGTTTATGCGATTTCTGTAGCCGCCCATCTCAATCCAAGCGACTCTGGGAGGTGAGTTCCAAACTATGGAAAGTTTCCCACAGACCATGTTGCATCTCTTTCTTTTTAAACGCACACAGCAGATGAGCCAAAACCCACTTCCCGAGAAGCAAGCTTGGGGTTACCATTCCTACCTCTTGGCTCCAAAGTCCTAGAGTTCCCACAGGCCTGCAGTGCCCCGTTTGGCGAAGGCTGCACCAGACGGTCACTGCAAGAAATCCAAGGGCAGAGAATTCTCTACCGAGGCTGCCCAGCCAAGGCCTCCAGACTGCCCGCAAAGGTGAGATGGCTGCCTTGTAGACAGCTGGCTCTGTGGTGCAGTTGCTCTTGTCATGATGTCCAGCTCCTACTTACCTTCTTGGAATTTAAACACAGTAGACTTCATCCTGCCGTTGAGATATTTGAAAAAGGCATTGTATTCTCACTCAGTCTTACTCAATGCATCAAGTCCCATCAACTTTTCCTTGTAGGACATCATTGCCATATCTTAATTAACTTACATCCTTCCGTCTTTGTAACAGTCAACAATTACAATTCTACATAAACTTATCTAATGCAGATACTATTCTGTTAGAATGACATATTAATGTGATTTTTTTTCTTCATTGCATTTCTTTCCCTTTTTCATTAAAGCACTTTCTTTGTGTTTTTTTTCCTCCTTCTTCTCAATAACAATAAATATATAAATAAACTTACATCCTTCCATAACTTGTCATATTTCTGATGTCTCAGATGTTCCTCTCACTTGGGAAGAATGCTCTGTCCAATGAGATGACCTAACTCATTTGGGGGGGGAGTGGGAGAGGGGGCTGGGGGAAGAGTCTTGCTCAAGAACAGGCACGTGGTGGTGCAGACAGCAGTTACTCTGGGACGAAGAAGAAGATGCAGCCTTCACATGGTCAGAGACACTCTTTGTATGCCTAAGGGCAGAGCCAGCTGCAATCTCTCTGACAACAGCAGGGGAGGGCTGGTTCTGCCTCCCAGCACTTAAGACTGTCTCAAAATAAGGCGGGGAAGAAATGACCCTGGAGCTGCTTGGGATGGACAGGACAGTTTAGCTTTTGCAAAGTCTTGCTCATCTTTTTGAAAAGGGGAATCAAAAAAAAAAAGGGGTTGGAAGGGGGCATTGCTTGAAGGAACAAAATGATCCTGAAAGGATCAGTGCATGGGAATGGAAAAGGGAAGTTTCATCATTACTTTCACATTGGATGAGTTGCTTCAAAAAGGGAGAAATGAAATGGAAATGGAAAAAGGATGGAAATCAACTGTTATGCTTGGAATAGGTAAGCCTGCCATCTACTGGCAGGGCCCTCTTCTAAGAGTGCCCAGGAGCCAGCCTTTGGAAGCGGAAATCCTCAGAAGATGTGCCTGTCTCTCTTCCTCGCCCCCATCTGTTGGCTAGCTTGAACTGTCTGTCTTGAACTTGAACTTCTCTGTCCTGACATGAAACCCTTGACAGTGATGACCCCTGGAAGGGCAGACAGTCTGCCTTTTTCCCATCTCAACTCTCTTTTCCCATGGAAGTAGGAGACACTAGGATGCTGCTGTTGAGAACAATTCGACACAGGGGCATCTTCTGATCATTGCAACATGTATGAGGATGACAACTCCATGAGAGGTGGGCCTGGCTCCTCTTCATGGACTGGGCAGCTCTTTTTCAGTTGGAGACCACAGAGAACCATTCATGGTTTTCTTCCTTCTAAGGCCGCTCCAGGTTTTCTATAGAATCCTTCAAACATGTTACAAATGCATCACTCTCATTGGGATATAGCATGGGCTAAGAGACCAAGCCACAAATGAGATGGTCCCCAGACTGAAGCTGACTCCTGCTACATTCAGACTCTGCCCCCTCCAGTCCTGCAGAATGGGAAATAATTCTACGTAATGCAAAGGGTAATGCAAGGAATATCAGCAGATGATGCTTGGGAAGAACACGGAATACCTGGAAATGCCTTATTTGATCATCATCATCATCATCATCATCATCATCATCATCATCATCATCATCATCATCATCTAGTAAATACTTTCATAGCTTGACACCTTTTACCAGTACAACATTGCTTCTAATCCTCAACACATCTTCTGTACGTTAAGCGCACTAGATCCCATTTTGTTCTTCAAAGAAAACAGTCTTCAAATCCCCATTTGACTTCTTCAGGCTCAACACACCAAAGGCCTTCAGAAGTTCCTCAAGATTTGGTTTCCTTTTCTTAATTAACTTATATCCTGTTACTGTGTTTGTGTAATGCTCAGGTAGGTTGGGAGATGGCACCGATCTTGTCATTTGAAATCACGAAATGAAAGGAGGCGGTACGTGCATTCAGCAAAGCAAACAATTCATCCAAGGCTAGGCCAGCACATAACTTCGTGATTGCTTAACTGGGGCACACAGTGAAGAGCCTGGCAGACTGGAAAGCCAGCATTTTTCCAATTACTAGGGAAGTTTAGCTGGTGATCCAGGTTATTTTCTTGCTGCCCCTTCCCCAGGCTGGGTCTCCCATTACCCATCTCAACCCCTGTGGCCAATGCACACCCACAGAACAGCTCAAATTAATCTGCTTTTGTGTTAGTCTTCCCGGTTTCCTTCCTCTCTGGAATTACAGCACTGGCATCCTGCAATCTTCTAACTGTCAAATCCATCTGAAGTGCTCAGCAATAAAGTGGAGTTCAGCAAACCTGAGGGCTTTAGGGAGCTGAGGGACTGGACGTTTTCTTTCCCCAAGCAAGAGCTGAGATCTAGACTGATGACTTGCTTTAGCAGAGCTCCTGGAAATCTCCATATCATGTACCAGATTTTTGCCAAGCGTGTCCAGCAGCAACAGAGACAGATCGTGAACATTGTTGAGGCAGGGTGGGGGAAGGACGAATAAATGATGCTGGAAGAAAACGGGGAGGGTCAGGATCAGCCAGCCTGGGAAGATGATCTCCGCTGCACCAAAGCCATGTCAATGGAACCAGAAACCAGCCAGCAGTGAAGGTGGAAAAAGGGCTACACCAATTTCTGCAGAGGGGAATGGTGGTGCCTGGATTCAACAAAGGCATCAACCTTCTACATTCAGAACAGCATTCCCATTTTACTTGCAAAGGAATCCCTTATTAAAAACCTAAGTTGCACACTGCATTTCTGCAGAATAATCATCAGGGTCCACCTTCACTTTGTCTTAAGTTCACCAAAAGATCAGAAGAGCCTTGAGGCTAGAGCAGGTGAACCCCAGAGGCATCCAGGAAGCCCTCTTTCATTGTGGATTCCCAGCAGCTGGTATTTAAGGGAGGTCACTTGTGATTCGGGAGGAAGGAGCCATCAAAGACACGAACCACGGACAGTCTCATTTTCCATGACTGGGTTCAATCCCATTTGAAAAGCATTTCAACCAGTGGCCAGCCCCCTACCCCATGGTGGCAGCATCACCATGTGAAACTCTTGCCACAGACTAACATGTACTAACCTTAGCCCTAGCCCAACTGGGTCCCAGCATGCCAAAAAAAAAAGGAAAGGAAAGGAAAGGAAAGGAAAGGAAAGGAAAGGAAAGGAAAGGAAAGGAAAGGAAAGGAAAGGAAAGGAAAGGAAAGGAAAGGAAAGGAAAGGAAAGGAAAGGAAGTAAAACTCCTCCTACTCCTTTATAAGCCTCAACCTCATCTCCCATCTTTCTTTTCTTAACTAAATGCCTCAGACACTGGCCTCTCTATGAATGCTAATATGAGGAGTTCACCTAAGGCAGGCCTCAACCTCAGAACCTATTTTGGCATATAGACAGAAATAATGGACAGATGTTCAGGATTCAACTGATTTATTTTCCCCTGGGCGAGTCAACAAAGTCACCAGCAGCACACGGTCTGGAACAACGTGGTCAGTCATACCTGGAGATCTTTTTAGTCCTCCCAGCTGTGGCAAAGGAGTTGTAGCAAGAAGTTTGTCTTTTACAGATGTTTTCAAAGAAATGTCCCACTAGAAATGGCAACAATTGTCATGGGCTGATAGAGGTTGGAGCCATCACAGAGAAAGTCCTGGTGGCTCTCCATCCCTTTCTGCTCTTTCACTCCTACACGTGGCTGCAGAAAACTCAAAAGACAACAGAGGCCAAGTTCCTAGAGGACCCCTAACTTCATGGACCTCTCTAGGATTTTATTTTTGTTTGGGAAGGGGCAATCCAACTACTAGGGAGAACAATTTTAGCCCCTAAAAGGGGCAGTTGTTGGAGGCTAAATCCTACTCCATCCTGGTTAGTGGTCTGGATCTGTGGTCTGAGTTAGGGTGCTTGCACAACACACTGAGCCCTTCTCCTCCCGTGACCCATTATACATGTTGTGCGAACACTCTAACTCGGTCTTGAATCCCTGTCCCTTTTCCTTGTTGATGTGTAACTCTACTCAGGGCTCCCGGAGTGGAGACAATGGGAAAGTTTTGCTGGGTATGTCCTGTAGGCCAGACAAAACCTTTGTGCCTGGTATTACAAGCAAGGATTCAGATAAGATGAGGAACACAAGACCCGGCCGCCCTCCCGTCTCACCGGCCACTGAGAAACAGCTCTTGCTAAGCCTCCCTGAGGACTTCCAGAAGAGCCTCCTGCTTTTCAAAACCACTTCGTGCTATTAATCTAAAGGCCAGAGAAAGCTGGAACCAACAGGTGCAAATCTGCTTCCTTCGCTTTGCATCTGCAGTGCAAGTTTAGCAAGAGGAGGGCCTTGGGGTCCCACTTCCAGTGGCCTGCGTGGTGTTTCTTGCTCAAGTCCACTGGCAAAAAATAAGAGCCACTGTTCATTTCCTGGCAATTTTTTCAGCTATTTTTTTCCCCTCCCCTCCCTAAATTAAGCCATACTAATTATTTTCAGACTGCTTTATCTCTGCTTTGCAACACTCTGCAAAGAGGCGGGCGGTGAACACTTTCAGCCGCCATAAACAAAGGAACGGTTTGGAAAACAATTCTATCAATTAATCAAATTAATCCTGCCGTTTTCGTTACAAGCCCCAAGTGGCCGGATTCGAGCCCACAGTTAGGAGCTATCTCTCGCTGAGAGCGTTTAAATGGTTCGATTGCAATAATAATGAAATAATATCCCACTTGTGCGACTCGGCTTTGCTGCTCTCTCTCTGAATCTCAGGGATGTGCCTGCAAAGGTCACTTTGAGGGCAAAAAGAGGGGACGGCGATTGTCCTGAGAGGCTCTGCCTTTACCGGGGGCCCCACTACACAATTTTAGAAACTGCCTGCATTCCCAAAGGCGGCAGAAGGCTCCCACCTGCGGCCGAGTTGATGCCGAAAAAAGGGATATCCAGGGGCAGATTGGAGAGCCACGGGGCCATATCTGCAGAGTTTTCTTTTCCCCAGGCTGGCATCTCTCTCTTCAAGAGGCTGTGCTCGCCAAGGCCAGCCCTCTGTCTGACAAAGTAGAAGGAGGCCTCCTTGCAAGGTTCTTTTTGTAATGGCTGGTTCAGTCGTAGCCAAAATGGAAAATGGGAGCTTCCAGAGCAAGTCCCAACCCGCCCGCATCCCAGGTTTAGCTTCAGGTCATTGAACAGAGAGGTGGGCGGTTTAGTTTTCTTTTTTTAATAAATGTTTGTCAGTTATGGGTTTGCCTTGTCAGAGATGTGCAAAGAGAACGGACTGAGATTTGCTTCTCGTTGCTTTTCTCCCTAGATTTATGGATGCTTACCACAGCTCCCGATGGCCTCTGAAAAGCTGGGCAGCCCTAGGTACAGATTCGCTCTGAACGTCTCTCTTATTACTTGGCTGTGCTGCCACAGCACCCAGTAGCCATGAGTTTCAGAAGTGAATGAGCCTGTTCACAAAGGAGCCCCACCACTGAGTGCAGAGCCTCAGAAGCCTCAATTGAAAACCCTGGAGCGGACCAGCAGTGTGGGGAGGGTGGCCTGGTCATTGTAGAGTTGTAGAGGTAGAGTAGAATAGAGTAAGTCATTGTAGAGTTGTAGAGTAAGTCATTGTAGAGTTGCAAAGGTAGAGTAAGTCATTGTAGAGTTGTAGAGGTAGAGTAGAGTAGAGTAAGCCATTGTAGAGTTGTAAAGTAGAGGTAGAGTAATTCATTGTAGAGTTGTAGAGTAGAGGTAGAGTTGCAGCAGTGCTTCCCTCTCATTAACAACAGCAGGAGGAAAATGAATTCTGCCCCTTAGGTTGGCATTGCACCTCCCAATTTGGGCAGTAATGCCTCCCCCCGGCTCCCTGGGAGTCAGCAGGCAAGGCTGAAGAGATCCCCCTGCTAACTGAAAGTGGGGACCTTAGATCAGATCTCCGTTTGGCAAACCCCTCTCTACTATTGGAAGAGAGATCTGGACTTTCCTAGGACCCCAGGGACGGTCAGCTTGCAGCCTCCCTTTGATGCAGGGGTATACGTAGGGTATGGTCAAAATAGTCAACAAGGTGGTCACAATGGTGCAATCAAAAGTCTGTTTTTATGTGTGTCGCACGTGTACTTATAAAAACTGGCAAAGCTTTGATTGCACCGTTGAAGCTACCATCTTGACTGTTTTGACCATATCCTGTGGACGCCTGTTTTGATGTGTTTTGACTTGGCTTATCTCCTGATCATCAGTGGAGACCAATTTCCCAGGCAGCTGATAAGCTCTTCCTGCCAGCTGTTTGATCCCCCAATGCTCTCCAAAACGTGAAGGACAGGTAACACGCAGGCTGTCTGAAAACAATTACTTTCATAAACAACTGGAAACCCTTTATGGACTTTTTGCTGAAAATGGATAAAAATGGACTGGTGATTTTGGGATTTATTGATTAAAAAAGGAAGAGGGGAACCATAATATGCAGTTTGGAAGGGTGGAGATGACAATTACTGTGTTTGTAACTGCTGCAAAGAAGATCGGCAGTCGCTTCTTTAGATATTTTTTTGTTACCTTTCACTTTTTCTTTTACTCTTTTCTTTTTTCTTTCTTTTCCTACTTTTTAAACGTTTCTGTCGTTTTTTACGTCTTCTTATAAGAAAAATTACTTTAAAAAAAGAAAAAGAAAAACGCCACGTAGACTGGCAAGTTTCTGGGAAAATATTGGACTATATTTGAGAGGATAAATCTCAGCCCCGTTTTACAGTACCGTCTTGTATGCTCATCCCTTGTTTTATTTGACAATATTAAAAGGGCCCAAACGGCACCCCACCAACATTATAAAAACAGTCCAAAAGATCACTTTCCTCTGCTTTCTGACAAATATCAAAATAAAAACTTTTAACATAATGCATTGCACCCAAATATATAATCAAACTATTTTTTTAAAACAGTGAACTGTAAAGGTAGATATTAACAAGATAAAGTCACTTAATTCCTTTAAAAAAACCTTAAAAACAAACATTACTTAGTCTGCAAGACGTATGCAAAGTATTCTGAGTGCGAACCCAGAACCACTTCAGTGCACTGCTCTGCTCCCCCCCCCACGGAGGTCACAGGAACAGTCCAGACCCTCCAAATCTGCCCGAGCACCGAATCTCAGGACGAAACCTTTATCAAACACGCTGCAGAGTTTGAGCACTGCAGGGCAATGTTCGCCACGCAGCCTGGCACCCCGCGGGTCAGGTTATAAAGGCAGCTGTTCCTCTTTTGCTTCTGTTTGTGTGTCTGTGTGCATGTGTGTGTTCCTGTTAGAATTCACATTACAATAAAAATAGCACCACTTAACTGCATAGTGTAAAGCCATACCAAGATTAGCGACTACCTCAATACAGAAAGCCTTTAAACATTATTATGTCTGGGTTTCTTAAACATCTTTTTCAGAGAAATCATGAGTATGCGGATGGAGTGGTGTTGGCACAGTTTTCTCACTGGAAAATATTAAAACAATATTTTAAAAATATTAAACTATGTCATACATCTTCAAGGTGCAGTTTAGCTAGATGAAAGGGCGCACACCCATTTCTCTTCTAAAAACAACGTCTCAGCAACATCTACACAGTGGTCCAAGAGAGGCGAAGAATTTCAGAGAGTCTCTTGGATGAACAAATTCATCCTTAACGCAACGTTCTGGGGAAGGGTGGTCTGTCAAAGCTGTGGCCTGCTTATTTTATACCTTTTTAAAAAAGTGTCTTCTCTAAGGCTGGTTCCCGATTAAATGAGATCATTCAGGGTTATTTGTGCAAAATCTTCAGGAGGAGGGGAAAATGCTTTCTACAGTGTACTGCACCTTGTGAATAAGACGTCTCTGGTATGAAGTTCATGTCTTCAGCTTCTTTATACAAAGATCACAGAGAGCCAGCCTGAAAGGGGGCTGGGATTTGCAAGCAACCCTTACAACCTCAGTACTCCTCCAATAAAACATTTCCTCTTGACATTTTGCTCTGCCCAAAGCGATTACCGTTTTAGTTCGTGAGAATGATCGGCACCATCAAAGTTCTAGCGTTTGCATGATAAATCGGGGGAATTAAAGTAGATTAGTGAGACACGAAGCAAACTATCTGAGAGTCTGCAGTGCAAGTTCATTTAAGCTAGACAGAGAAACTGAGCTACACAAATGAATGTAATGCTTTGATAATTTCTCTCCCCCCCCCCATAAACCCCATGAAAGCAGCGAAGGATCACCGTAAGTCACCCATAAATTACTCAGAAGTATCTCGTCTTAAAGGAATTTTAAAGCTAGTTAATTTCTGTCCAAACAGTTGGTTTAGGAGGTGGGTTTGGGATTCCGCTGTCCTGTAACTGTGGGAACTGGGGAGTTTAGCACCTTGGACAGCTCTGCGCCGGCTCAGAGAGCTGGGCAGGGAGGCGGAGGGGTCTTTGGCTAAGAGGGGGTGGAAGGCTTTGCTGCCCAAGATCTCCTTCTTGCGTCTCATCTCTCCATTGGCGTGGCAGATCTCAACCTTCTTCTGGAAGCCCTGATCAAGCACCAACTTTCTGAGCTGGCTGTCAGTCACAGACACCTTCAATTTAGGGGTCAGTTTGTTGGAATGAGTGTCCCTCCTTCGAGGGGAAAGGGCCAATGCCTCAGTAGCGGGCCAGTCAACCCTTTTGATATTGTCACCCTTTGCAGAATCCTGGATCCGGGCTTTCTGCTTTTTGCTTCCATCTCCCTCAATGTTCTCACGGGAGGCCGAGCTTCCCCGGTGGGAAGACTTATGTTCCTTGGGTTTTTTGGAGTGAAGATTGGCCAGCCGATTCGCAGCCAGTCTTTCTGGGAACTTGTTCAGATCAGAATGGCTGTTCTTTGATGGAGTGCTCACCACCTCCCCTTGGAGCTGGCCACTCACAGGCCTGACCAGGTTGAGTTCCGTCTCTTTCATGCCAACATTGGAGCTATTATCTTTGGGGTGAGCACCAGTATCCATTTCTGAGAAGGCTTTGTCTTTCAAGAGGGAATACTTCTGAACCTCTTCTGCACTGCCTGGGGAGCAGTGGACGCCAGGGGTATTCTCAGCATTGGCCGGGCCACCTGTGACCTTCTTTGAGGGAATCTCCTTGGCAGGCCGGTTTAGGGCAGAGGACGATGTCTTGTCCTTGAGAGGTAACTCATGGAAGATAGTTTCTGGCAAATGTAACTTGCTCACAGTATCCTGAGGAGCAGTTCCATTCATTTCAGGGTTGCTGCCCCACTGTATTTCAGGAGACCACTTACCCTCTGTAGACCCCAGACTTCCAGGAGAAAGCTCGGGCTCCTTGCTGGCAAGATCTTCTAAATATGGTCTCTCCCAAGTTCCTATATTATGTTCTACCCTTCTGCTAAGTGTGGCTTTTTCTGGAATGCTGGGTTCCTTGTTGTGCTTCTCAGAGAGATGAGCTGGAGACCGCTTTTCTTGTGCAGCAGTTGTTTTCTTGGGTGCTATGCTGGCCAGATCAACGCTAAGTGCATCAGGTGAGTTGAAGGGAAGAGCTGGGTTGTCCCCAAGGCTCTCCCCATGTGCCCGTGTTTCTGGAGAAAGTGCAGCAATATGTTCTGGGCCACTTGGTTCATCATGGGGCTCAAAAGGAAGGGATGGTAGTAGGCGGTGAAGTGGAGATTTCCCCCTTTCTGCCAAGAGACTGGAGAAATCACTTCCTAGGCCTTCTGTTTTCATAGGGGTCTGGGCTGAAGGTGGCATGGCCAGGCTAGTGGCTGTGGACAGAACCTCACCAGCAGATAGCAGAGGCTGACCACCTTCTTGGGATGCTCGGGCACCATCCAAGTGCACAGGCAAAGCTAGTTCAGGAGAGTTGCTGCGGTGGGACACTTTCTTCTTTTTGGCTGCTGGAGCATCTGCTCTTACATGGGCCTCCTCTTTGATTTCCTTATCCCCATATTTTGCAAAGGTGCCTGGCCGCATCACGCCTCGGAACCGGAAGGTCTTGCTACTGCCCACCAGGTGCTTCTCCATGTGCCTGTCATACTGCTCCTTTTTGGAGAAGGTGTAGTTGCAAGTGCTGCATATGAAAGACTTCTTGATGACATGCATGACATCGGCACAAAGCTCACAGGCGTAGAGGGTGGTGTGCTTGATGTCTGTTTCCTCAGCTATTCCATGCTCTTGGCTCAAGTGGCTCCGGAGCTCCTTGGTCTCTTGATAGAACATGGGGCACTTGTGGCACAAGAAGATCTTCTGCAGGCTGTGGACTACGAGGTGTCGCTGGAGCTTGAAGGGCTTGGGGAACTGCTTCCCACAGTGATGGCAGTCTCGAGAGGGATCTTTGCATTCAGGATGAATAGGCACGGACTTCTGGGCCCCCTCAACCTTAGGGACTGGGTCAGGAGATGGAACTGCTGGTACTTTGAGGGAGGCCACAGGTGGCCTGATTCTGAATGGGACCTCCAGCAAGTCTTTGTGGAGCACTGTGTCTTGCCCTGAGAACTCTCTGGGACATTTGCTCTCACTGCCAGCAGGTGCCCCGCTTCCCCCTTCGGGCTGCTTGGGAAACTTGCCAGGTTTCCGGCAAATGATGGAGTTCAGGAAATGAGTGACAGCAGCATCGTCTTCACTGAAACAACCTGGCAGGCCCAAGACTGACTTCTGAGCCTGGCCTTTGCGGGCAAACTGAGTGGCGTGCTCTCGTAAATGTTCGTTGTACATCCAGACATCTGAGATTTCCTTCAGGCACATCCCACAGGCCCAAAGGCCAGCCTTGTTCTTGGCGTGTTTCTCCTTTAGATGGTCCCTCAGCTGTTCCCTTGAGCTGAACTTCCTCTGGACGCACATGTAGCAAGTTGGCGGTGGGGAGGGATTATGGGTGAGCTTGTGAAAGTCCAGCTCCCCTAAAGTCAGGAACCACTGGAAACACACTTTGCATTTATACTGCTTGTCTTTATTCTTGAGATTCAAATCACTACGGATTTTCCCTGGTTTCCCTTCTTCCGGCTTATGTTTGATGGGCCTGACTTGCAACAGTGACGCAGGCTTGAAACCTAAGGTGCAGTTATCATCTGTGGGACTCAGACGACCTTCTCCAGTGCTGCAGAAACACACATCCCTGGCCTCAAACTTCATGTTCAGCATCTCCATATCAATTGTATGAAATGCAGAGGACGATTTTTCTTTGGTGCTGTCGGATTCTTCCTCCAGGTCAGGAGGTTCTGGGCTGTCTTCCACTGCTGGATGTCCATAAGCAAGCTCCACAGATGAACTCTGCAATGACCCATCAGCAGAATTATTTTCTGTGGTTTTCTCAGGGTTAGCCCAGATTTTAAAGCACGGAAGAGACCCAGTTGGACTCTTTGGGCATAGAAAGGCGCTGCTGTTTTTCAAATCATTAACTCCTTCCTTTTGCCCAGTATCCAGCTGCAGGACTGTGTTTTCGGTAGGTCCGGAATTAAGGTCGCCACTCATTGCTTTACTCCCATGACACATGTTGAGCATCAAAGCATCATCAATGGAGATTGTGTCGTATTCACAAGGATCTTCCCGGGTAACACAGAAGGAGCTGGTTTCGCCAAGATCAGAAGCCATGCGGATCGTAAAGATATCTGGTGTACCTTCTGGCTTTGCCATGATCTCTGCAATAGGCTTAGGCTTCTTGGAGCGCTTCCCGTACACACGTGTGCATTTTCTACGGGCAAAGTGATCATTTCTGGGGAAAAGTTGTGAAAACGTGGAGTCATCATCAAACAAGCTCGGCAGATCTGGTTTTACTGCATTATCAACAGGAGACTCACTCTGTGGCTGCAGCTCTTCCATCCTCCAGGGCTCTGGATTCACAAAATAAGGAACAACAGCACCCAATGCTTTCTCAGATGTGAGTTTAGGGGAACCCTTTTCAGAAGCGGTTCCAGGATGACAGGGTTGTGAAAGCTTTTTGGGGCTCATGAGGTATACCAATGGACTATTTTGAGTTGTACAGTTCATCTTTTCTAAGAGACCCTCCTTTGACGCAGGCTTTTCGTTCAGTTCACTCTCACCTTCTTGCATAGACCCACTTGACCATCTATCTTGGGTTTGCTGTTTTTGTTCCAGCTCTGCATCTTCTCCTTCCTCTCTACAGCTCTCTACATTCTGAAGAAGCCGTGGTCCAGCTGTGCTTTGAGCTGAGGGTGTTTCTTCACCAGCATCTTCTAATTCCTTGTTTGTCAAGGGCTGAGGAAGCAATGGCAAACATACATTGGCCTGCTCTTCTGACCTACTTTCTGGTTCTTCTGTGATGGTGGTCAGAATGTGGTCATCAGTGCTGCCCATGGCATTATAATGAACTGTACAGATCTCAGACTCCTGAAGAAAAGAGGCAGTAACCTGATTTTTGTCTGAAGTTATTTTTGCTTGCCTTGATTTTTCTTTAACTTTTCTCCCAGCACAGCTGCTTGATCTTTTGGTATTGACCACCCTGATTAATTTTTCTGTATTTGTTTTTTTTCTAGACTGGATTTCTGACCCATCTGATTTCTCTCCTTGTGAGCTGATGTGCTGTATTTCATCTGCCTTTTGGAATTCATGAGTTATGCCCAATGAAATAACATTGAGGTCATTGAGTTCCTTGCTGATACCTTCTTGAATCTGTGCCTTTGGTTCCCTCCTTTGCCTTCCAGAGGGTTTAGGACAGGACTGACCAACAGCTTTTGAAATGTCTGAGCTACCAGATTTCTCTTTGATGAAGGACTTTATGCTTTTCTTGGGGAGCACTTTGCTTGTCTTTAATGCTTTTTCCGACAGGGCTGAATTACTGTCGGGCAACAAAACACTATCCTTTTTCTTCTGATGTTTCACAGCTTTGTGTCTCATCAACCCAGTTTTGGATCTAAAAGAAATGGAGCAAATATCACAAATGATCTGCAACCCTTTCCTCTTCTTTGCTTTTGATTGTCCAGTCTTAGAATAATTTCTTAGACTTTGACCCTTGCTATCTTCTTGCTCCATGAAGTTGGAAGACTTCTTCACGTTCTCATTCAGTGCAGAGTCTTCATTCTCCAAATCATTGCTTCTACTCTCTATCTCCTGTAGGTCACTGGAGGATCCCCTTAGTGGAAACTGACTAGTAGCATCAGCGGTTTTAGTCAGAATGACAACTGGCACCTCTTGAACATCAGCATCTTTTTTGATATATCCTGGCTGAGATGGATCTTTACCTCCTTCCTGGGGGTCTCTTTCAATGTCCTTTGCTGATGCTAATGACACATTTTTATTACAGACTGCACCTCTAAGCTCAGCAGAATCAATTCCTGATGGAAGCTGGTTGAGCAAGATATCATGTAGGGATGTTGTCTGAGAACCACTGGGCCCATCCCTCTCGGAGAACATGCCATTGTCTTCATCAACGGGATGCTTGGAGGGCTCTTCAGAATGTTTCTTGCTTTTCAGAGGGAGCATGCTGGGAGATTTGCAGTGATTCATTTGTAAGTTCAAAGGTCTGTCTGTTTTAGCAGAAGAAGGTGCTACTTTGCTGGAGCAGAGAGATGAGGAGTAACGCAGGGGGATACTCTTTTGAGGTTCCATCAAGTCATGGCTGATGTCTTCAGCCAGAGTGCCAGGCATATCGGATGGCAGATGAGATACGGCATCACAGGTGGGAAAGAATGGAAGGGCTCCTTTACGTTCCTTCTGTTCTGATGGGCTCTGCTGAGGAACTGCAGTCTTCTCTGCCACAGAAGGGCAGCTGCACGCAAGGAAGGCAACTTTCTGACTTGCTGCAGTGATCTGGCCGGTACTTTCTTCAGATGGAATCCCTCCAAAGTCAGAGCCTGTGGTATTTCCTGTGTCAGTTTTCAGCACCTTTTTCTGATCAGCAAAGCCAACATCCAGAGAGAAACCAGCCTGAGAGGCTTCTGCATAGTAACTGACTTGCTTCTCTAAGTCATGACCGTCTGCTGAATCTGAGGTATTTCCTGAAGAGAAGTCATTCCTCTGCAGGAGATGAGCACCCTCAGTTTGATTCTCAGGGGAGTAGATGGGAGCCAAAGAGACATTAAGTTGCAGGTGTTTCAGCTGATCGTCACTCTCTTCTACCTGGTGGGCTTTGGCAGTCTCCAACTCTTGGTCCCCACCGCAGGCTTGGTTCCAAGAAGTGCAACAGGCTACATGTACTTGGGGCACAGCTGACAAAGCCCCTTGTGGTGTTTTCTTCTCAGAAGATCCAGGGCTTAATGGGGATTTTCTGCAGTCTCTAAATGCCAAGGTCTTCTCTTCTTGATCTCCCTCTGCCTGTCCTGTAACTTGACTCTGCTGTGTTCTCTTCTCCCTTAGCACCGAGGCTATTTCTGAGTTGCTGAGGGGAGAGAGGTTACTGTGTTCCAGGGAGATACCATCTGCACGTGTAGTATGGCCACTCGCTTCCAAACATTCAACCTTTAAGTGCTGTTGCTGGGCAACATTACCGTATTGTGCTGGGTTCAGCGGGGCCAAGTCTTTTGAAACCTCTGAGGCCCATTCATGCAAATGTTCTGCCTGTTTCTCTGGCTCCACAAGCAGTTTGGTTGGAACCAACTGCTCACCTGCTTTCCCAGTCTTTTTTAACAGAGTCTCTATCTTCTTCTCCAACACGGGGCCGCTGGTCGCTTCTTCGTTCTGCTCTTTGTCCACAGGCCCCTCTTCTGGTTCTGGAGGAATGCTCTGACACGTGGGCAGGTGAGCAACGGGATGCTGAGCTGCGAATGATGAAATCACCAAGTCCTCCTCATTGTTTTTAGCTGTCCTAGCCACAAACAACTGCAACTGCTGCAAAGGATTAGCTGTTTTCTCTTGGGTAGCGGACTTGAACATGACTTCTCCATCCATCTCCTTGGAAAAGGTCAACACATCAAAGTGCGGAGCGTTTCCACTGTCAGCTTTGGCCCTTAGTGTTAAAGCCTGGCTTCCGGTCTCCTCGTTTTTACCTAGGTGCTCATCTTTACTGTTCTGGAACAGGGTTGTGCTTTCTAGCTTTTCAGGTGGGCGATTTTCTGGATTTTTGCTTCGTGCACCAGAAGACACGTTGCCCTCTGATTCTAGAGTGTCAACATCTTGCAAGCCAAATTCTGATTCTAAATGTGGAATCTCACAGCCATATGATTCTAACTCTGTGGTGCCATCAAATGTTTTCTCCTCTGATGGTCGTTTTGGGAACACATCCGGTCTCAGTGGCAAATTCTCATGTGTATTTAACTCACTGTCCTCCAGGGACTTAGGAAAGATGGAATCAGGACTTTGTAGAACATGTTCAGGATAGTCTGGAGCCCCAGTGCTATTTGATAGGTCTTCAAGGCATGAATCGGGCATGATGATTCTAGTAGATGCACCTTTTATTTCCCCAAAGTCAGCTTCAGCAGAGATTTCAATATCCTTCAGATTTTCAACAATTTTGTCTTGGTCCCCTTGGGAGCTAAAAGGACCTACCAGAATCAGATCTGTGGCTGATTGTAATGGGCTGAATGACCCTGCACACGACCAAGCATCATTGGGACTTCCATACTTCGGGTCCAAAGTTGGAAGGAGTGTTTTCTCATTTGCTACATTTTCACAGCTAAATGTTTTTGTGGAAAGAAGGTTTGCATTCTCATACTCAGCCTCCATTAGAAATAACCCTTTTCCATCTTGCTCCTGGTCCAGCCTTAAAGACAAAAACTCATTAGTTGATTCTTTCGCTTCCATGCTGGGGTGATTTACTGAAGCCTGGTCTTCATCAGATGCCTGCATGTTAAGTTTGCTTGCCTGCAACTGACCTTCAAGCTCAGTGACCAACCTTTTAATCTCCAGCTCATCATCGGATAGGCCGCTCATGAAATGCATGTTATAGTCAGAAAGCCGTTCAGAGAGAGACAACGGGTTGATTTCGCTGGAGTACCTCTTCAGTATTGGTTTTTCAACAGACAGTCTATGGATCTGGGGCATATCTTCTGCCAAAACTGGGGATACTTCCTCCATCAGAGTCCAGTCCTTTTCTGATAGAAAAGATGAATACTGCTGGTCAAAGGGGATTATCTTGCTAAGCTGAGGATTGGCGCACTCAAAGGGAATGTAATTATCCTTGCTTGGAGCCACACTATCATATAAGTTGGCATCAAACTCAGCTATAGGGAACTCTCCAAATACTGATGATGAATCAAAATTAAGGGGCGATGAGACCTTACTCTGTGTATTATCCAGTTCACAGGGCATGATGTCATGGTGCTTCTCTTTGAACGAGGGGACATCAAAGTCTCCCTGACACAAGTATACATTTTCATTATGGGAAGGTTCCATGGCTGGAGGCCCGGAGAATAAACTTGGTGTCTCATAGCTGTTGGATAATTCCTTGCAGTCATAAAATGCATTGGCAGCATCCAGAAGTGTATTGACGCCTTTTCCAGATATCCCTACGCTAACAGGATTGTCACTGAAGCAGCTGATTGGCAGGAGGAGTTCCTTCGGTTTCTTCAATCCCTTGATGTCCACTTGTTCATAGCTGGTGCTCTCCTCATTGCAAATGCTGTGCTTGCCTGTGGAAGGGGAGCCAGTGAGTTCTTCCACATGGTTTTTCAAGGTCCCTCCTTTACTGGCAGTGTATTGATGGCAGTGTTGATCCCCTGCCTCATCTGGCTGCCACTCTGCATCTTTTGGCACCACCCTTGGCTTTTCGCTGTTATGACAGAAGGTTCCATTGTACTGGTCAGAATCTTCACGACAAAGACGTATGGTGCGACCTCTTCCAGGTGTGGCCTCATGGTGATGCGGCGTCCCTCTGCTCTGTGGCAAACCTTCATTAATGTCAGTGTCTGGGGGAATGTTTGGATTATCCTTCTCAAACTTCTTGTTATCTGCTGGCTGAGTTTTGGGTGGGTCGACCTTATCTGGCATTCCAGACAAGCCAGAATCCACACTATGGCTTTTTCTTGTGGTCTCTTTCTCAGGAACATTAAGTGGTCCAACACACTTGGAAATTGGCAGGAGTTGTTTTCTCTGTTCACTTTCCCTTTCGGTGTCTGAATCACCCCTCTCGGTGCTCTGGGGGCTGTTGCTGGTTTCACTGGACATGCTCACACTCTGGCAACTGCTTGTGGAAGACTGGCTGCTTCTCCTCCTCACTCTTGCTAGAGTACCATCTTTCCTTTCAAGCTCCTTGCTTGCAGATCTTTTGGGTTCCTCCCGCCCTCTCCTTGGACCGTACCTCCATATCGGCTCCTTCTCCTTCTCCCTTCCTCCTCTTCCTTGGTTCCTTCTGTTTAAACTACTTCTTAGCCGTCCACTGAATCTTGAGCCCAGCTTTCTCCTGCAATGTCGCTTGGCATATTCCACTCTCTCATCATCTGATTCTGAAATGTATTCATACTCACTAAATTTATTGTCCTTGGTTTCTGGAAGCAACTGGTTGGTGAGCAAGGAAAGGGACACAGTTTTGCTATTCTGTGTGTGCAGTTTATGGAGTTTGTTTTTTTGCTGGACAATTTTATGAATAAGCTCCTTGCTCCAACTGCCACTTCGCAGCTTTCTCTTCTTGGCATCTTTCTTAGAGAGCATGCTGCTTTCTGCCACACTGTGGGTACCATCAGGCTTGAGTTCACTCATTGGAGAAGCACAGTTAAGGTTCTTGGTCTGCCTCATATCTGACATTGTTTGGACCCCCTGCTTCGTAGGCAGAAAAGAACTACTGCTATTCTTCTTTCCTATTTTCAGTTGGGTACTTGCATCATCCTCTGTGCCCCCATATATTGTTGGCTCCAGAACCTTATTTCGAGCCAATTCTGTGCTCTTGAATGTTTCAAGCCTTTCTTCTCCAACATCTGAAAGCCAGTTTGATCCTCTCTCTTTAAGTTGCTTTGATGTTCTACTTTTTGCTAGCTCCCCACTAGAGTGCTTGTCACAGCAGTTTAGCGTTTTCATGCTTTCATCCGTACCTACATGTTTGGCTTTCTTCCCTAAAGTCAAGTTCTCTTTTGCTTTGAGAGGTGTCCCAGCACTAGTGACCTTCACAGATGCCAGTTCTTCATCAGCAAACACATCTATGAAGCTGCTGTCAATTTCTGGGTTATCTGACTGGTATCCCAGTCCATTCAGAGCTTCTGTGATCAAACTGTCTAGCTTGGCATCATCTATCTCCAAGTCGGAAGTGCTGAGTGGCAAGAAGTTTCCAGGAAGGCCACTGAGCTGGTTTGCTTTCAGAGGATCATCTTTGGACTCCCCTTTACCCTCTACGTCCACCAGGAAATCAACAGTCTTATTCAAAGCAAGCAGTTGCAAATGCGGATCTGGAGAGAGGAGCATGCCCAGACTAGTTTGTGTGTGCTTTGCAGACTCAGGAGAGGCATGATGCTGCTTCTTGACTTCTGCTCCTCGGGAAGAGTCCTTTGCCTGACCTTGGAGGACCGCATGAGAGCTGCAGAACTGACGGTGCTCCAAGAAGGAGGAAAGGTTGCTGAAGTTCTGATCGCACTGCTTGCAAGTCAGGAAAACATCCAGCTGGTCAAGACTTGTGCTGCTCAGTGAGCTGGCCAGGAAGTGACGGGAGGAATATGGATAAGGTGGTGGAGGCAGCTCACTCTCGAAACCCTCCGGGCACCTTTTGGAGGCATCCATGTTTGATTTTTGGAAATGGCTATCCACAGAGACACCTTTGTAGAGAAGTTCCTGGTGAAAGGCCTTAATAGGATTGGCTATCTGATAGGGGACTGTGCTGGAACCCAGTAGCTCTGAGGCATGGAAGGGTTTACTGCCATCCTTTTGGTGGCCTTGATGGTGGAAGAAGGTGGACGTGGTCAACACAGCTTCATCTTCAAAGCTGTGGCTAGTAGGGCTGCTGGATGTGGGGGAGAGGGAGGAGCAGCTGCTGTTGAGGTTGGGGGCAGGGGATGGCAGAGGAGAGTCATTTGGGGATGGTGCTAAGGCTGAGGGTGGCAATACTAAATTGGGACTGGAAGGGTGGTGAGATGGGATGGGAGGCAGTGCTGGGCTCACGCCGAAGAAGAACGACTTGCTCTTGGACGTCTCCACCTCTTTCGACCCTTCAAAACAGATGTTGTTGGCTGAGCTGCAGCTCTGAGGGGCTGGGTCGTGCCTCTCCTCAGTCGCCAGAGCTTTACTGGGATAGCTGGTGGGGCTGTGGGGCAGTTTCCTGCTTCCGTCCCACTCTGAGGGGCCAAGGGGGAAAGGAAGCTTTCTTGGCAGCTCGATTCTATTCTGACCGGGCACCCCAGAGGTGAGATGCAGATGCTGCCAGGCCTTCTTGACGTGCTGCCTTGGCTCTAACCCCGAATGGTACCCAAACGAGAGCTGACTGCCACCTGGACTGGGGCACCCTGCTGAGCTTTGCTCGGTGGGGGAATAAGTCTTTTTGCCTCCCTCCCAGGCCTGCAGGAGCCGGGGGTGGGCCTGAACGCTGGTGGGAAGGCTCTTCTCGAAAGGCACTGAGCTGGAAGGGATGCCACCAGCCGCGGGTTCGTTGGAAGCCTTGTTCTGAAAGTGCACTTGTGGCAGAGAAACCTGTAGCCCGTTCCTTCTCAGAGAGCTGCCTGCGTCCAGTATCCTTTGACTAGCTATGCTGTCTTTCGACAAAGACGGCCTCTTACCCAACGGCTTTGGCATACCAGAGGCGTGTAAACTGGGTGGGAAAACAGCTTGGTTTTCTTGGAAAGTGCTTGGAACTTGGTCAATAGCACCAGAAGGAGAGATAGCACCATTGTGGTCAGTGGAATGTTCGTTCCTTCCTTTATAGCATGGCAAGTGTCCTGGAGCCTGTGGCAGGAGAAACGGGGCGGGCTGAGGAACCACCCCATAAGTCCTGTTCTCCACATTGTCGTAGGAGCCGTTGCCAAGAACTTCCTCCTTCCAGTCCCTGGAGGAAGAGTGGAAGGCAAAAGCACCATGAGAACCCTGACTGGTAGCCAAGGATACATCGATATAATCTTGGGTGTGAGCCTCACCTTGGAACGGATCTGTGGCTGAGCTGTGCAAAGGTGAGAAGGGGTACTGAAAGGACAGAGGTCCCAGGCAATGGGTGCTCGGCTTGGGAGCAGGGAGTCCATTGCTAGCACCAGGATAGCCTTTGTCTGGTGAAGGCCACAAGTTACTCCCATTGGCTTGGAACTCCAAGTAAGAGAACTGCCCTTTGGCGCCAGGATTTTCATGAGGAACATTAACCAGTGGTTGTATCTTTGAACCATGGTTTGGACATGCAGTGGCGGCTTGTGAGGTATAATTGCTGGAGATGTGGCTGGAGGCAGCCTCTGAGAAACACCGGGCAAAGCTCAGCTCTTCTTCTTGGAGTTTCAGCTCTCTTTCGGGGACATGGAACCTGTAGCTTCCCAAGACCGGTCCTCGGTCAGCTTCAACCTTCTTGGGTGGGGTGATTTTCTGCTGGGGGTAAGCAATGCCAATGGTAGGGTTGGGCCTGGCATTGCTGATGGTGAGCCGGTAGAGCTGTTGATGGCCCCGCTCGCTCTTCCCCGAGCGTCTGCTGCTCTTATCTCTTGCACGGCTCCTTCCAGGGGGAGACGGGGGGGTTCCTTTGGCAGTGCCCCACGGGCTGGCACTGGGAAACCTGGGGCGGTTGTTGAGGGACTTGAAGTCTATTTTGCCTGCTTTCTGGGGGCGGATCACAGCTTCCCGTTGATTGTGAGGCTCTTTGTCCTTGTGGCTGACAAAGTCAGTCCCGTTATCGCTCCCACTCTGTACCTGTGACTCGGAGCTGTCAAGCAGTCGACTTTCAACTTCACCCACATCTTTCTTGCTGAACGGCTCAAAGCTGAGAACTTTGTCCTGGGCACCAGACTCAATATCACGGGTGGCATAAACATGCTGGGTTTCTCCCATTATGTCATGAAGGACCAGATTTAATAAGAGCCTGCTTCCTTCAGCTTCTCAGCATAAGGATTCTCCATTCCTAGCATTGTCCTTCGTTCTCCAGAGGCTGGGAGGCAACTCAGCCTCTTGGACAGCTCCTATTTCCATTCTGGCTGCAGGGTAGGATCTGCGGAGGAGACGCAGGGAGGGTTCATCACATCACTCCATCTGAGACCTGGAAGAGAGAAGGTCCATGTGAGACCTGGGTTTTCAGAAGGTCTGTGGTCATATACAATTTTGGATTCACACTCCTCAGATATTGTTCAAAGGTTAAGGACTATTTTCTTCTTGATTTTTGGATAAAGAACTAAGGCAAAGGTTTACAGACACTTGGGCTATGTTTACACAATCTGCTGAGCCACCATGTTGGTCAGAGGGCTTTGGACATAGGGTGATATGCAAACCTTTGTCAATCAGGACTCGCAGCTTAGCCTATTGTGCAAATCCATGAAATTGTGGTTTATCCAATGAACCATGGTTAGGTAAACTATGGCTTAGCGTGCCCTAACTAAAGAGAGTGAAATAGAGCTATAAAAAGTCATGTTGAAACAAATACTTTAAAAGAGGAGCAAAGGGACTGAGCTCCAGGCTTAAGAGAGAGGCCACTGGGAAAATAGGGGGAAGCTGGCCCTCTCTTCGCCTTGAAAGATATTTCTCCTGGCAGCAGCAGATGACAGGCAAGTCCCACCGGCAGGCTTACTGTTAGGCGGAATCTCAATCTCGCAGCTTTGGTTTCCTAAGCCCGGCTCTGTGGATTTCTATCTCCCCTTCTCCCCCTTCCAACCCAAGTCTTCTGCCTGGAATGCTCATCCTTTCATTTCTGGAGTTGGCACTCCTGTATTTTCCATGCACTTGATGGTTGACGGTTGGATGGCAGTACGGAGCGGCCACCTTGAGATTGAGTGACGCGATAGGAATGGAGGAGGTTGGGCTTGATACGAGGGCTGTGTCATGTCCCGGCGTCTGGGAAATTGTCCACCTTACGCATTCATGAAAAGGAATGTAGGAGAAAGAAAGACTCAAAGCAAGAGGAGAACATTTCTCCCTGAGGGGCCCAAGGGAAGAACTGTTCATGTCTCTCTGGTCTTCCCTGCCAGCAATTAACTTAACTCTATTAAAAAATAAGTCTGCAATTCTCAGAGGGTTGAAAAGCATGGGAGCTCTTTATTTCTCACTTCCTCTCTCTCTCTCAAATCATCTTCTAGGCCCCTTTGAGAATGCATCACTCCTCAGTTACTTTTTCTAAACATTTCCAAATTTAGAGGCTGCCCAATTCCTTAACGACTCTGGGCAGCTTACAAATAAAAACGAAAAACAACATACAGAGATGCAAGTGAAAAAAAATCCTGGCCAAGCGGAAAAAGGATGCTCCAGGCCATTCAGCAGATTGCAAGGAAAAGCCAACCACCCTGTCCCAAGGCCGGGTCTCCAGGTTTCTTCTAAATGTCACACGGGTGGGAGCCAGGTGCATCTCGGGAGGGACTACAGGTCTATCTCAAGATCACACCTCGGAGCATCTGAACGCCTCTCCTTCCCCACCCCTGCCAGCCCTGAAAGATGGAAGCCCACGGAGCTCCCTCCAGGTTCGAATGGAACCTGGCCAGCCTCTTCATCCACCTTGGCACCCCGTGTTTGGCGCTTTGCAGAAATCAAGGTGGCTGCTAAAATGGGGAGGAAACTGCCAGGGCACCCCCTTTGCTCACAGTTGAAAGGAACAGTGAAAAGGTAACAACAGGAAAGAAGGATACTCCACACACTGGGTGGCAGGATTTCCCACCAGGAGAAGACGACCAGGTCTATGGAGCTCCGGCATTCAGATGGAAAACTGACCCCCCAGGGATTCGGACTGCAATGCAGCCGGGCCAGAAGGAAATGGAGTCATCTGCCAGACAGGATGAAGTCCCAGGGGCCCAGGGCTGATCTCGGGGGGCACAAATGCTGCTTGTGGACCCGCCCTCGGGATCTGGGGCTGAGTTTGCTTTAGAGGAGTAGGAAAGAGGGCTGGACTAGCTTGGCTGTAATCCCCTGCTTTTCAAAAGCCCAGATGCCACCCCCAGTCCCCTGTCTAGATTTGATGCATCATTCCGAGGAGCATTTCTAGGCAGAGTAAAATCTTTGTCCCACCCCTCAGTTTGAGGTTCAGAGGAAAGGTCTGGGGTGTTTGAAATATCTGACCGGACTGACGAGCAACGCAGTGGGCCAGGAGGCCAGATCTCATCTCCACGTCTCTTCCTTCTTGTCACAGCTGGAATCTACAATGGGGCAGAAACGACAGGCTGAGCATTGGCCCCTGTTCCTTGACCTGCCCTGCCTGCCGGACCAGCCTCTGGGGCTTCATACTCGCTTGCCCAAACGAGGGGAGGGAGGCAGTGGAGAAAGACCCCTTGCTCCTCCTCCCCATTAGCCAGGGCTGATGCTACCACCGTCAGCATTCAAAACGATGGACTGTTTATGCACCAGTGGGGACTGTAACAGTTCGCCTGCTCGCTGCTGTTTAAATTAAAATTAAATTTAAATTTGCAGAGACACTCCTGGCCATGATTCACCAGCTGAGGCCAGAAGGGGCTACTTTA
Organism: Python bivittatus; assembly: GCF_059951505.1. NCBI lineage: Eukaryota > Metazoa > Chordata > Lepidosauria > Squamata > Pythonidae > Python > Python bivittatus. The sequence goes on along the minus strand of NW_028277042.1, from coordinate 20,770,734 downwards.
TCACAGCTGGGCGTATCAAGCTGCATAGAGGAGACAGTATGGAAATTATATATATGATATATTTGATCAAGCTGCATAGAGGAGACATTCTGGAAATTACATACACTGTATATATACATATATATATAGTGTTGGTATCCAAGAAACATACAACAGTTACATCACAGACTGTTGCATTAGTGCAGGAACCAAAACAAATATCTGCTTGGCTTCTGATGCAGGCAGCGGAGTCCAAAAACTGTCCGAAATGGGAGTAGGGCTGAAATAAGCACAGACAGTAAACAGGAAAAAGGTCCCAGAAATTTAAAAAGAAAAAACAAAAAGCCACCAAAAACAGAGATGTTGAAGCCAAGCACAGGAAACTGCTTTGAACTAAGGCAGGCTTCTTGTCCATCTGCGTCCAGCAGTGCCCACTCGGGCTGGCCACAGCTTCTAGCACCCCCGAAGGTCTTCCTGGCTCCTGCAAGGAACGACTCTCCCTTGATTTCATACAGACCCCTGCAGACGAAGCAGGGGCTTTGCCTTCCGCTGCACAGCTTCCCTCTCCTAGTCCCAAAAGGCCTGCACAACAGTTGATTTTCAGCATAGATCCCCATGAACTTCTGGGCCCAACTTGCTCAGATCTGTGATCCAGCTCCCGGAAGCATCCATTGCAGGCAACGTTCAAAGCAACCGAAAACCAAACCGGTCTTGCTGTTCAGTTTCATGCCTCAGGCTAAGCCAGGGATGGGTGATCTGTAGCTTCCTGAATCACCCCCCAAAGGCAAGGTTGGACAGCATCCCAAATCAAAGTCATCACGTTTGGGCTTAGTGCAATGTGTGAACCAGATCACAGACGGACAGGGATGCAAGCCTCTCTGGGCCAGGAGTCTCCTAAGCGTAACTCAGCCAGATGTCTGGAAGGATGTCTGAAGTACCCAAACATCCAAGCTCCTGCCCTTGGCCAGGGCATCAGGGAGAGGCAGCTACAATCTCTGGAGGGCATTCGGGACTGGCTCAGAAGAGGGAGACCCCTCGCCCTCCCTCCGCTTGCTTACCCAAGGAAAGCTACCGGAGGGGTAAGAGAACCCCTCTTTCCTTCCTTCCTTCCTTCCTTCCACCGCAAATCCATTCTAACCGCTTTCCCTGCCAGGGTGGGTGGGGGTGGAGAAGCCATCCCCTTCCATCTGGTGCGGGATGCATTGCTAGAAAAGCAGGCACTGGCTCATCAAGACGTAAATTATATCCAGGCAGGTTAAACAGAAGCTTTTGGACTCCAAATTTTGGCTTAAGGTTATGAAAAATTGCTTCCTCTCTTATAAAGTGCCTTTCCCAACCCTTCTTCGGTGTCTAGACAGCTCAAACATTCAGTTTCTTCTTTAAAAGGCCCTGGAGGGTTGTTGTCATTTTTTAATTTGCAAAAAAAAAAAGGGGGGGGGAGGAAAAAAATCTTTCCAGGCAGCTGGCGAGGTGGATTAATGCAGCCGAGATGCAGGATGGCTAGGGTGAAGTCTTTACTCAGAGAAGGTGAAAATATGGGGGTGGCAGGAGCACGGCTTCATTCTTGGGGAAGAAAAAAAATACGCCTCTGTGGCAAGGAACCCCCCCCCCCCCACAAGCTCCTCCTGGTCAACTGGCGATACCTTGGAAGACTTTGGTTCCTCAGCTTTTGCAGACTCCTCTCAGCTTCACTTCCCGTCAAAGACAAAGTTCTTGGCTGCAAGGAAGGTGAAAAATATGTCAGGAATTTTTGTTTGGCTTGGCCACAGCTACAGCCACAGATCACAGCCTCCTTTGAGCCCCGAAGACGGTGCGGGATGTGGAGAGTCTGTTCTCTCATAGCTGTGCAGCTGGACGTGCTGGAAAAGGCAGGCACAGGATGACCCCGGAGCTTTGGCTAGGCTGTCGGTTGAATTTGCAAGTGGTGCTGCAGACGAGCTGGCAAGGCTGGTCGCAGCCACAGAGAAGGGCATTTCAAGGCAGAGGGAGGGAGGGGCCCAAAGCCCCCTCGTGGCACTGCCAGGCTCTTGGTCCCCACCCCAACATTGTTCTTCAATACATTTTCCATTTATATATGTGCCATCAAGTCAGGATCAACTCTTAGCAACCACAAAGGTAGATATTTTCTCCAAGAGATAGATAGATAGATACAGATGATAGACAGACAGACAGACAGAGCAAAAACTCAATCCAGGGGTGTCTAGAGGGTGTGGTCAAGATGGTGCGACTGAAGCTGTGCCTGGCTTTGAAGTGTGCCTGTGGTCACCATCTTGACTTTTTTGACCACACCCCGGCACCATTTTTATTTATGCAATGTCTCCAGAAGCCTCATGGACCTCTGAAGAATTTATGAAAATAAAATGGATGAGCGGCTGCAGGCCAGAGCTTTACCTGGAAGGATGACCACCTGCCCAGGTAAAAGGCAAAAGGAAGGAGGAGAGGCTAAAGGGGCTTGTGGGCAGTTGGCCAGTTGGCCCCTTCCCCATGACAGCCATTTTGTGAAAGTTCCCACAATCTGCTCTCCACATTTCCAGATGTGTCCACGTTGTCTACATCAGTGTTTCTCAACCTTGGCAAGTTTAAGATGTGTGGACCTCAACTCCCAGAATTCCCCAGCCAGCATGGGGGAATTGAGGGAGTTGAGGTCCACACATCTTAAACTTGCTAAGGCTGAAAAACAGTGGTCTACACTGTAAGAGCACATTGGTTTCCACAGCGTCTGGGGATGTTGTAGCTCACATTTCAGCTCTGTCTATAGATGGGAAAAGGCTATTCGTAACCATGAACACTTCTGCCGTAATAAATACATTAATATGTATGCATTTATGCATATATGTGGCCACCCCACTCAGACCATGGGACTCAGGGGAGTGTACCAATTGCAGGTCTCTTTTAGTGCCAACTAACACGGCGATCTCAAATAATAATAATAGGTCATCATGGCTGATCTAGAAGCCCTCAGTGGGTCTTTTGCACAAAACCATACAGGGAGAGAAGAGGCCCAAAGGCAAATATTCCTCAGCATCGTCTCCTAAACTTGGGATCTACGCGGCTCCCCCATTGCCACGTGCACCTTCCTCGTAAGCATAATTGTCACTCATTGGGTTCTGCTCAAAGCATTTGAATGCGCAAAGCGTTTTCCGCCCAAATGGCGAGCTCAACATGACGCAGGAGAAGCACAGCCCCTTTGTGGGACTGTCTTGTCACAGGATGATGGTGGAGCTCCAAGGCACCGCAGGGACCATCTCGTCCAACCCGCTGCAATGTGCAGGAGATCCTACTGACCATCCTCAAGCAGTGGCCGTCGATCCCCTTCTTCAAAACTTCCAGAGATGGAGATCCCCCAACCTCTGTAAGCAGACAGTTCCTCTCTTGTACGGATCCTACCCTCAAGGCATTTTCCTTTACATTTAAGGAGCATCTAGGTAGCGGCAACTTATTACTTCCTAACCCAGCTTCTGAGGCCACAAAAGAGAGCTTCTGGCCATCTTTTCTACGGCCCCCTTTTACGTACCTTAATGCTGGTATTCAGTGAATTATTTTGGCATTTATTTACGGAAAAATTATCCCTCATTTTGCTTCTAAAGCCTGCCATTTGCTAAGGAATTATCTGTTACCGAAGTGCACTGATAAATCTCGCAAGGTAAGAGTATATCTCAGGGGCCGCCAGAAAAGTCACGTTTCAGAATACCTCCTTCATAATCAGCAGCGTTCATCTTAATTTCTTCAGCAAAAGCTGGATCTGGAGGTAGGATGCGCTCAGCGGAATGGGAGCCTGCCGTTATCCCATCGCAGGTTTCAGACTGTTCTGAGAGATCAGGGTTTCGGACCAGCGGGGAAGGGCAAACTTCAAGGCAAGCCCAAGATCTGGACACAAGGAGGCACGAGGTGCTGACGGGGGCAGAGCCCTCCCCACAGTGGGGCCAATGAGCCTCAGGGGCAAATGTCCACACACTCGTGACGTTCAATGGCAGCAGTCACCACTTCTCCCCACTGGCCCGCCTCATAGGATGGTTGTGCACATTGAATTGACATCAGCTCTAGATTCTCTTTTTTGAGTGCATGTTACTCTATGTTATAGGTAGTCCTCGTTTAGCGACCCCAACTGGGACTGGCAACTGGGGCGTTAAGTGAAGTAGTTGCTGAGTGAAACCGCGACTGTGCTTACGATCTTCCTTCAGCTTTCCTTTGCTTTACAGACCTGCAAAGGTGGTCAATGCGAGGACTGGTGGCAAAGTTACTTTTTCATCACCGTCGTAACTGCAAATGGTTGCTAAACAAGGCAGTTGCTAAACGAGGACGACCTGTATATTGCCATTTGTCTTCAACTGCTGTAACTGCTAACAGCTGGATTACAGCAGATCTTTTTCCTAGAGGAATGTGGATTGTTATTATGGCTTGTGCATTTAGTAAACTACCTTTAAAGGAAGTGTTCAGTCACGAAACTCTAACCTGATTGATTCCAGCATTGCTAGTTTCGTCATAATATTTTATTCTATTTTGGGGGGCAGGTGGAATTAAAAAAAAATTGCTGGAATACTTGGTTTTTCTTCTTGCATGCATCTTTCCTTATTTATATACGCTATTTTGTATTCCATTTTTCTTAATGCACGCTTTTGGTTTTACTGCAATATATACCAAAAATAGGCCAGTCTCCAATACGTTTGATTAATTAATATATTTTTTTCAGAGACAGTATCACTGTACTTAGGAATATTCAGAGGTCATGCATCAAAGGAGTAAGGAAGGGCTTAGAAGAAAATAGCCACCAATTTCAACATTTAATGTAATTTATATGCTGAATTGTCTACGGTTTTTGGTACTCCCTTTTTAAACGTACACCGACACGTACACGTGCTGTGTATCTCTCTCTCCTTTTTATATTCCCTTCTGGGAAGAGCTGTTTCCCCCAAACCGACCCCTTTTGGTATCTTTTGAATGAAGCTTGCCGGATGCTGACACCGACCGCTGACTGAGCCCTTCGGCCGATGGCGTCACTTCTTCCAGACCGCAGCCAGCCACGGACATTTTCTCTGCTTTCTCTTGATCGATCTGCCACCTGCCTCTTCAGCTCAAGCGTCCGTCCCACGACTTCTCCGTCCACGACATGCAGGTTGGAGATGATGGGAGTTGTAATCCAACACAGCTAGAGGATATGATGAAAACTGCAGGGACTAGTCCACACAGTCGCCAGGAGTCAACAATGACTTAAAGGCCCACACACAAAGAGGATATGATGCACGTCCCAAAGATGCACACAAACAATAACTGTTGCTAACTGTCCGGCTAAACTGAAGGAGGAAATAAATATAATTGAGTGAGATAAGGATCCACGTCTGGGGCTGCGCTTGGATTCTGGAGCTGCTTATTGAAGAAGCTGGGTTTTGCTTCCTCCTTAATCTTCAAGATGACAGCCTGGCATCCATGTTTCTGGGCAGCTACAAGAAGTGGCGTCCAAAGGATGTTCTTTATGTCTTGGAAAGCACAGGTACACTGCTTCAGGACAGGGATGTTCCACTGCTGGTGATCCCAGGAAGTCCTGACTTTTAGAACCATACAGGAGGCCAAGACTCGGCAGGTTTGTTGCACAAAATGGAGGCCAGGCTCTGAGGCCAACAGACCTTTCATTACTGTTCTGAGTTGCCCAGAGTTGTGTTTTTCCAAGGCTATATAAGTCTTTTGAATAAACAAACGAACACCAAAATCTGTTTGGAGGAGAATTTTTACCGAGTTTGAGAAGAAGGAAGCTTTGAAACCGTCCGTTTCAATACAAACTGTGTTGAAAGTCAGAACTGGCTTCTAAAAAACAAGATTAATTGACATTGCTACGGTGGGCTAGTTGCCCCATTAATTATTCTAACCCGGTGTTTCTCAGTCTTGGCAACTTTAAGATGTGTGGACTTCAACTCCCAGAATGGCTGGCTGGGGAATTCTGGGAGTTGAAGTCCACACATCTTAAAGTTGCCAAGGTTGAGAAACACTGTTCTAATCCATACATCTCCTAACTTCCAATTTCAAAATCTATTTTATTTACAACAGAAGAGGGAGTTCCCCATCAAATCAAAGAGCAAATGCTGCTGAATTCACACCAGCTTTCTTCCCCCCTCTATCCCTCCGCCAATACTCCCCAGATATGCTGGGATTACAATGCCCAGAGTTCCCAGCTAGCCTGGTTATTGAAGCCACCAATATTGGAGGCATCAGAGTGAGCCAGAACAACCCACAGCTTGGAGGTTTATCACAGGCATTCATGATTTCTGGGCTTCAGCCAAACATTCTTCCCGTATTCCAAATTCTGTTTCCACTTCTGATCAATCAACCAACATTGGGCAGCGGGACAGGGCAGTCTGGGAGAAACAGCATGGCGTGATTTTGAGTTTGCACAAATTTCCAGCAGATGGAGACAGAGCTGGCTGAATGCTGCCTCCTGCAGTTAGTTACTCCTACTGGATAACCCTGAAAGTAGTAAATCCCCAGATTTCATGAATGGAGCTGTCCATTCATGGAAAGAATCTTCAATTTACAACCTTCTTCACCAGTCCGTTAATTTAACCAACTGCCCTGAAACAAAGGGATGCCTACCGCCCGATTATGCTTCCCTGAGTCTGACTCCTCCGTAAGTCTGCAGAGGCCTTGAGGCCTTGCTTGTCTTCTTGAGGGGTCACCTCATTGGCCTGATCACCTGGGGCAGCTCTGAGCGCGGGAGAAAAACACAGCAGCCTTTGGTCGCTTGGCCAGCTGGTCCTCGTGGTGCAATCCTTCCCTAATTTTTGGCCCTCGGATATGGTGGGAGCACAACTTCTCAAGCTCCCACCAGAGTGGAAATTTGGGAAGCTTGGACCCAACAGAAAAGCTCCCTACAGTTTTCAACAAAAGCTCCCCTTAGAAAGGGAGAAGACTTTCCAGTTCCCATTCCAAAAAAATCAAGAGTTGGGGAGTTCCTTTTCTGAGTAACAGACTTTATTAAAAGGAAGCTTTTCACTTAGTTCATCGGATACATCTTGACTTTTTTGGCACCCCCAGAGGGCCCTGCACCCCAAACAACCACGTAAAGAATTTTGTACTGTTTTTACTATTGTAAGCCACCTAACTATCCAAAGGCTAGAAAGCCAGGATATAGGCCCCATAAATGAACAGTTTATGGTCACTTTTCTACATGTGTCATAATGAAAACGGTTCAAAGAATAACATTTAAAAAGCGGGCACTTCACTTCAGGAAAGGTTCATAAGTCGGAGAATGATGCTCCTGTCGCAGGAGCAAAAGTGGTCGAACTCTTTAAAATCAAACTTCACCTGCAGCGAGAACCCATAAGCAGAATCATAAAATGCCTCGGCCCCAGCTTTCTCAATTCCACAGCTTCTGCAGCATCCTTCCGCTGCTTAACAATCAAGAAGCAATAGTTTTGGACAGGAATCTAAATCCAGTCTGCCCTGCGTTTCTGGAAGGAAGGATGGAGAGTAGAAAAGGAAACTCTAGTCTAACCAATGAGATTGTGAAATGACACAGGCCAGGGTTAGAATTCCTGATCAAGGTGACTTTGGGGATCCACCTGCAGAAATCCACCGACTTTGGGCCTGAAATTTCGCTGGGGACCCCCAATAAGAGAATGCTAAAAGGAAAGGGAGAACATTCTGGGACGCCTGTGTCCCAGAACAGAGAGACTGGGCTCTCAAACCTTATAAAAGAGAAGTTCCCTTCTGCAAAATGTTTATAAAGGCTGCTTATGTTTGTAAAGGAACCCCACTGGGATTCAATGCAACTTATACTAAGCAACCTTCACAAACATTTTGCAGAGTGGAACTTCTCTTTCATATGGTCCAATTCACACCCACACCCACACACGCTCACCCACCCACACGCACATACTCTACTTCGAATTTTCATCTGCTCCCTCCTTAAACAAGTCTTTTTTGTTCTGCCCTTTCCCAAGTAATTTGAGGCAAGCCCACCCTTCATTTTCTTTTACCTCCTTTCCCCTTTAAGAACAATGCTTGAATGTACGGTGCCCAGACCGCGGACTGCCATGGAAAGAGGGCGTGAGATCAGTATCGCTCTCTTACACGCAGCCTCCCTGCTCTGCAATTTATCTGTTTCTTCAGAATTAACCATGCAGGGCCACCAGGCCAGGCACTGCCTGCTGCTCAGCCATGAATGCAAAATCCCTGCCAGGCCCATCCTGCAAACTCCTCATGCCCCACGTGTCTTCTAGACCTGCCAGTCCTGCCACATCTGGCTGAAACTCAACCCAGAGGCCAAATCCAGCTATTAATTGTTGGCTCGGTGCCAGGCCAGCCTTAAACGTTGATCTGTAGCTCAGCCCTTTCAAGAGAACACAGGGACTCTTCCTGCACCCACACCCCAGAAAGAGACATTGGACGCCGATCAGAGATGCTGGGGAGGGGCGGCAAGGGGGGGCAGAGGGAGGGACTGCGCACATTCCAGGGCGGGACCAAGTTAGGCAAAGGAAGCGCTTCTGCAGCAGAGGGTAGAAGCGTTCCCAAATCTTGCAATTTTGAATCCCAGAAAGGGGGAAGGAATTATGAAATATAAAGCTGGAGAATAAGAGGATCAAGTACATTCAGTTTTAATTAAATGTAACTGAAATAAAATTAAATTTAGGGGGGCTTTCCCCCTGGGCTGTTCCACTAATAACTAGGGAGTGCAAGAGGAGGGAAGGGAAAGGGGGAAGAAGAAAAAAGGAAAAGGAAGACAGGAAAAGGAGGAGAAAAAGGAAAGAAAAGAGAAAGAGAGGAAAGCACAAATAATAAAAAATGGAAAGAGAATGAGAAAGTAAGAGGAAGGAAGGAAGGAAGGAAGGAAGGAAGGAAGGAAGGAAGGAAGGAAGGAAGGAAGGAAGGAAGGAAGGAAGGAAGGAAAAGAGAGGCAGGCAGGCAGACAGGCGAGGTGAGACGAGGGGAGATGTGCACCCTTGCTTGATAGCACCAGGGCCAGGGAAAGAGAGGGTAAGATTCTCTTTTGTACAAAAGCAGATTTAGTTGTCTAGCAAGGAAGCCCTGAACCCCTAGGGTAACAAGGATCTTTAGATGTTTAGACTGTGTTGCAGGCCGGTACCCTCCAGATGTGGTGGGCTAGCATCCCTGTTGTTCTGATAGGCAGGCTGGCTGGGGTCAGTGCTCAGCGGCCACTACAGGCCAACGCTTCTGGGGGTGCTAGGTCTGAAGGGGGAGCTTCTTTCCAAGGTTCAAGTCAGCACCGGATTCACAACTCCCCAGACCCGCTCACGGGAACAACATCTCGGCAAGCGGCAGGCGGGGGCTCCCCAGATGGCCCAGAAGCCTTGCCCTCAAAGAACATTGCTCTGCCAGCCTTGCCAGGAGCAGTCGGGAGTGGGAATCTCCTGTGTCCTTCCCAGCCCAGGGAAAGCCTGCAGAGGGGGGCTGCCGGGGGTGGGGGGGTCCACGGCCCAAGAGTCTGCTCCAGCTGTCACCCCCGCACCCCCGGAAGCGCTGACAGGGGCAAGCCACCCTTTCCGCCAGCCTGCCCGCTTCCCCCGCACAGCCCTTGAGAACACGTGCTGAGCCGCGGAGGGAGAAGGAAGGCCGGGCAGCGTGAGGGCAGGATGGCCGCTTCCCCAGCCGGCGTCCCTCCCACTCCCCCCCCGAAGGACGCTTCTTCCCCGGCCTCCCGCCCCGTCCATCAGCCGAGGAACGCGTGAATTGCCGGTCTGTCTAGGAAACTCTCACTGGCCGCGAGCGAAGCACAGGCACCCTCCAGAAACCACCCCGAGTGCCAGCACAGAGCCCGCCTTTCATGCACCCGCATCTTCTGACAATGGCACGCCACAGGCCGGCCCGACCCAGAAAATCCGAGGAAGGGAAATGCTAGGGATGCCTGGGGTTTCTGGAAACAGGCAGCGTCCACCAAAGAGGCCGGGGAATAAGGCCGATATTCATCAGCCAGACAAGCCCAGCCACTGTTTGGCTGGGCGGCTACTTTCCCCGGCGGGCCGAGTCCCCTCCCTGGAAGCCCTGTGTATTTTTCTTCTTCCATCGGACGAAAAATGAAAATGGAATATTTCAGAGGGCCAAAGAATGGGGACTGTGAAAATATTTTCCTTTCACTGCCACTCTGCATGCCAGAGAAGTATTTTCAGCAGAGTGGCTCGCTGTTCCGGCACGCCGGGCCTGACGTTAGATAATGCAGAGGCACGCGGGCGAGTGTGCAAAGCTTTCTGGAAAGGCCCTGCTCTGCATGGTGCGCTCGCCTTTCCAAAGAGCTAGCTAGCTCTTTGGAAAGGCGAGCGCACCATGCAGAGTTAGACAGATAGAAAAGGCCTTTCTTTCTTTCTTTCTTTCTTTCTTTCTTTCTTTCTTTCTTTCTTTCTTTCTTTCTTTCTTTCTTTCTTTCTTTCTTTCTTTCTTTCTCTCTCTCTCTCTCTCTCTTTCTTTCTCTCTCTCTCTCTCTCTCTCACCTACCTACCTACCTACCTACCTACCTACCTACCTACCTTCAGTAAGGACTGAAGAGATGCCCGTCCAGATTCCCTCCTGAGGACAAATTTGGGGGGGGGGACATACTCAGGCACAAGTCTTCTCTGTTGTGTGTTTGTGTGTTTGTGTGTTTTCTTTTTTCTTTTTGCTCCAGAGGGAAAATTCTAAGGAAATGCTGACGGAAGTTGCTGGACCAAGAAACAAAACTAGAGAGGCCTGCTTCTCCAGCTCCCGTTCTGACCTCAACATGCAGGAGAGGCAGCACCCTTTAATCTTCTTCTCCACATGTTGCTAAATCCAGAGTGACGAGGAAAGTCCAAACCCAGGCCTTTTCAAAAACTCTCCTGCTCTCCCCCAAAGCAGACTTCTTCCGCACTAGCCTTACAGAGGATGCCACTATTCCATCACGGCACTGATGAAACCTGGCGTTTTCCTCCCCCGAGCTGGACGCTCACCCCCCATTGTCTTCCTAGCCAGGATGCCCATTTCGAAGCGCAAAAGCCTTGCTCCGTGCAACAGAACCCCACACGTTTACTCAGGAGCGCAAGAGCGGGTAAGGCCAAATATGCAGCCGATTGCAGCCTCACGCAGCAAGAGTTCTTGGGAGCCCTTCAAGATATATTTACCCAGCTGGGCAGGCCTACTGGGGAAGGGACAGCAGAAGGACAGGGCGGCACTCAACCTACCAGCTCTTTTTTTCCTTCTGTTCTGTATCCCAAGGGCCAACTCGGAGGGTGGTCCTTCCTCAGCCAAAACCTCGGCACCTGCTCGCTGCAACGGGAGCCCCCAACTTTAGAAGGCAGAGAAGGTGTAGGACGTAGCGCTACGCTTGGGGAAATGGCACGGGAGGGCTGGCACTGGCCACCTGATCAAAGGGTGAAGGGATGGTCTATCCAAACGGTGCCCAGGATGTCCAAGCAACTACGGAGAGATTCTCCAGGGAGGTCAGTGTCCCTTCAGGTTTGCTTTCCAGCCCACAAGGACATTTCCCTCCAGACGGCCCAGATTTGTATGCAAGAAGCCAGGATCTTCTTAATGGCTGAAATCCCTCTCCAGGTTTTGAAACATCCTGCTGAAAATCCCACAGCGACTCCACTGATCCCTGGACTTAGGCATTTACCCTTTAAAAATGGGAGGGCCCAGGAGGGTAAAAACAGGGTCAGGATTCAACTCAAAGGGATATAGGACATCACAGCCGATCTGCCATCCGCCAAAATTCTCCTGATGAAATCCAGCTTAAAGTTACAGCCAAAAAGCACCACATTAATACATCAGGCCATCCTAACACAAGGAAAACCACCCAACGCAGACTGCCAGAAAGAATCTCACACTGACTAAACTAAGAAAGCTGTAATAAAACTCAGAAACAGCTTGAAGGGCAAGATTACTTGCAAGCAACACTCACATTATTTCTGGCAGGTGCCCCAAAACTAATTGGGTTGGTATCAGATGAAGATCCTATTTCTGGGGAGAGGCTGGCATTCTCTGAAATCCTTCCCCAGACACATTCATAGGAGAGGCAACTTGGTACTCAGGTATCTTGATCAAACAAAAGGCCACGCAATTGGCCGGCATGTGCAAACTTTTGCACGACTAAGATGAAGCTGGAGGAGGAGGAGGAGGAGGAGGCGGCTTCATTCTTTGCCCCTTCCTTTCTCTGCCCAGGTGTCAAAGGGCCATCTCCAACTCTCCTCTCTTCCACCGCCTTCTACAAGGGCCCAGCTGTAGCAACAAACCACAGATAATTATTCAGAACCTGTTAATGTGAATATAGCTCCTTGGTGCAAAGCACTTCTGAATAATGATCTGCGTTGTCTTTATCACCCAACCTACTGGTTAGGTAGAGTTGTATTGTACGCCAGTGCCTTGGCTAGGTATCTTTCCTTGGCTAGGAAGCCCTGGAGCAACCTAGTGCGAGAGATCTGGACCAGCTCCAAGGCAGCATCAGTTCTGTCGGCAGGCAATGGGCGTCTCTGACATTTGCACAGCATGCGTCTTGCATCAGGCGATTGCACAGACGAAGACCTCCATCTCTCCCACAGCATGCAGAGCCTCTCCAACGTTGCTGGTAGAAAAATATGGGCCACCCATTTTCAGCACAGAACCAAGAAGAGAACGTTTCATGTATAAGATTGCTGGGACCAAGCTGTCCAGGGTTGGAAGCAACAACAGTAGCCCTTGAACAAGAAGAGAGCAGGGTGTTCTGAAAGGCTGCAAGGCTTGCGTTCCTCCACGTTGCGACCTGTGGCTTCCTTGGAAAGATTCTGGGGTGGGCGGGTGGGAGGCTGCCCTTTTCTTGTGCCATGGCATTCCCTTTGATGTGCCAGACTCCCTTTGTAATAAAGATGGAAAACGCACGCCGGGCTTTTGGCGAGCAGCTTCTTCCCATTCTTTGGCGACTCCCCATAGGACGCAGCTGTCCAGGTCAAACCCAGCCAGTGTCCCAACAGCCTCCACTCCAGCCAAACAAAAGGATTCAAAGAGCTGTTCTTCTTGGGGGTGTATTGACACAGCTGGGAGGAGGAACCTGAGGGACTGTCCTCCCTTGCGAGGGGGGTCTCTGCAGCCCAAGGACCCGGCTCCTTCCCAAGAAGGGTCCATCTTGGGGAGGGGAGATCCCATGAACAGCAGCCCCTTCCTCCACCAAAGAGGTCAGCGGGCGGGAGCTGATCTCCCAGCTACTCTGAGCAAAGGCTGCTGCAGTTGCTCAGGGTGCAGGAAGGGCCCTGAAACTGGGTTAAGACAAAGGGCAGTGTCTTCTTCTCCAGGGTGACCCCACCAGGCAACTCCCAGAAGCTCACACAGGGAGCCCGCAGGGGACAGGTGTTGTATCTGTCCCCTGTCCCAGGTCGGCAGTTTTGGAAGGCTGGGATTTCTCCCCCTCTTCATTTTTCAGAAGAAAGCAAGCAAGTAAGATATCCTTCTAGTGAAGCTCAACTGAAAGTATTCATGTAGTTTCCTCCTTTGGGGAGGCGGAGGTGGGGAGTTTGCCGCTTCTGTCTAATGTGCAGACCTAGGGTTCCCTGGTGGCATCTATCTATCTATCTATCTATCTATCTATCTATCTATCTATCTATCTATCTATCTATCTATCTATCTATCTAGTATCTCACTGAGCATGACTTTGGGCAGCGTATGACAATTAAAACAATATCACAACTGTAAAAACTCTTTAAAAAAACTAAATAAAAGCAAAACTGTGGGAGAAGAATGTCCATCTAAACCCAGTACAACCACCACACAGGCTTCCCATGGGATCCCCAAGGGTGGTATCCTACCCAGCTCTAACCGAGACCACCATTTGAGCTTAGCCAAGGTACCAACCAAACCAACACTGCGCATCCTTGCAAATGATGCTCCAGGGCATTAAGCCATCATGGGGTCTGCCTATCTGAGCAGACCACATGCTCAGTGTAAGTTAAAAGAAGGTATGCAAATCAGCTACTGTGGCTTATTCAACAAACTTTGGTTGGGCAAACCATGGCTTAACAACGGGTCTCAGCCTTGTAAAAGACCAACAACTGCATGCTGCCATATGCCCACCTTGCCCAAAATGAATCTTCTGATGATAATTCTCCTCCATCCCCCTGTCCCAAATTGAGGAAAAACTCCACGCAAAGTTTTACCGACACCCATCGCGAAGGACACACAACACAGCCAACCAAAATGACCAAACTGCGCAGAGGCTTAGCGTGGTATGTGACCTGGATCCACGTAAGGCTGTTTCTGCAGATCCCTTCTCAGGTCATGGAACTGGAAGGCAGATGTGCAGCAGACCCACCCACTGTGAACCCAGAGATCCCTGAAAGGGTGCCTCAGAGCGAAGAGTCTGAAAAGCGCATATTTGAGTCAGCAGAAAGTAGCCATTGTCCTCGTTCTTGGAATCAGAAGGGCTGGCAGGCGCCCCATCATTGTGTGTTGCGAGGGGCCCACTTAGGTGTTTGTTTGTTTGTTTCCCTGTTGATGGGGCTTCTGGGCTGCTAAATGAGGAACAAATGCAGAACATTCCTTTATCTCCCAGCAAAAGCGAAGCAATAAAATGTATTTTAATGGGAGAAAAATAGAGCTGTACATTTAATTTCTTCTAAACCATTTGCTTCCACTTAGGACTCAAAGCTAAGCCAAGGATGCTGGCAGAAACAAAGATCTCCCTTGAACAATGATCAGTTCATAGAGACAAAGGCCTTTGCTTCTTGGAGGCACATGTCTATTCACACAGACACGCACATGCCCTGAAGCGCAAGAGATAGGGAGGGTGGACATACAATGGATTCCTAGGTGAGCCTTCTCCATATCAATCTCTGCCCAACACTCATAATCCCTAGCCAACATGATCTGCTGGGCACCAAGGTATGGCATGGAGGGCCCAGTCCACTTTTCCCAAGCAGACAGCATGTCTTAATGGTGGGAGCATCAGACAAAGAACTGGAGAAGTCCCAGGTCCAAATAGCATTTCTGTTGGGAAGCCCTTGATGGACGGATGAGCCAGTCCATTCTTTTAGTCTAACCTACTCACAGAGACCAACACAGGAGATGAATGAAGGGTGACCTAGCATATTCAGGAAGGATGGGACCTATCTAATACATCAAGAATTGCCTTCTATGACAGAAAGGTTTGTAAGAGAAGCTGAAAGATAACAGTGGACCATCAGGGGTGAGACCGAGCAGCAAACCTTCTCCTTGTAGCTCTCTCCCAAGAGACCCATCTATTCAGCTGGAACAGCTTGTCTCATGGTCAAAGATGGTCAAAGGATGAGACTCTATATTACTGTAGCCATAGAGGTATTTGGAAAATTCACCAGTAGGATGGGAGAATGCTACCCTCTTCTGCTCTGCCTCCCCACCAGCTGGTCTTCAAAGTATTCTGCAGCTATGGACCTGAAGCCACATTTAGTAAGACCCAAAGAAATGATCCTCAGCTGACCTAAAGCCATGAGTCTACTTATTATGTAAGGTCACCTTTCTCCAAGTCTTTGCTAGCCTGCAACAGACATCTGAAAACAGTAGCCATATTAGGGCTCAAGGACATCCACAGGAAGGGGCGGGGGTCAAAAAGGTCAAGGTGGCATGTGATCAAAGCCTTTCCCCTTCAATTACATGGTCATAGCTCCTATCCTGGATGCCCTTGCTAGGACTTGTTCTTCAGATATTGAACACTGACTTTCCTCCAACAGCCCTCCAATAGCTCCCCCAGCAGACTTTGAGAGAAGGGAACGTCAGATCATTATGACATTAAGAATTGGCACCTGCATATTTCTATGTTCCTTTTCCAACCCCACCATTTTTTCCTTCTATATGCCCACCTTCCATATCTATTTTGACTATAAAATGGAAAGGAGCCTCTGTCTCTAATTATGGATCTCTACACCTAAGAAAGTGTTTTGAAGGAAACCACTTAGAAGACTGCAGCAACTGCCAAGAGCCCTTCCCAGGCCTGTCTGGCGGGGCTACCACCAAAAATTTGCATTTGGGTCCTCCTTGAGATCTCTGGCACAGGGACTACCTAGGCCCCTAAGCCCAACCCTGGAAGCCTCCAATATATCAACAAGAGTCCCTTAAATAAACTTCAAAAGATTGCAACTTCCCAGCTGATAACATCAGGAGGTAAGAGAATCAAAGGCTTTCTTCCTGGAGCCCCCACAGAGGAAAAGGACAAAAAATAAAATTGTTTCCTTGAGTGCTTCTGAATCGGCCAGAGACATCCCAGGCTTATGCAAATATGAGGGGTGGAAACTTCAAAATCTGTCTCTTTGGCTCAGGAGAGTGTTATGGCTCTACCAGAGCGATCTGAGGATGTACTTGGGGAGGGAGGGAGAAACCTCGGGGTGGGGCCTGGAATTTCAGCCCCTCCAACGTGATTCAACATTTGTTGAAACAACACTGCCAGCCCCATCAGGAAGACCAGACCAGGAAAACAACTCCACAGGAAGGCTAATGCTACTTTCTTGAGATGGGCTCTAATATCAGAATTTTGCAAGCTTGATTGTGCTGAGCCTCCTCCCCCTTCTTATACTCCAGTGAATCAGGGAGGTGTCTCCCTGAACCTCTTCCGCATATTTTCTGTCTGTTGTAGACTTAAGATATGTTTTATCCCTCCTTGCTTTGGTAAGGGAACTTGTGTAACCCCACAAGGTCATCCTCCTTACTCTCCACAATCACCCCCCACCCTAAAGGGGGCTCTTAAGCAGATGTTTTATGGGGATCCTCTTCCCCCTCTTCAAAGCGCTTCAAAGTCTTTGATTGGAATCTTCCAACCACCCCACTAATTCTGTCAGCCTTGCTGCATGGTCCAGACAAGAAGTGCACCCAGAAGCACTAGCTCTAACTTTATTGTAAGGTGACATTGACAGAATCTTGTAAGTCTGAAAGGACATCTCTCCTCCCTCACCTTTCCGCTCTAAGAAACTAGGGAGGGTCCTTTCTGAGATGTTTCCCACACACCCGTCCCTTCTGTGGGCTCAGTGGCCTCTTATCTGACCGCTGCTTAGACTGCAGCTCTTCCTCCTGTCTCCCAAAGTCATTCCCACAGACCATTACAAATTCCCACCGAGGCGATGGGGGAATTCTCTTCCATTGAACTGAAGGACAACTGAGAGAAAAAAACGGCAGGGAACTTTCTGCCTAGCTCCCACCACACCTTGTGGCAGCAGGTTCCAGAGATCAACTAGTCACCATACGAAGAAAAGCTTGGGAAAATCTTTCTGCCTTTCCAGGTCTGAAAACAGTTTCCACAGTTACTCCCTGAACAGTTTGATTCAGTGTGGAAGAAAGAGCCTCTCATAAAACCTTGGGGAGGAAGGTTGGAGTCTGCAGAGGGGCCCTTTTGGAGGGGGCATCGGGCAATGATGCCAAGTGGGCGAAGCATGCAACACACATGGGCAGAATCCGTTTTTCCTCCTTCCTTCTGGGTTTGGAAGTTTAGTTTGGAAGTATTTCTTTGTTTTCAAACTTGATGAAGCCTGCCTGTAGGGCTGGCACGATTATTTTTAACAGACCTCGGTGCACACCCAATTATCCTCAGTGTGCATGCGTTTGCCACCAGACTGCTACTCACTTTTTCATTTTAAGTCAGACCACTGGCTGCGACTCTGTTGTGACTCCCAGCTGCTGCTTTCCAAGTGGTCCGACCTACTTGGAAAGCTCCTCAGAAATCAGTTTTGCACACACAAAGAAATTGACTTTGAACTGCAAATTATAACAAGGAGTGTTTAGGCTTCCGTCTCCTTTGCACAGCCCAAGAGAAACCTCCTTGAGGAATCTGACCTTTAGTAACGAACAAGAACTTGGAGGCTTCCTCTGCTGGATGAGCCAGTATTACTCATGCAACATCTGAAGAACCCAACTCAAGAAGACCATCTCATCAGATGGCTAATTAAAGGGACAGGAAGGAAGGCTGGTCCTTCCTAAGAGGGTTTTCCAAGAGGAGCCAGCATTTTCAGATTCCTTCTTTCGAGCTTGTCTCAACATCTCTCTGGCTTCACAGCCTCTGCCATCTAGCCAGTTGCTAACAGCTGGAACAGGAGGGATCTTACATAGCTGCCAATGCTGGGAAACACCAAAGATTCAAGCCACATCCAAGCAGGCCCCCAGAGACGGCCACAGCCCAAGGGGCTCCATACCAACAGCCGGGAAGGGCCAGGGGAGTCCTGCAGGTATCTTGGATTCAGGGCTAAGCCAGGCTTCACACACTGCACTCAACAAGATGCCAGCGATGCCCACAACCGCTGGATTACCAAAAGCCGTAAGCCGTGGCTTACAAGCCACAATTGGCTGGGTCCACACAACACACCGAGCCAAAACCAAGCAAATCACATGAGGGCTTAGCGCAATATGAACCAGACCCATGAAGAAAGGGGCAACTAAATGCCCTACAACTGACATGGCAGCAAACTGTCTTTTTGGCAGCCTCAGAAACCAAAGCCATTAGGCAACGCTCCTGTTGGCCAATCCATCTCTTCCTGGGCATATCCTGTAATGAGGACAGTGGGGAACGGTGCAAGGACCCCTCAAATACTTGAAGAAGACTAGAGCATCTGCCCTCCCCACAACTCCCTACCCCACCCCACATCTGTCTTCTCTTTTTATGGCAAAACACACCCAGATTTGTTAACCTCCCCTTGTCCAATTACTTCCGTCCCCTTGGTGTCCTCTGAACCTCTTCCCTTTTGTCTGAATCCTTCCTGAAGCGCGTTGTCCCAAACGAGATCTGGGAGCCCAGATCCCTTTTCTTACATCGATCCGGCCCTACCTTTTGCCCAACAATGAACCTCTGGGCCTCAGATTCCTCCAGTAATGCTAACCAGTTGCTGCATTTGCCCCTGCTCCAAATACGTCTTCCCCTCTCTCTCTCTCTCTTTCAGGCACACACATACCGGCCCAGAGACACAGAGGCTTTATTTATATGGCTCATTTTCCACAAATATGTTGCACTCAAAGCACTCCACAGATATGAGAATTTAGGAACAGCAGCCACGTGGCCATAACAAATAAAAGTGGTGACCAAGCACCACTGACATTTCAGCAATTACAATTCTCTTTTAACTCACTGGGAGTTTAAATGAGACTAAAACATATTACGGGGTCAGTTAACAACCTCCGAGGCTGATTGTATCGACCTACATAAAGCAATTTGTTCTGCAGCTCATCTGAAGAGAGTTCACTCATCTCGAAGAAGCAGCCGAAGGAAAATGTAAATTGGATGAAAGGCCAGCATCTTTAGCAGGAGCCACTATCACTAGTCACCCTACCTTTGCCCAACACAAGTGCCAACCTTTCTGGGGTGGTTTAATTTTTCTATTACATACCTTAACATTTCTCGCATTGATGAAGAGAAAATCTACTCTAGGATCCTGCGCAGGGAAGGCGCAGGGCATCTTCATCACCAGTGGTCAAATCAGTGTTAGGGCGCTGAACACAGGAACCAGGCCTCGTTGGCTTCCCAGCTCAATACCGAACCAACTTTATACTGTTCTAGATCTTGAGTTCTAGATCCAAAATAGTTTTATTTTCAATTTAAACCAACAGTGTCCTGTCATAAGAAGAAGGTGTGTAAAATCTACACTGCTTTGTAGCCTCTTTTAAGTCAGGTGACCTCTTTCTGGGAGTTGCCACAGGAGAGGCGTGTCTAGAGGTGTGGCCACACCCCCTTCTCAACAGTCCTTGTCAGCAGGGTTCCTCAACCTTGGCAACTTTAAGACGGGTGGACGTCAACTCCCAGAATTCCCCAGCCGGCCTTGCTGGCTGGGGAATTCTGGGAGTTGAAGTCCACCCGTCTTAAAATTGCCAAGGTTGAGGAACCCTGCTTGTCAGCATCTACACCTTTTATTTCCACCATTTGACCTTTCAAGTAGCACTTGGACTGGATATCCCTTCCTTAACCCCCCCTGCTTTTTAAAACCAGACTTGAGCATGGCTC
Source organism: Python bivittatus (assembly GCF_059951505.1). Taxonomy (NCBI): domain Eukaryota; kingdom Metazoa; phylum Chordata; class Lepidosauria; order Squamata; family Pythonidae; genus Python; species Python bivittatus. Next base: position 20,750,888 of record NW_028277042.1, on the reverse strand, counting down.
TGTCATTAATCTAGCTTATAATGTGTGTTTATATCGCATAGAGCTAAGAAGCCGTGTATCAGTGGACACGGCCTTCAGCCAGCCTCTCGCCCTTGTGCCCTCACTATCCACCACCACAGAGAAAAGAGGTGCCTTTGCAAAACAATAAATCAGAGAGATCAGGAAGCCAGACTGGGAGAGAGGAAGGTGTCCAAACCTCCCGTGGCCCATGTAAGATGCTGCAAGTCTCTAAAAGTAAGGAGGAAGAGGAAACTGGACTGGAGCACAGGGCCACAAGCCTCAGGACAGAATTATGGATGGTGGGAAGACAGAGGCTTGCACAAGGCTGAACTGGTGCAAAACTGAATGGGTGCCAGGCTAATAGAGGGGAAAGTACGTAGCTCAGGGTTGAACTGTGGAGTCCTTGGGGTTCTCTGAGCTTGGTTGTTTTCTTGCAAGCATTTCATTAGCCGGCTAGGTCACATCTTCAGTGCTGGAAGGGAATGGGGTTTGCTCTCTGTTTGTATACCCCAAGGACTCCGCAGGATGCCAAGGTGACATGGGCCAAAGAGGAAACGGTGCAAGAGAGAAACAGTGACAGGTGAGATAAAGCTGAGCTGTCTCTTCTTTATGTTTGCACAGGTGCCTGTTTTGGATGTGCAGGTGAGTCTGACAAAGTGGAAGGCAGGTGAGGAAGGAGACTTGCTCCAACCCACCGGTGCAAACAGCATAATTCAGGGCCAAGCTGCGGCACAGTCAGGATAGACATAGCGATGCCAAGAATCCAGTTTATGATCAACTTTTTCCTGATGTGCAGGGACATGGGCTATGCCAAGCATCCCAGCCTGGGGACTCTCCAGATGTGTCAACCAAGTCCTGGAATTCCAAGCCAGGATGGTTATTGTTAAGGATTCTTGGCCTTGAGGTCCACACATCTGGAAGATGCTCATAATCCATTTGTTATGATCATAATCGTTGGTTCTACCTTTCCTTCAATGAACCCAAGGCTACATACATGAAGCTCCTGCTTTAGCCTCACGACAGCCTTGTGAGGTAGGAGAAGCTGAGAGACAGAGAGAGAACATGTCTAGCTGAAAATCAGCTGAGAGTTTCATCGCCAAGGGGGGATTCTGAAGATCCCCAGAGTCTTTGTCAAGAGGGTTTGTTCTTTCACGCAAACTACCCAGTTCCCAAACAAACATCTTTCAGACTTCAACTTACTGATAATTTTTATACACTGCCCATCTCAAAAATTACTCTGTATTTACATCCATGAAGACATTCAGTTTGTGAAAGAGAGTTTCAAAAATCAATGTTGCGAAGGTAGCCTGATGGATGAATAATGCATAAAACTGACACAGACCAGAAACAGGCTGCTCGTCTACCTCCAGATTCCAACTCCAGCCACTAGAGATGCTCCAAGGAGGAGCTGTCCTCACTCTCCACTTGGCAATTGACCCCCGCGAACCTCCCTCCATCAAATTAGCCAAGCAGTTACTTTTTCTGCCCCACAAGTTCAGAGCTGAATAGCTCTGGGGCTAGAGCAGCAGATCTCAGTTACAATGAGAAACAGATGCCAAACGTTCGGTTGCAAATCAAAGCCGACAACGGGGCAACAAGGGACTTCGCTTTGGAGCAAATGTGGAATCCTTCAGGTGGGGCTACTGTGGAAACCCCCCTGGGGGGGCTCATGTGATTACAGAGGCCCCTCCCAGGGGGGTTTCCACAGTAATCACATGAGCCCCCCCTGCACCCCAGCCTGACAGGAAACTCAAGGAGAAGGGCTTATAATTGGACACACATAATTCATGTTTCCTATTAGATGCTCCAGAGGAGATAACTGCAAATGAAGTGGATACCTTCCTTTCAAGCTATCGCCAGCTGCCTTTTCAGACAGATGTTTCTGATTGCAAGGAGCTACTACTGGAGCAATTTGCAAACGCACCATTCGACCTTTTCGGCAACAACAGTTTCCTTCTACTCCAGGCATCTTCTCAGCAGCAGGATCAGAAGCCCGAGAGGGGCTGCAACAAGCAGTCATCTGGCCAAGGGCTAAGGGATCCTGCTGGGGAGAAGCACGATCCGGTGCTTGGAGACAAGGGTGAGCTGGTCATTCATCAGAAAAAGGAGTAGCCAGGGAAGGTGCTGCGTTCCAAGCTTAGATGGAGGATGAAGCGGCGCTAGGAAAGATCAGACCTTTCTACAGAACGCCCTGGGGAAGTATGTGAATTAAGACCCTGGAAATGGAAAGGAAGGATGGAGAATGAGAAGTGCGCTTGGAAGCTCTTGGTATTCTTCTCCAGAGAAGCAAGCATGAAGACCTGACTTTTTTTTAACAATATTTTTTATTGAAATGTTTAACAGTAATAAAAGATAATGCAAAATGAAATTAGAAAAGTGGAAAGAGAAGGAGTAGAAAGTGTGGAAAATAAAAAAGGCAGAAACAAACAGAAAGAAAAAGGTATTTAAAGATGTGACTTTCAATCTTCTTTACAGCAGTTACAAGCAAGCTTGATATCTCTCCTCCCCGTTTTGAAGTTACATACATAGATCACTTCTTTCCATGTTTCAACCCTCTTCCATCAGCAAATCCAAAACAGTTCTAGCCAATTAGAGCAAAGTCCATAAAGGGTTTCCAATATTTTATAAGAATGTTTATTAACTTATCTCTGATCAAACAAGTCATTTTAATATTTTTTTTCTTTTGCGCAATATTCTGACATTCTCAAGCCTTAATCTGACATTAAGATGCTGTCATATCCATCCATCAAGGCATATTTAACTGACTGAACTGACCAACCTTGAAAATGAAATGTGTGCAGAATGTACTTAATGCTTTTGGTAAGCTAGGAATGGCTTTAAATCCCCACTTCTGGTAAACTCCTATTCCTCTTCCGATTACACTGCTCTCAGGGAGTAGTCTAAACAATTAACCAGACAAATCCTAAATAAAGTGGCTTTTCATTATTATACAGACAGTGAATTCCAAACACGGTATGCAAATGCTCACACCAGCATTGGTTCAGCCACGCATAACCCGGTCGTGTGAACAGGCTCTCTCCTTCCTCCAAAAGTATTTCTGGTGCAGATCGCTGTGTAGCTGGAAAGTCCGCCTAATGCTCTGAACAGAAAATCTGGACAAATTTTGCTTCCCGTCAGATACTCCCCCTTCCTTACCTACTCATTTGGGCAAACGGCGATTCTCCCCCTTCCTTACCCACTCATTTGTCCCCACTAGCTGTGAATTGGCCAACCCCAAAACTTTCCCAGTGTTTGCCTAGAAACCATCCAAGTGGTAGGGCTACCACTTCACTTATTGGGGAGCTCCAAGTTAACCACTCTGTAGCGGCCACCATTTCTTCTTCTGTCCAGGGATTAAAAAGGCATTTTATTTTTCTTCGCTCCTACTGCCTGCCTGCGCTTCTCCCCACCTGGGCCCTTCTTGTAAGTCATCACAACCGACAGGAACATGTTGGTTTGACACAGGTGTGAGCCCTCTGAGGCTGAGACATGACCCTCTGCTTCTTTACGCGGGAGGTGGGAGCCGTGTTGAATCTGGATTAGCAAATTCTAGGTGTAAATCCCAGCTTAGCTCCGGGGGGAATGGAAATGAGACAAGAAAGCTTTTGGTGAGGGGCACCGAGGGCAGGTGGGGGTTTTGGGGGAACCAGAGATCAGTTCTCCAATGCAGCATTTTTCAACTGAATGAGCATTTGCTGGCTGGTGGGTCAACTTTTCCCACTTGAGCCCTTTCAACTAGGAAAAAGGAACTGCAGAGAAGCAGCATTGCAGGAACCCATTTATTACAGCCCCACAACGTTCAGGGATTTCATCACAGCATAAAAGCAACTCTGTGAAAGCAAAAAGCTAATATTTTAATCAGCTTCTTCAGTCTGACACTGAGAATTCCTTTAGTCTGATTAATGTCTCAGCCGCAGGACGCGGGAGGAAGGTCAGTACAAGGAAATAACCAAATTAAGGTAAAAAAAAAATGAGCCAGAGTGGGATCCTGACCCCAACATGCACTATCAGTAAGCAGGAGAGACCCAGGGCTGGGTCTGTGGAAAAAAATCCTCTTGAGCCGAAGCTTGGTGGTTGGTTAGTCATTCAATCACTTCCAACTCTTTGTGGCCCACTTGAAACATCATTCAGGAACTGGCAATTCATTAATTAAATACAAGAGCCCTCAGCCTACCTCAGAAGTTGGCTGTAAGTATAAAATGAAAAGGGTAAAATGGCATCGGTTCTTACCGTCCTGATGCACGAACCCAATCCCCGGGTTCGGCCTCCAAGAATAAGAGAAAGACTTCATTTACCACACATCTGATGGACTCATTTGTGGGTGCAAGCTTTAAAGTTACACAAAAGTCAAAATGAGAGCCAGGCCACTGTTTGTACCAATTTCTCTATGCAAACTTCTGAGTCACACCAAACGCCTCGTCAGGCAGGACAGGGGGAAAAAAAAGGCTTTATTTCAAGCCTCCGTGAAGAGAGCAGGGTGAGTGGCGCTTCCTTCAACTTTCTCTGACCTCCATCACTAATGCCAGGCCTGACGTTCCACACCATAGAATCAGCATCTAACTCATTCTTAGCAAAAATACACAGGGGGAGAAAGTGGATAAAAATCCTCGTGCTGGATCATAACATACTAACCAGAAGAGCGCTATGACGTAACCTTGTCCTTGGCTTTGCTTACAGGTACCTGCCAGATTATTTATTTTTTTAAGGAAGCCTTTGAGGAATAAAGTGTGCCTAAAAGTGGACTCGGATCGCAGTCTTTAGGACTATTAGCCGCTACAGCTGACACTTGCTGCCATCAGAGAATATAGCCTCCCTAATGTACAAAGATGTCCCAGAGACCAGAACGCATCCTCTCCAGCAGCCGACACCCAAATAAGCCAGGATTAACACCAGACAAACAATCAAGAAGAAAACAGCACCCTAATCAAGGAACTACCAAGGAGAAAACCACACCCCACCAACACTGGCAGGGCAGGCTACGGTATATAAACAGGGAGCAAACCCCACATTCACCAGCACTGACAATGTTCCCTAGTCGGGTAATGAAACACCAGCAATCAAACCAACCAAGCTCAGAGACCATCAAGAACTCCACATGTCTCAGAGAGCCTGTCCCAAGATGAGACTGGCTAACAACCCTTGAGGGAGATCAACTTCCATGAGAGGGTTGATTCTGGAGTTTTCTGGGGTTCTGTCTAAAGAACAGAAGATCCCTCCTGAAGATGGATCTGACCAAGACCAACCCAATCCTGCCTTTTATACCTTGCAGTAGCAACCAGGTGCATTCTAGACAGGAAAGGGATCACTTCCTCCTGCTGTGGCAACCAATGCTGAAGGGACACTGCTTGGGATTCTCAAGGTGATCTACAGCCCTCAAGACCAGGAGCCAATGATTGCCCAAAGTCTTCCACGAATCTGCCCAGTTCCATCTAAATTGGTAGCCATCACCATATCTGGCAGCCGTGAATTCCACAGTTTGACTACAGGACCTGCAAGTACTGGTTTGGTTATGCTGGTTTTGATGGCACAGAAAATCAGACCCTGTTGCATAAGGTGGCAGAAGAGGTGGTTGGGAGTGGTGAGGAATGGGGAGAAATCAGCGGCATCTCACAATGGGTTGGAGAAAAGGGTGGTCCTGGCCAGGATGATGGGAAGCCTAATTCTTTTTAGGGTTTTTAGCTAGGGGAAAAAAAAAAAAGGTAGGAGAGGAACATAATAAAGATGCATGACATTTATTCTTATTTGGAGAGAGATAGTTTTCCAACTCTTTTGCAACTCCATAGTTTGGGAGCAAAGCTCCCTCCAATGAAACTGACCACAGCAGTACCCAGAAAGTCCAGTCGGAAGGTTAATAAATACCAATTTAGGGAAAAAATCATTCATGGAGAGGGAGGTTATTGATAGCTGGTAGTAATGATGGCTCATTTAGCCTGGGTTCAGGAGGTCACTTACTTCAAAGTACCAGCTATTGGGGAAAGATAGCAAGAATAGGTGGGACTTCCCCACCACCAGGACCACCACCACACGCTTGAGCTATTCCAGAAACATTCTGGAAGAAAGCAAGACGATGAACCAGATAGTTTAGGACTCTTTATATGTTCTTCTAGAACCTTTGCTAGGTTCTCCTGCTCTCCTGATTTACTCCAGACTCTGATCACTCACCTCCAGAGACAAACCAACATTTTGCTTTTTGGACACCCAGCCACCTTCTCTCATCACCGCAAGCTCTTCTGGAGGTACCAGCTTTGCTGTTTCAATCGTTAAGCTACTGTCTCCTTCTCCCCACCCACAGCCCCCCATCAACACATTGTCTTCATCAGAGGCTGCAGCAGAACAGATGTCTAATTCATTCCATCTGGGCATCTCGCCTGCAGCTGCTTGCCAGGAGGGCTTTCAGAGAAAGCGCGAAGGAAAGTGTGGAACAGCAACAGAGGCAGGCAAGGAGAACTTCTCCAGTTGGTGGGGAACGGGAGGCCTTTCTAGGAAGAGGAGCCATGCTCCTCTGCCTCGGCCCTCTCGGCCCTGTGGCTTTTTTTAATCTTGCACTTGAGATGCTCTGCCAGAGATCAAGCCATCTGAGTGACAGTCAGGATTCAAGCATTTGGCTGTAAGCGCTCAAGAAGCTGGTTGTAGGAAGACGAATCCCCTTCAGACAGAAAGTGGGGCATATTTGTGTCACCCACCAGCTCTAACGCCAAGAAGCAAGTGACTCCAGTCTACTGTGGCAGACAAAGTGTTCCCTCCTCGTCGTCTCCAATACCATAATATCAGTGCAAGTGCAGCTTGTTTACATGCGCTCTTCAAATCCTCCTGCTCCAGGTTTAACTCTACCAACCTGCCTCAAGTCCTTCTCCAGATGTACCGGGCAGCATCTGTAATCATCTGAAGGGTGACATGATCTGTAGAAGTTACCAGGAGCAGGAGGATTTGGAGACCTGAAGAGGACCTTGATGGAGAGATGCAGGAACCGTGGCCTAGACAAAAGGGCCCAAAGCAGGTTTTAAGTTCAGTGCAACAAGATCACATGTGGAAGTGGGTCTGGCAGACACCCCCCTAATTCACCGGAGTATAAGAAGGGGAAGGAGGCGCAGCACAATCCGACTTGCAAGATTCTGTTATTAGAGCCCATCTCAGTAAAATTAGTTTTAGCCTTCCTGTGGAGTTGATTTTCTTCATGGGTCTGACCTGATCAGAAAGCCAGGATCAGAAAGTTATGATGTTGTACAATAACCCAAGGCACCAAACTGGGGAAGTCCCCAACTCTAAATTGGGTGGCTTTATTTCCAGGGGGAGGGGTCATTAGTAATGGGATTTTGCTCCACTTGCTTTATTTATTTATACAATATTTGGTTTCTTTAAACATTTCCTCCCATCCACCTGCACTCCAGAGTATATTTCAAACCACGATAAAACCGTGAAGAAGGAAAACAAACCTCAATGTGGACATTAAAAAAAAATGCTGCCATTTACTTATCCATCCATGCATCTCAAAACAGAAAACGGGCACACTTCAGGGTGGCTTCTCAATGCGCGGGAGAGCAGGTGCACATCAGTTAATATTGCACCCAAATAGTTTTGCTACAGGCAAAGGAAAAAAATGGAGATGTCTGCTTCTCTCTGTTCTGCAATGGAGGAGGATCAGGGTAGATGTGCACCTCGGTAAAGTTGAGGTGCTTCCTGAGACTGAAACAATCAAATGCCTGGAAAGCAAACCAGGTTTTCCAGTTCCAGAGTTCTTACAAAAGAAGCTCTCCAAAAATCTCATCCTTAAGTTGATATAGCATGAGGTTGTCTCTCTGGAGGACATGGTGAATTGAGTCCATGGTCAACTAACTCCAGAAATTAATCCAGAGGGAATTGGGTTTAGCCCCAAACATCCTAGGGACATGGGTAGAGAATTACTGAGGTGAGCTAGGATTAACTGTCCCTTTTTCCTCCTAAGATAGAAGTGATGCTCTAGAAGATCCTAAAAATCATTTTTCTTAAGGCCTTCCATCTCCCTCATCTTCTTAAGGGGGAGAAAATCCTTGGTAGTGCTGATTCTGACCATGCCACTGGGCATCTCCCCCCCCCAATTATTGTTTATTCAGGAAGGGGGAGGCAAGATGAAACAGCAGCCCACCCTTTGCAGCAGTTGAGAAGACTTCAGAAATGGCCCTCACCACCTAACCAGGTCATGGTTGGGGGCTACTGCTGGTGCACGGGAATGAATCAGTTAACTAGAGAATTGGCTGACTTGGTCAACTTGGTCAACATTTAGCCCGGTGTTATCTGCTCTGACTGCCCAAATCTCACCAGGGTTTCAGGCAAAGAAAGGCATTCTCCATGTGTTCCCTTCTCTTTTCTACTTGAGATGCCAAGGACTGGATTGAAGATTTCCTGCACACAAGTCATGTGCTCTGTTATGGAATTAAGTTTCTCTCCATTCAGAGAAAGCAGAGTGTGCAGTCAAAGTCCCCAGCTGAATGCAGCCCCCCTCCAACCACACTCAAAAATCAACAGCAAAGTTACTCATAATTGGGATACCCACAAAACCTGGAGGGTAACCCCTAAAATTATATATTAGTGTTAAGAAAGCAAGCTCCCCCTAAAAGCCCTAGCCCCACCTATGTGCATGGCACAGCCCCACCCACTGCACCCATTGCCCTCCTGAAAAATGTTAAGTCCCCAACCTCCAAAGGGCACATTTTGGGTTGCTGGTTGTCCAGAACAGAGAAACAGGCTGATGGACACCCTTATGCAGCTCTCCCGGAAGGCTTAACTGCATTACTCCTACTCTATTTTTGAAAAGCTAACATTTTAGTTTTGCTTCTGGATCTAGCCGGGTAGTGAACCAAGTCCCTCCACCCACCCCCCGCCGCCCAACCTGTCAACATCTCAAATGGAAAACCCGTTGGTTGAAAAGCCAGGATGGTATTATAATTACTACTCAATGTAGTAGCCTACATAAGTACAAGATAGCTGTCCAAGAAAAGCAGATGGCGAGCGAGAGGAGCTGCTCCCAGACTTAAATGCAGGCTCCCTTTCCCCCGAGAGCCCAAGTTCCAGCAAGGGCAAATAGCAGTTGGCCAGACTTGGTCTCCAGAGCCCTTATTCAGAGCCATTCCCTTCAATTGGGAACTTGCCCCACCCCACCCCTGGGCAAGAAAAAGGCTAAACAACTGTTTGCATTACCAAGGAAATTTGTACTCAAAGGACCTGGGAGGCAAAAGGACCTGCCCATGAGTGTCTCACGAATGTGGTCCAGGGCAGGGCTAAATGCTCAGGAAAAGCTTTTGTGGAGACAGCATTGCTCCTGCTGCCCTGACCGTGTCCCTGCAGATAGGGCCCTTGGCATGCTTCCTGTCCACCAATCTGTGGAACAAGGGGAGACCACCACCAGTCATGACCTTCCAGGAGCCCAGTATAGCAGCCTGCAAGAAGATCCCATTTTCTGCACCATCTGGGATAGGTAGGTCTGCACCCAAAGGAAGGTTCATCCAAAACAGTTGGGGGAGGGTGTCTCCACATGGACCGACCCTTGGCCGGTGCCAGGGCAGTAGTCCTGCAGCAGCATCATGTGCCCCCCACCTAGGAAGAGACAAGCTAAGTCTATGGGATGGCCTCCAACATCTCAAGAACCCAATGCATCTAATTCTTGGGGCATATCAGTTTCCCTTGTGTTCTCCCCCTGTGTTCAGAGAGTCTTCCTTGCTTTGTCTGACCCCTTGCTTCTCTCAGCAATTGGAAGGTCTTCGGCTTCGTTCAAGGGCACTTTTTCTTTCACTTTCTGCTTGGGAGTGAGACCACTTCCCTGGAATCCTTTCCGGTGAGTCAGATCTCCTGGTCCCTTCAGAACCACCCCCAGATCTTTCCTAGGGATTTCTTGGCACCACACTCCAGTTATAATTAAGGTCCAGTATACATAAATGAAATAAACAGTTGTGCTGTTCCTGTTTACCTCTCCCACTATTCCCTCTGCTGCCTCAGTTGTCAAATGATAGATTGTGAAGCTGTTTGAGGTAGAAACCCGCCTTTGCATATTCTCTCAACTTCCATGCACACCATCATCATTAGCAGAAGCAGCAGATTCATCACATATATCTCACCTTTCTATCTCACGGTCACTCAAGGTAGCTAACCATTTAAAAAAGCAGCAGCAGCAGCAAAGGCGCACGGATGGTGCCGTACAGCCAAGCGAAGCTGTGTAGATTTATGGGAGCCGTTTAGGATGTCAACGCATTTTACAGAGTTCCTTTTAAATGTGGGACACAGGAGTTCGGCCCTCTCAACTTTTCAACCTTCAGGATCCCAGCGAGGCTGTGCTACATCAGCTCCAGAACTGTTCCATTACAGCACCATGTGGAGGAACTCATCTCCACATGCCCCCTCACTCCCCTGCAATTCATTTAGCACTTGGCAATGCATGGAAGCTATTTTTAAAAAGGTATGCCAGACTCTCTCTCACAACCCAACTTTGAAGTGCAGTTCAAGGCTTTGTTGTCAGAAAGGCTGGGTGGGGAGAGGAAGAGGAGGATATTGAGGAGGGGAGGTGGAAGCCAATGGGCCAAACGACGGGGGAACAGATGGTCCTGAGCCAATCCATTCAGGGACAGATGGACGGAGAAGACCTGGGCCTATTTTCAGGGCAAGATTCCCACTGGCTGAAAGAAAGGGAACTCAACGCTTCTGCGCCTTTTCATTCCACCGTCCTTGGAGGAATTCCTCACGGCTCAAGCAACAGTCCCCACAGTGGCTAGTGTTTAAACCTGCACGTTACTGAGCCCTGATTAAGTTGGACAGGTCCAGGACTGCTGACAAACATTGAGGTGACCAAGAAGGAAACGGACTGCTGTGTACGGATGGAGCTAATAAGATGCAGATCTGTCGTTCGGAACAAAATGTTCTTCTTTCAAAAAGAATTGCTCCTGGACCACATTAAAAACAGAAAACCCCATCAGCGATGGGATATTATGATAAAGCTGCAGGAGAGGAATACGTATCACAACAGCTAGAGATCTGGGCAAGAGAGGTGGAATTCAACCAAGTCCTCCACTGGGCATGCAAACTTTAGCTTAATGTGGTTGCCTTCAAAATATTACACTGAAGGGGCTTAACAAGGTCTTAAAGATTGTCCCACAAAACCAAACCTGAAAGCAAATGACACAGAGGACAACGCTCAGCACTACCCAGGATTTCAGTGTGTACAGAACTGCTGTGAGTTCATATAATACACTAGCCAGATAAAGACCTAATGGCTCCATTCACACAATACCCTAAACTTAGTTTTGATCGTTTTTCGTGGGCTTAGCATGCTGGTGAACCCAGCCTTCTTGGTGAACGTATGGTTCGGGGTATTGTGTTAATCCAGAAAAGGAGTTAATTCAGAGATCAAGTTAAGTGTATTGTCTGAATGCTGCTTGTCTGTGTGCATAGACAGGTATCAATTTCAACACGTCGGCTCAAAAGCACTGGGTGGGCATATATTGCACTTGAACTATGGTAGAAAAAAGTTACTTTTCTCCATGTTAACAATACATGACAACAATACAACTCCTCCACTTCTTAGGTCAAGAGAGGGCAAGTTTGAACTTTGAAGTCTTTGTTATGGAAATGGGGTGGCGATGGCATGTCAGCGTTGGAGGAGGCAGAATAACCTTGCTTGCCCTGCGCCTGCGGAATTCAGAAACGCGTAACTTTAAGAATCAGCAAAACATCTCCCCAGAGGCTGCTTCCCGTGCCACGGAGTCCAAATACGACGTAGGGTGGGGAGGGAGAAATGAAAGAAGGAGAAGTCTCAGTGCCCATAAGCACCGACCGTTTTCCAGTCCAAGAGGAAATGAGAGAAAGAGAGGCGGTGTTTTTCCTTCTCTTCAAAGCACACAGTAAAATTCCTCTGCTTCATCCAGGGTAACAAGGATGCAAAATTCGTATCAGCTTTCCCCGGAAGCTGTTCCGAAGAGAAGTGGGCGTAAAACTGCAGGAAGCATCATTAAAAATGCCAGACCCAGCATAATGTAATATGACTCACTAATGGACATCGCAAAGTAAGCAAGAGGAATGAGGGATAGTGAGGAATTGTTCGGTCCCTGGCCGTCAGCGGGGGGTTCTACTCCAGCCCCCATCAGCTCATCGTGTGCTGCACCTCTGCACTGCATCCCACACAGTCTCATTAAAACACTACTACGGGATGAGTGCTGATGGAGCATTGTGCTCAAGAGGCCTGAGATAACTGTTTGGGAGCAAGGGTTAGATGGGGAGGGCTCCTCAGGCACCGTCAAATTAATCTGATTCCCATTGACTTACAATGGCCACCACCTTGACCCATCTCCAACAATCAGCTGAAGCTTTCCAAGCACATTCTAGCAACTCCTTTGATTCCATTCAGCCACTATACCTGTTGCCCCCTCCTCCTTTCCTCAACCTTACCAAGCTTAACATTTTTTCTAGTCCATCAACCGCCTGCCCCAAACACGTGAGTTTCTCCTGAGAAATCATCCCTTCCAAGTCTTTATATGGCCCAGGCTTAAATCCATAAGCCCCACAGAAGAAATAATGCTCTCTTCAGAATTCTAAACCCAACAGCTTTGAGGGCCAAAGTCTGTCTATTCCCCTCTATTGCCTGTGTGAGCCTACCTTGGCTGTTTTAGAAAACTGGTCCAATTTTTGGAAAACAAAGAGCTTTGGAACCACACATCAGATTAAGCAGAAGTATTCTAGTCTTTGGGCTTCCATGTATCTACCACCACAGTCTTTGGAAGATGGTTGAAATAGCACCCAATGTTCTTTCCAACTTGGGATCCATTCTTGTTCTGGGTGCTATGCTATTTTAACAGCCTTTTGGAGACCTGCTAGAGATTTCAACATACTACAGCCAACCTCACCGTCTAAGGCAACCATTTCAAACCATCATATATAGATAATAGTAGCAAAAACTCAAGAGTTACCAACAGAAGTGAATATGTGTAGCTCAGGGTTGAACTGTGGAGTCCTTGGGGTTCTCTGAGCTTGGTTACTTTCTCACAAATGTTTCGTTACCGGCTAGGCACTGAAGACATTACCTAGCCAGGTAATGAAACGTTTGCAAGAAAACAACCAAGCTCAGAGAACCCCAAGGACTCTACTCAAGAGTTAGCCCGGGGAACATTTGCCGGGAACCAATAAGCCATGCTCCGCGAGTATGAATGAGGACAGAATATGCTATCCTTGCACCAAATGAGATGGTGGATCCCCCTGATGTCCAGCAAGGATTTTGCCTCTTTGGGAATGTATATATACTTTGCAACAGGTGAAATATAAATGACCCACTGACTTGAAAAATTGCAAACAAGCTCTGATCTGGTGTAACAACTGACATGCTGCTACAGGGTTCACTAATAAGTTCATATTAAAAATGTAGTAAGGAAAGATAATCAAATGAATATAAAAATACTTCAATAGCAGGCTTAGTTTTATATGCTTTTCTTCCAGAACAAGCCAGAGGATTGACTGTCTACTTCAATGTTTCTCAACCTTGGCAACTTTAAGATGTGTGGACTTCAACTCCCAGAATTCCCCAGCCAGCAAGGCTGGCTGGGGAATTCTGGGAGTTGAAGTCCACACATCTTAAAGTTGCCAAGGTTGAGAAACACTGGTCTAATTAGTGCTCATGAAAGGCGCTCAGGGTCAAGAGGTGACCAGAAAAGCAAATCCAATATGTCTTCTCAAATATCTAAGGGCCTAATTTTCCAAATTAAATTCCAAAAGCAAACCTTCCTCTGAACAGCTCACAAGCAAGGGACAAGGTAATTGCCTGCCCCCACCATCCCACTCAGCCATTCCTTCCTTGTCTCCCAGTTGGCTTGACTCTAGTTGGTTGAAGAAGACAACATGGCTGAGTTTGCAAAGCCCAGCGAGGCCTTAGTGCGCTGTATTGATGCGAGAGCTGACCACTGGCACAAACGCCCTGCTTAAAAGCCTCCACAACACAGTCTACACCCCCCCACCCGCAAAAAACTGCCTATTCAACCAACTACCTTCAGTTTCATCAGTGGGCTGGGTCCAGTTTGTAGGTCCATGATGGAGCAGTCGGTTTGGACAACTGACATGGGGATCGTGTCTGTGGGTGCTGCTTGCTGACTGCTTGGTGTGATGTTGGTGGGGAGAAAATAAATAAATCAAGCATACTCCAGACCAGCTCATGATTCCCTGGAACAATTTCTCTTTTTTTGTAGGGGGATGCCCTGCCTGAGTCACCCTTTTCTGAGTTGTGGCCAAAGGGAACAACCAGGAAGGCTGTTGGAGACCAACACTTCTGCCAACCAGCCTGGCCTTCATTCAAAGCCCCCTCATTAGCCCTTCCATTAATTTCTATGGCACTAGCAGGCACGGGGCGGGGGGGGGCTTTTAAGCAGGTGGTGGGTGGGACACCCGCCCTTCCAAGAGATGTCCAGGAGGCCCATTTTTATACCTTTTCAACCTTTGTTTTGAGGATTTCAATCTGCTCCTTATTCAGAATGCCACAAACTGGGTTACAAAAGGTTGGCTGTTGGTTTATCGAATACAGTAGTTTGTCTGTCTATTCTGCACCTTAAGTTTTTTACATAAGCCGCCTTCAGAGGACAGCATGGACGCGTCAGAATAAGCAAAAGACCAAAAAGAAAAGAAAAACAGTGCGACCCATTGCAAGACTGGATCTAATCCCTGCCCAATTAAGTCAGCCTCTTTTGCCCAAACCTCGAGAAGGCTGCAGAATTTGTCTTTTAAATGTCACCACCGCACGCCCAAGAGGCTGCCTTGCAAAAAGCAGGGCCTGTGAAGAGTTAAGCAGAAAGCAAAACAAAACAAAATCGACTCAGATTTCTTTAACACTCAGACTCGACCCCCCCTCCCCACCCCCAATCTTAGCAGGGCTGGCACTTAGAGAAAGTTTTACAAATCCAGAAGCTGAAGGGGCTGTTTTCCATTTGACAGGAGGGAGGGAGGGAGGGAGGGAGACAAATCCAAGTTAATTGAGGAAACAGAACCCTTCCCACTGCCTCTGCTCAGTTTCCAGCAGCAGACATTATGAAAATAAAATGAAAATTAATTTCGGCCAACCCCCAGGTTACTTATGACGCTTTCCAGCTGGTGGGAACTCTTGCTCGCTCGCTCTCGGCTCAGGAACCCAGGTGGGGTGTGTGCAGCCGGGGGTGAGACACCGAACCACAGAAGCACACCTGATCCCACCAGGGCGAAAGGCCTCCTCTTTTTTTCAGACAGAAACCAGCAAGGCCGATGCAGCAGATCTTATGAGGTCCGGGCGCAAGGACAGAAGAACAACTCAGTGCACAGATCCTTGATCCTTTTTCCACCAGCTAGATGGGGAGTTAGATGAGGAGTCTTTTATCCCCCCCCCCCACATCCCCTGTCATCCTCCTAGCTTATTAGTTATGCTCCTTCCCCCATTCATCCACACAACCATCCAGTTTGGGTCAGGGATAACAAAAGATAACACGAGGTGTCCCTTTCCTGGGGTGCATGCATCCCCAGACTTCCCCAGCCAGCATGCTTTAAGATGGGGAGACTTCAACTCCCAGAGTTCCCCAGCCAGCATGCTTTAAGATTCATAGACTTCAACTCCCATGCTGGCTGGGGAATTCTGGGACTTGAAGTCCACACATCTTAAAGTTGATAAGGTTGAGAAACACTGGTCTAAATCACCAGTAAGAAGCGCCGATGCCCGCTTATGCTTCGCAACAGGGAATAAAGCAGTTGGGCAAAGGTTTAGTTCTTTCTCTCCCTCCGTCCCTTTATATATAAATTTGCTTCCATTGAAAAGAAATCTGGGAAACCGCACTTCTCAGCTCAGCACAAATAACAACTGGAAAGTCACTTAAGGAGAGTCTCCGCCGTAGATGGAGGGCCAAGGCAAAGGGAAGCGAAGGGAGTGCGCTGGGCCAGGAATGCCTTGCTGAAGCTTCTTCGTGGCACAGGGGGCCTGGCACACTCCACACTGGATTGCGTTGGCAAAGGTAATCCAATGCCAGCAGTCCCTCCTCAGGCCATGCTAAGCCCCCTTGACTGCTTCAAGGTCACTCCTGCCCCAAAGGTGATCCCTCAAGTGGGGGAGGGGGCTTGCAGTCCCCATGAGCAATGCCAGCCTTTGAACTGGGTCTGCAGGCCTGGGGGTAACTCTCCTCAAACCAGCATCATCTACGCATGTACAATATCCCATCATCCCCAACCAGTGGGGCATAATCTGTGGGCATGTAGACAGTACACCCTCCCTCGCCATACTTTACATTAAGAAATTAAGGACAGTGGAGGTGTAAATAAAAATTCCCTGTAAACTGTGGTTTCCCTGGCAGTGCCCACATTTTCCCTTGGGCACCAAGCCATCAAAGATTCCAGCAGCTGTTGGGACTTCCAACAGTGCAAGCCCAGCTAGGACCTTTCCATGCCAAGAGCCATTTGTAGCTGCCCAGATCTGCTCTGCACCCCGTGATCACATCCCATCACCTCTTCTTAGCAGCTGAAGCAAGTGGCATCTGGCTGGATGAGAGGAACCACCCAGAAGGCAGTTTCCAACTGGAAGACTGGAGACGTGCAGATCTTGGGGGGGGGGCAAGGGAACCACAGAAGGGGACTCTCCCCTCACCCCTCCTCCTGGCTCCTGAATTTGAGCTGCCCATCTGGTCCTGCAAGAGGAAAGCTGGCTGGATGGCTTTGCAGCTCCCCTGAACAGCCAGGAGTGAAACCACCATTGTCCTCCTCTCCAAGCCAAGTGCCCAGCCCTTGAAGACAACGAAGACAATTGTGGGTTGCCTTCCAAGTGCTTCTGAGGGTCTGGAGAATGGAAACAGAGGTGGCCTGCTTAGGAACGCCCTCCTGCTGTTCTTGGCCCACGTCCTTCCCCATCACACCACTCCAGTTGGTGAGATGCATGTTCATCCTTTTTTCCATTCCTGGCAGAAAAAGCGGTACCAACTCAACCAAGGGGCAATTCACGGGACTCCATTTAACCCGAACGGTTTCTTCCCTTCTTGAGACCGCCTTTTGGTCGAGACGTGTAAGAGAGGCTTTTCTGCTCATTGAAGCAATCGTTTCAGAGGCACAGCCACATTTGGTTGGTGCTTCTCAAGACTGTCGATAGCTTGGCTACAACCCACAGTGTGTTGGTCCCAACTCTTAAGCGAAAGGGGCTTCTCTACTTAGTTCACAGGAGAGGAAGACCCCCGTGAGACACAGTGAGACGGACTTCTGAAGGAACACTCCCAGAACTGCCCTGCTAGACATGGTGGTGGAAAAACTGGCTGGAAAGGTCTAATTAAAAGAACTTGCATTGCTGGGGTCTGATGCATCTCTATTTAGACTGCTCTGGAACGATGAAAAAGACCACAGATGCTCCCAGAGCTGAACTGAACAAGCAAGGGGCCAGGGGCTCTGACTTATACATTGCTCTTCTAAATCATACCCCCCCTCCACACCAATACAATGGAGGGACTGTCCCCTCAGGACAGGCTAAAAAGACACCTCCTTCTTTAGCATTGTGAAGGAAATAAAGTTCCCTTCCCATCCATCTGGGAATGCTTTCCACATCTTAGAGAGGTTTTCCAGCGCCAACCACTTTGTCCTTTCTAGGTTGGTTCTGGGCTTCCCTTCCCAGGGAAAGACAGAAGTTCCCATCAGGAGCCAGGCAGAGGGAGAGTTAAAAAAAAAAAGAGTGTGAGAAAAAGACGGAAATTGAGAGGAGGAACATCTCAGATCAAAGACAGCTTCTCTGCTCAGCAGATGATCAGTTTTATCCTCGCTTTTTATTTTTTGCAGATGAACCCAGAAGGTTGGAGGGGGAGAAGATGAGCCCTTAACTCTTCCCCTCCCAAGGTCCTCGTGGGCTCGCTGTCACCGGGAGGGGGGAGGCTTTCTCTCCCGGGGGGCAACCGGCAGGGCCCGGGCCCTTCCCCTGCGGGGGGGGGAGGAGACGGCTCGGCTTCGTGCCTTCGGACGCTCCGCGAAGCCTTCCGCCCTCGGGGTCTGCCCTGCGCCGAGGCCGTGAAGGGAGAGAGAGAGTCAACCCCAGCGCCCCCCCCCCCCCACGGCACCTTCCTGCCCAAACAGTGATGCAACTTGTTCTAATTTGCAGAAGGGGGGCGGAAGAGGGGGGAGGAATCCATCACCTTTAGGGTGAAAAAGGAGTGGAAGAACAGCGAGGGTCGCACCTGCGTCTGTGCAAAGCGGCTGAGGGACCCCCTGCTCTGGCGTTTCAGGGCGGGGGCGGGGGGCAGGGGGCCTCTGCTCCCCCCGCCCCGCAGACAAAAGCAAGCGCTCTTACCTCATGGCAGGGCGGCGGCGGGCGGCGGCGTCCTGCGGGGCGCGGGGGCAGCCCTGCTCGGAAGAGGCGGCGGCGGCCGGCAGAGCCCCCCGCGCGCGGCTGCCTGGCTCGGCGCTCTGCCGCTGCGGAGGCGCGAGAAGGCTGGCGAGTGACCGCAGGCGGGTGGGACCGCGCTCACGCCTCCTCGCCGCCTCCCCAGCCAGTAGCAAGCCGCGTCCGGACGCCCGTCCGCCCGGGAGGAGAAGCAGGCGAGGCGAGGCGAGGGGCCCGGGCCGCCTCTCCCTCCCTCGCCCGCCCGAACCGCGGGACGGGCCCGTCGCCGATGCTCGGGGAGAGGCCTCCCGGCTGCCGAAGGATGCGGGGGGGGGGCGGGGGGGGCGGGGGAGGGGAGACCCGGGGCCTCCTTGCAACGCCGGAGCCCGCCAGCCCCCCGCCTTGGCCGAAGCGGCCCGGCGCCCAGCTGCGTCCGGCAGGAAGGCAAGAAGCTGGAAGCAGAGACGGGGAGGGTCTCCGGGGCATGTACAGAGGGCCTCGGGCTTGGACATCACCTGGCCGGCAGAGGCGGGGCGGGGAGCGCAGAAGCCGGCTCGGCGCCCTCCCTCCGCCCGCGCTCCTGCCACCTCCGGGGCAGCTGGCAGGACGAGACGCCCCCGACTCGGGCAGGAGCACTTCGGAGGCATCCTTGGCCGCGGGCGGGGAGCGGGGGAGGCCGCGGCTTTCGAGGCGGGATGGGGGTGGGCGCTGTTCAAGGAAGGCCGAACGGCAGCCCCCTCCCCGGCCGCCTCCCGGCCTTCACGGTCATTGAGGCCTGCCTTCTGGACCCTCGGGGCGTGGGGTGCCGTCCTTGCCCCCCGGGACATCCCCCGACCCTGCACGGCCTCTGCTTGCGGGCCAGAACAGAGTGGCACGCGCGTGTGCAGCTCTTCCAGCCTTGCACACGCCTTGGCTGTAGGCCAGCAGGGTCCCAGACTGGTTACCCGTCTGCTTTACTTTCCATGAGTTTCCCAGAATGAAGCGGGCTTTCCCCCCCTTCATTAAAACATCCAACCACCTCCTCCGCATTATGAAGA
Organism: Python bivittatus; assembly: GCF_059951505.1. Classification (NCBI taxonomy): domain Eukaryota; kingdom Metazoa; phylum Chordata; class Lepidosauria; order Squamata; family Pythonidae; genus Python; species Python bivittatus. The sequence goes on along the minus strand of NW_028277042.1, from coordinate 20,731,547 downwards.
CCAAGTGGCCCAACCGCGTTTTACTCACAGAGTGAATATTAGCCACTGATAGAACAGGATAAAGCCTGAAAGCATTCAACATTTTCTGAATCTTAGGCTCCACTAACACCTTGGTTTGGTCTAGCTTTGGCTTAGGGTAGGAAAGACACTGGCCATGGTGGTTTGTGAATTGTGGTTTAAGACACTGTCTATTCTACAAACTCAACCAACTCTGATTTATTTAACAAACCACAATTAAGCCAGCTGGCTTAACACAGTGCAGCAGGGTCTGTGCCAACAAAGGAGTAGATCAAGAATGATCTAGAATGGAATGACCTCATCTATAATTACCAACATGGAGAATGAATCAGGATCACCACCAGATCCACCAACATGGACGGGGCTCTCGGGCAGACTCTGCAAAGCCTTGCTCCAAATCCATTTCAATCCAGACATGAAACACGAAACGTAGCGAGAAAGAAACGCTCCTCAAGGCACCCAAAAAGGGCCACCTAATAAACCGAGCCGATTCGTTCTGTGCCCAGGATCCGGAGGATGCCTTTCCAGGTTATGAGGCCAACTTTGGCTTTTTAGCAGCACACATGGAAAAATGAGCCTAAATCTCTCTTCTCCAGTTACACCCAAATAAGGGGAGGATAAAAACAGGTATGGCCCCTGGACCAATTATGCAGAGTGTGCTTGCCTGAAACAATCTTCTGCTTTGGGCTTTTTACTGTGAAAAGGAAAGAGAAGTTTGGTAAGCAATCTTACCCCCAGAATCTCCCCTCCTTCCCTGTATTTACAAGGCAAGTTAAAACCATGTTACTCCAGCAGATACTCAGCCCCTAGTTTGTCCTAATATTTCTGGTATATTTAATTTTAATTTGCTTGGACTTGTCACTATGGTTTTACTGTGTATACTGGTTGTCTGGTTCTCTGCCTAGAGTCTTAAGTGATTCGGGCTGCTTAGAAATAAGGACACTTAATTAATTAATTAACACCCTTTTCCTGGTGGAAGAAGAGGTGTGGGTCATTGGAAACCCCCACATGGGGACATTTGGATGTCTGTAGGATGTGACCAGGTTCCTTTTCAAATATTGGTTCTTTACCAGGTTCCCTAAATGTATAAAGTTATTTCCCATGTAACCTTGGAAATTAAGTAGAATTCCAATAAAGGTCTTAGACAGGATAGAAAAGTCCTCCAGGATGGGGAAAGGCTTTCTTGAGGGCAAGAGGGCTACATCCAGACATAACAGCTGTGTCGCTTGAAGATGTAGGCCTGGGGTTATGTCAAGGCTAGCATGATTTTCAGCTTTCTTTGCAATAAAACATGTTCGGCTCACATGGAGCTTCTCACTTTGTGAGTCTCAGAAGCAGCCTGGCATTGCTGAGCTGTGGCGTCATCTGGACGGGCAACTGGGCCTCTGCTGCCTTGCGCAAAAATGGTCTTGTATAGTCGGGTGAGCCTCTGTTGCTTGACCACTCCAGAGCTCCTCCTAATCCTACTGTGGATTAACCCTGCCTGCCCTTGATCAAGCCTTGTGGAGCAGCAGAGAAGGGCATGGGGAGGCAGGACGCTGCTCTGCCTGTGGGAAGAGGCCTTTACGAAGAAGCCACAGACAAACTGAGAAGGACAGGAGAAGCCATCACCAGAAGCTGCACTTCTACAATCAGGCGTCCCTTTCCTTGGTAGGGAGGAGCTGTCGATCAAGGGTAGCCAGAAGGGTATAAAGGTGGGACCGGTCCTTTGTAATGTCACAAGCATCATGATGCCACCGCATATTATTTGTATCATGACCTGCATGACAACATTGTGGCTTCTCCCTGATGCCCCTGAAGCAGTTAACTGAACTCTCCTCACTACATCATTCTGACAGATCAAGCTGAGGCATAAACCCTTGGTTACCAGCCATGATGGATGTGTTCACATGACAGCATGTGTTAGGGTAGGGTTTGTTTCTAAGCAGTCTGTTGAGGAAGCCACAAGGATTCCAGGAGCAGATGCAGGCTGAAGCGGGTGGCTTGAGTATGAACAGAGCTGGCCTAAATTCACAGGGCGGTGTGGAAAGAGGTACTCTTGAGATGTGCAACCAGGCCTTCTAGCATCATCCTCTCCAGCCTATTCCCCCAAGACTGTTACGCCTCTATACAAATGGACCACTCGCATATTACCAGAGGCAAGGAGAAACTTCATTAAAAATGGAACAGAGATTAGAGCAGGTAGAGACGTGCAGTTAGAAGCAATTCCACCAAAGGAGCAAAGCACTGGAACTACATCGCCCGCTGTGACCTGGGGTTTGGCTTTCTGCAGTCAGCTGATTCCCATGACCATCGTTCCATCAGACACTTTTTGGTCCAGAGAATAGATCACACTTTTTCCACAGTCTTGGGGCTTAGAGTCTACCAAACAAGATGGGATGTTGCAGAAAATACAAGGAGAAGCCATCGCTCAAGGTGGGGAGGAGAGGTTTCCATCTCAGGTGCACCCTTGGCATATCCAGAGGAAAAAAGGAAACTGGTATCGGGCAAGACTCTCCAATCTGGCCCAGATATGCGAGGACTGCAACTCCCAGAATTCCCAGCGAGTATGGCTAAAATGAACTCTAGATGGGAATTCTGGGAGCTGCAGTCCTAACTCATCAGGTGGGGAATGGTAGAATAGACAGTACAGGCCAACAGATATGGCCCTAAACCATGGTTTCTTGAGTGAACTTCCCTTTATCTGTTTAATTTTTTAAAAAGGAGAATTGGTGTCTGCTGGGAGGATGTACAGATGGTGCTGTCCCCCCCCCCCTCTTCTCCACACAGCAGTTTCTAAAGGGGCCTTCCTTGAAACCAGGGTTGAGGGCATAAGACCTAAATTGCCCTGCCTGATACCCCTGACAGCCAGGTCACTTGCGAAAAAATCGGGTGAGCTCTTGGAGATCTGGCAATCACTCTTTCCAGATTTTTACGGACATTCAGTCTGGGAATCCTGTGAAGCTGGGCTGCATTCTTTCAGATGAATGGGACCTTTCACTGGATCTGGAAGTTGCCAGCAGCAGACACGTGGTGGAAGCCAGAGACTCTTGTGCGTCCAAAGGGAGCAGGAACCCATTGGAATCGGAGAGAAATTAGGTCCTGTTTGGGGGAGGGGAAGAGAAGAGACCCTCCTGGGCTAATGGGGTCATCACTGCTCAGAAATGGGAGACTGCCCAGCTGGGCTGTGGACCTCTTGGAGGCTGAGAAAGACGCGGACGCATCGGAGAAGCGACATCAAACATCAGGAGCAATTCAAGAAAACTGAAGATAAAGCAGGCTGTCCACAACCAGACAGAGTGGACTACAAGCACCACAATGCTCAGCCAGCCTGGGTATCTGGGGGGCCTGGTTGGAGAAGGGACTGAACATTGAGTTTTGATTGCTTTTTTTAAAGCAAGGAAACCTGGAACAGCTGTCTGCCTCTTCTGCTGAAAGCCTCCCCAGCAATGTCCTCCTCACCCAGCGGTGAGTGGGCTACAGGGTTCCCACAACGTGCTTGGCCTTTCACTGACTTGGTTAAGGATAACGCAGTCACAGATGCTCAGACTATCAGGGTCCACCTTTAAGGACAATAATTTCCCTTTCCAAAAACCTAGCCATTCCTTGCAGAGGTTCTGGCTGGGTGCAATGGTCTCATCTGCTTTCAAAGGCCTCTGTTTTCAAACCAGACAGGGCAACTTTGGTAGCTGGTGGCATAAAAAAATCAAATAATTAGCTCCCCTCCCCTTCCCAAAGATCCTAAACTTGAAGAACAAAACTTACATCCTGGTTCTACCACCCGTTTGCTTAATGCAGTGTTTTTCAACCCTGGCAACTTTAAGATCTGTGGACTCCAACTCCCAGAATCTGGGAGTTGAAGTCCCACATCTTAAAGTTGCCAAGGCTGCGAAACACTGGCTTTATGGCTTGTTTTCCATACAATTTGGCTTCTCAAGAGATGGCCTAAGGTTTCTTCCACAGATGTCATAGAAGGCATCCATTAAAACAACTGAGTCATTATTTTCCTCTTGGTCATATTGTGAACAAGTCATTCTTTAAGCCATGCGTTCCGAGTCTTTTTTTTTAATGCTGTATACACAGCGTGCATCCACCCGTCCACACACACCCTTTTCTTTCTTCTTTCTTTCTTCTTCTTTCTATATTTACTTCACCCACACTCCGCGACTCCCCCAGCTGGGCATGAATAGCCACAGTGTCCCGGATAGGATTTTACAGTTGCTTTCAAAATGTTTGCAGGAAAGGAGGCATGCGGAGGAAGAAATAAAGATCCCTTCAAGGCCTTCTCCAAAAGATGAATAAAAGAATAATAGTCATCATAACAGCTGCCATTCAAAGTTTGCTCTTGCAGAGCCAATGAAACCTCCCCATTTCAGAGAAAATGCTGAAAATGAGAAACGATTCACTGGGACGGAGTCTCCGCTCTTTACGTACCAAAAAAAACAACACAGTTATAGCTGCATTGTTCCATGAGATTAAAAGTCTCAAATCCATAGCTAGCTAATATATATATGCATGATGCAGTCCACAGGCAATCCATAAGCTCCATCTTGGGGCTGATTTTAAAGTGCAAACCATCATGGTTGAAACCATTGGTGTTCCTTTCTCTTGCCAGATGAAGAGTTCTGGAGGGCCCCAAAGTTTGCCTGTCCTCTTGTGTACTAGACTTGGGGCTGGCCCTAGAAAAGGTGTAACTCAACTAAGAATTTTGAAGTTTAAAAAAATAAGTCTCTGAAGGCCGGTTTGCCCGTGGAGAGTTTCTTGGGAAGAGCAGCCAGCATGGAAACATGTGGAAACTCACCAAGCCAGGATGAATGCTGGACATGAACAGCTTCAGGTACTTTTCAGCTTGGGGTGGCTTTCTTTTCTGCTCAGGTTTGACTTGTGTGACGATTTCGATAGAGGCACAACCCCTTTGTCTTTCCTACTACCTTTGGTATTTTGCTATGCTGGTGTAAAATCGCCACCTACAGAGTCACTCTGGTGCAAAATTCCAAGCCCCCTACTCTATCCCTCTATCCCCATTGACCTACACAGAAAGACCCTGAAAAAGTTCAACAGTCTGAGCTGAGAAAGGCTCGTTACCCAAGCCAAGAGTGGCTCAAGCAACCGCTTCCCATCACTTCATTTCCCATCACTTTCCGCCACTTATCCCTCGCAGCTTTAGCCCGAGCACCAATTTAATATTCACGTGAGCACAAGGGGACAGAAACTCTGGCTGCTCTCTGACTTCTCATGAAGCACGCCTCTCTTTTTCCTGGAGTGAAACAGGCTGGTTGCTTGTTTCCATAAAATGCAGGGGAGACAGGTCATTTTTTAAAATTTCTTGGAGCAAGCAGGCTTGGACCCATTAGGGGGGATATCGTTCATTCACACTCAGTGGTTAAATATCCGGCCACGTCTAACCTCACGCGGGTGATAGTGTTACTCTGTGCTGCAAAGTTCACCTAGACGGCATTCTGGTGGGCTGGCCCAAATCTTGGGGCATGGTTTGTTTGTTTTTTAAAGCACCGGACTAAATATTTTTAACATATGCAAACACGCATGACTGAAGCAACTCCAGAATTCAAGGGAACAACAGTGTCGACGGGAGTTTGGTCTGAAACCACACCAGCCTTCACCCGGCACGTTGCCTTCAGAGATGATAAACTTTGGCACTTTCAAGAAAACCAGTTCGAGGGTGGGAGGAGGGAAGGGTGGATGTAGAAAGGCTCCTCTGGCTTTTTAGCCCACCGTGTCTGGGGGGAAGGAGGGCGAGCGTTCCACCAGGCGGTGGGATGGACAGCAAGTGGGCACATGCCTGGCGCATCTGGCTGAGAGGAAGAGAGCCTGATTTTAAACCAGCAGAAAAGCACCAGTGTTGAACCCATGGGACAGAAGATCTGCTTGTACCTACTTAGCAGGGGCAAAAAAGCTGAGGGGCTCAGGCTGCGTCTCCCACACACATGCACAGAAGCAAGGCACGGCTGGGTCACGGAACATAGAATTTGCACGCAGGCTGGCATCTCTCATTCTTTCTTTTAATGAACCAGCTACTCATTGGTTTATAAGCATTTTAATCTGGTTTTTAAAAAAATACTTTAAAGGCATTATTGGTCTGGCAGCTGACGGGAAAGGTCTGCCACTGCCAAGGCACAAACATCGGACGGAGTGGAAGGGGGCCTGCTCGGCTACCAACAACCTAACTTAAAAATGTAGACCAGCCCTGAAACTCTGGGATCAGCATTGACCGGCTGAACTGGCTGAATATAACCTGGGGGCTCTTCTGACACCTCAGTAGTTCCAGGAAACTATTTTTTGTATGTTAAGACATCATTAGTTCCCAATACTCTGAGCCGGTGC